>NC_136465.1:63951208-64326768 GCF_902686455.1 Sciurus vulgaris | reverse complement strand
TACAGAGTGAAAATGAGGAAGAGACCAAAATCCCAGGGTTTCCTGGAAATCCAGACTTGCATTTGCTCAATAAACGCAATTGAGTTGCAGCCTAACACTGTGTGCATAAGGAAAGTCCAATTCGTGGACATTGAAACGGCTTGTTATCACAGAAGGTGCGTGAAGGATGGAACCACCACATCTGGGTAACAAGTGGGTATGAGGATGGGAGTTGATAGGCAAAGTTTCATTGAATTCCATTCCTGAAACTTTCTCTGAAAAGCAACTTCAATTTCAGCCCTGTTGAACTTGCATGTTACAGATCCGCAACGGTAATACCTAAGGGGCTTGCCTAGAACACCTGGAGGTAGAGTGCTGAGAAGTAGGGCACAGTGTGGCTATGAGGAAAAGACCAAAAACCCAGAGTTTCATGGAAATCCAGTCGTGCATTTGCTCAATAAGGCAATTCAGTTGCAGCCTAAACTGCGTACGTAGGCCATGCTCAATTCATGAAATCGGAACAGATTGACTTCACAGAAGCACCATGCATGGTGGAAACACATACTGGCGGAGCAAAGTGGGTATGAGGCGTGGATATGACAGGCACGGTTTCATTGAATTCCATTCAAGACACTTTCTCCGAAAAGCAACTTCAGTTTCAGTCCTAGTCAACCTGCATGTTAGAGTACTTCAGCAGCAATACAAAGTTGATAGGCAAAGTTTCATTGAATTCCATTCCTGAAACTTTCTCTGAAAAGCAAGTTCAATTTCAGCCCTGTTCAACTTCCATGTTACAGTTGTGCAACAACTATACCTAAGGGGCTTCCCTAGAACACCTCGAGGTAGAGTGCTGAGATGTAGGAGACAGAGTGGCTATGAAGAAAGACCAAAAACTCAGAGTTTCATGGAAATCCAGCCGTGCATGAGCTCAATAGCACAATTCATTTGCAGCCTACAACTGCGTGCATAGGGCAAGCTCAATTCATGAAATCGGAACAGATTGTCTCCACAGAAGCACCATGCATGGTGGAACCACATATTGGCGGAGCAAGGTGGGTATGGGGCGTGGATATGACAGGCCGAGTTTCATGGAATTCCACTCATGTCCCTTTCTCAGAAAAGCAACTTCAATTTCAGCCCTATTCAACTTGCACGTTAGCGTACTAGAGCAACAATACAAAAGGGGCTTGTTTAGGAAGCCTGGAGTGAGAGTGCTCAGATGTGGGGGACACAGTGCGAATGAACAGAAAAAACACCCACGTTCTCATGGAAACTCAGAAAACACAATTCGGTGGCAGTCTCCCACTGTGTGCATACAAAAGCCCAATTCATGGAGATCGGAACAGTTTGTTATAACAGAAGCACCGTGCAAGGTGGAAACACCCATTTGCGGAGCACAGTGTATTGAGGAATGGAGATGATAGGAAAAGATTCATTGAATTCCATTCGTGAAACTTTCTCAGAAAAGCAACTTCTCTTTCAGTCCGATTCAACATGCATGTTACAGTAGCTCAGCAGCAATATATAATGAGCTTGTCTAGGAAACCTGGAGGTAGAGTGCTGAGATGTTGGGACAGAGTGAAAATGAGGAAGAGACCAAAATCCCAGGGTTTCCTGGAAATCCAGACTTGCATTTGCTCAATAAACGCAATTGAGTTGCAGCCTAACACTGTGTGCATAAGGAAAGTTCAATTCATGGACATTGAAACGGCTTGTTATCACAGAAGGTGCGTGAAGGATGGAACCACCACATCTGGGTAACAAGTGGGTATGAGGATGGGAGTTGATAGGCAAAGTTTCATTGAATTCCATTCCTGAAACTTTCTCTGAAAAGCAACTTCAATTTCAGCCCTGTTGAACTTGCATGTTACAGATCCGCAACGGTAATACCTAAGGGGCTTGCCTAGAACACCTGGAGGTAGAGTGCTGAGAAGTAGGGCACAGTGTGGCTATGAGGAAAAGACCAAAAACCCAGAGTTTCATGGAAATCCAGTCGTGCATTTGCTCAATAAGGCAATTCAGTTGCAGCCTAAACTGCGTACGTAGGCCATGCTCAATTCATGAAATCGGAACAGATTGACTTCACAGAAGCACCATGCATGGTGGAAACACATACTGGGTACTGGCGGAGCAAAGTGGGTATGAGGCGTGGATATGACAGGCACGGTTTCATTGAATTCCATTCAAGACACTTTCTCCGAAAAGCAACTTCAGTTTCAGTCCTAGTCAACCTGCATGTTAGAGTACTTCAGCAGCAATACAAAGTTGATAGGCAAAGTTTCATTGAATTCCATTCCTGAAACTTTCTCTGAAAAGCAAGTTCAATTTCAGCCCTGTTCAACTTCCATGTTACAGTTGTGCAACAACTATACCTAAGGGGCTTCCCTAGAACACCTCGAGGTAGAGTGCTGAGATGTAGGAGACAGAGTGGCTATGAAGAAAGACCAAAAACTCAGAGTTTCATGGAAATCCAGCCGTGCATGAGCTCAATAGCACAATTCATTTGCAGCCTACAACTGCGTGCATAGGGCAAGCTCAATTCATGAAATCGGAACAGATTGTCTCCACAGAAGCACCATGCATGGTGGAACCACATATTGGCGGAGCAAAGTGGGTATAGGGCGTGGATATGACAGGCCGAGTTTCATGGAATTCCACTCGTGTCCCTTTCTCAGAAAAGCAACTTCAATTTCAGCCCTATTCAACTTGCACGTTAGCGTACTAGAGCAACAATACAAAAGGGGCTTGTTTAGGAAGCCTGGAGTGAGAGTGCTCAGATGTGGGGGACACAGTGCGAATGAACAGAAAAAACACCCACGTTCTCATGGAAACTCAGAAAACACAATTCGGTGGCAGTCTCCCACTGTGTGAATACAAAAGCCCAATTCATGGAGATCGGAACAGTTTGTTATAACAGAAGCACCGTGCAAGGTGGAAACACCCATTTGCGGAGCACAGTGTATTGAGGAATGGAGATGATAGGAAAAGATTCATTGAATTCCATTCGTGAAACTTTCTCAGAAAAGCAACTTCTCTTTCAGTCCGATTCAACATGCATGTTACAGTAGCTCAGCAGCAATATATAATGAGCTTGTCTAGGAAACCTGGAGGTAGAGTGCTGAGATGTTGGGACAGAGTGAAAATGAGGAAGAGACCAAAATCCCAGGGTTTCCTGGAAATCCAGACTTGCATTTGCTCAATAAACGCAATTGAGTTGCAGCCTAACACTGTGTGCATAAGGAAAGTTCAATTCATGGACATTGAAACGGCTTGTTATCACAGAAGGTGCGTGAAGGATGGAACCACCACATCTGGGTAACAAGTGGGTATGAGGATGGGAGTTGATAGGCAAAGTTTCATTGAATTCCATTCCTGAAACTTTCTCTGAAAAGCAACTTCAATTTCAGCCCTGTTGAACTTGCATGTTACAGATCCGCAACGGTAATACCTAAGGGGCTTGCCTAGAACACCTGGAGGTAGAGTGCTGAGAAGTAGGGCACAGTGTGGCTATGAGGAAAAGACCAAAAACCCAGAGTTTCATGGAAATCCAGTCGTGCATTTGCTCAATAAGGCAATTCAGTTGCAGCCTAAACTGCGTACGTAGGCCATGCTCAATTCATGAAATCGGAACAGATTGACTTCACAGAAGCACCATGCATGGTGGAAACACATACTGGTGGAGCAAAGTGGGTATGAGGCGTGGATATGACAGGCACGGTTTCATTGAATTCCATTCAAGACACTTTCTCCGAAAAGCAACTTCAGTTTCAGTCCTAGTCAACCTGCATGTTAGAGTACTTCAGCAGCAATACAAAGTTGATAGGCAAAGTTTCATTGAATTCCATTCCTGAAACTTTCTCTGAAAAGCAACTTCAATTTCAGCCCTGTTCAACTTCCATGTTACAGTTGTGCAACAACTATACCTAAGGGGCTTCCCTAGAACACCTCGAGGTAGAGTGCTGAGATGTAGGAGACAGAGTGGGTATGAAGAAAGACCAAAAACTCAGAGTTTCATGGAAATCCAGCCGTGCATTAGCTCAATAGCACAATTCATTTGCAGCCTACAACTGCGTGCATAGGGCAAGCTCAATTCATGAAATCGGAACAGATTGTCTCCACAGAAGCACCATGCATGGTGGAACCACATATTGGCGGAGCAAAGTGGGTATAGGGCGTGGATATGACAGGCCGAGTTTCATGGAATTCCACTCGTGTCCCTTTCTCAGAAAAGCAACTTCAATTTCAGCCCTATTCAACTTGCACGTTAGCGTACTAGAGCAACAATACAAAAGGGGCTTGTTTAGGAAGCCTGGAGTGAGAGTGCTCAGATGTGGGGGACACAGTGCGAATGAACAGAAAAAACACCCACGTTCTCATGGAAACTCAGAAAACACAATTCGGTGGCAGTCTCCCACTGTGTGAATACAAAAGCCCAATTCATGGAGATCGGAACAGTTTGTTATAACAGAAGCACCGTGCAAGGTGGAAACACCCATTTGCGGAGCACAGTGTATTGAGGAATGGAGATGATAGGAAAAGATTCATTGAATTCCATTCGTGAAACTTTCTCAGAAAAGCAACTTCTCTTTCAGTCCGATTCAACATGCATGTTACAGTAGCTCAGCAGCAATATATAATGAGCTTGTCTAGGAAACCTGGAGGTAGAGTGCTGAGATGTTGGGACAGAGTGAAAATGAGGAAGAGACCAAAATCCCAGGGTTTCCTGGAAATCCAGACTTGCATTTGCTCAATAAACGCAATTGAGTTGCAGCCTAACACTGTGTGCATAAGGAAAGTTCAATTCGTGGACATTGAAACGGCTTGTTATCACAGAAGGTGCGTGAAGGATGGAACCACCACATCTGGGTAACAAGTGGGTATGAGGATGGGAGTTGATAGGCAAAGTTTCATTGAATTCCATTCCTGAAACTTTCTCTGAAAAGCAACTTCAATTTCAGCCCTGTTGAACTTGCATGTTACAGATCCGCAACGGTAATACCTAAGGGGCTTGCCTAGAACACCTGGAGGTAGAGTGCTGAGAAGTAGGGCACAGTGTGGCTATGAGGAAAAGACCAAAAACCCAGAGTTTCATGGAAATCCAGTCGTGCATTTGCTCAATAAGGCAATTCAGTTGCAGCCTAAACTGCGTACGTAGGCCATGCTCAATTCATGAAATCGGAACAGATTGACTTCACAGAAGCACCATGCATGGTGGAAACACATACTGGCGGAGCAAAGTGGGTATGAGGCGTGGATATGACAGGCACGGTTTCATTGAATTCCATTCAAGACACTTTCTCCGAAAAGCAACTTCAGTTTCAGTCCTAGTCAACCTGCATGTTAGAGTACTTCAGCAGCAATACAAAGTTGATAGGCAAAGTTTCATTGAATTCCATTCCTGAAACTTTCTCTGAAAAGCAAGTTCAATTTCAGCCCTGTTCAACTTCCATGTTACAGTTGTGCAACAACTATACCTAAGGGGCTTCCCTAGAACACCTCGAGGTAGAGTGCTGAGATGTAGGAGACAGAGTGGCTATGAAGAAAGACCAAAAACTCAGAGTTTCATGGAAATCCAGCCGTGCATGAGCTCAATAGCACAATTCATTTGCAGCCTACAACTGCGTGCATAGGGCAAGCTCAATTCATGAAATCGGAACAGATTGTCTCCACAGAAGCACCATGCATGGTGGAACCACATATTGGCGGAGCAAAGTGGGTATAGGGCGTGGATATGACAGGCCGAGTTTCATGGAATTCCACTCGTGTCCCTTTCTCAGAAAAGCAACTTCAATTTCAGCCCTATTCAACTTGCACGTTAGCGTACTAGAGCAACAATACAAAAGGGGCTTGTTTAGGAAGCCTGGAGTGAGAGTGCTCAGATGTGGGGGACACAGTGCGAATGAACAGAAAAAACACCCACGTTCTCATGGAAACTCAGAAAACACAATTCGGTGGCAGTCTCCCACTGTGTGAATACAAAAGCCCAATTCATGGAGATCGGAACAGTTTGTTATAACCGAAGCACCGTGCAAGGTGGAAACACCCATTTGCGGAGCACAGTGTATTGAGGAATGGAGATGATAGGAAAAGATTCATTGAATTCCATTCGTGAAACTTTCTCAGAAAAGCAACTTCTCTTTCAGTCCGATTCAACATGCATGTTACAGTAGCTCAGCAGCAATATATAATGAGCTTGTCTAGGAAACCTGGAGGTAGAGTGCTGAGATGTTGGGACAGAGTGAAAATGAGGAAGAGACCAAAATCCCAGGGTTTCCTGGAAATCCAGACTTGCATTTGCTCAATAAACGCAATTGAGTTGCAGCCTAACACTGTGTGCATAAGGAAAGTTCAATTCATGGACATTGAAACGGCTTGTTATCACAGAAGGTGCGTGAAGGATGGAACCACCACATCTGGGTAACAAGTGGGTATGAGGATGGGAGTTGATAGGCAAAGTTTCATTGAATTCCATTCCTGAAACTTTCTCTGAAAAGCAAGTTCAATTTCAGCCCTGTTCAACTTCCATGTTACAGTTGTGCAACAACTATACCTAAGGGGCTTCCCTAGAACACCTCGAGGTAGAGTGCTGAGATGTAGGAGACAGAGTGGCTATGAAGAAAGACCAAAAACTCAGAGTTTCATGGAAATCCAGCCGTGCATGAGCTCAATAGCACAATTCATTTGCAGCCTACAACTGCGTGCATAGGGCAAGCTCAATTCATGAAATCGGAACAGATTGTCTCCACAGAAGCACCATGCATGGTGGAACCACATATTGGCGGAGCAAAGTGGGTATAGGGCGTGGATATGACAGGCCGAGTTTCATGGAATTCCACTCGTGTCCCTTTCTCAGAAAAGCAACTTCAATTTCAGCCCTATTCAACTTGCACGTTAGCGTACTAGAGCAACAATACAAAAGGGGCTTGTTTAGGAAGCCTGGAGTGAGAGTGCTCAGATGTGGGGGACACAGTGCGAATGAACAGAAAAAACACCCACGTTCTCATGGAAACTCAGAAAACACAATTCGGTGGCAGTCTCCCACTGTGTGAATACAAAAGCCCAATTCATGGAGATCGGAACAGTTTGTTATAACAGAAGCACCGTGCAAGGTGGAAACACCCATTTGCGGAGCACAGTGTATTGAGGAATGGAGATGATAGGAAAAGATTCATTGAATTCCATTCGTGAAACTTTCTCAGAAAAGCAACTTCTCTTTCAGTCCGATTCAACATGCATGTTACAGTAGCTCAGCAGCAATATATAATGAGCTTGTCTAGGAAACCTGGAGGTAGAGTGCTGAGATGTTGGGACAGAGTGAAAATGAGGAAGAGACCAAAATCCCAGGGTTTCCTGGAAATCCAGACTTGCATTTGCTCAATAAACGCAATTGAGTTGCAGCCTAACACTGTGTGCATAAGGAAAGTCCAATTCGTGGACATTGAAACGGCTTGTTATCACAGAAGGTGCGTGAAGGATGGAACCACCACATCTGGGTAACAAGTGGGTATGAGGATGGGAGTTGATAGGCAAAGTTTCATTGAATTCCATTCCTGAAACTTTCTCTGAAAAGCAACTTCAATTTCAGCCCTGTTGAACTTGCATGTTACAGATCCGCAACGGTAATACCTAAGGGGCTTGCCTAGAACACCTGGAGGTAGAGTGCTGAGAAGTAGGGCACAGTGTGGCTATGAGGAAAAGACCAAAAACCCAGAGTTTCATGGAAATCCAGTCGTGCATTTGCTCAATAAGGCAATTCAGTTGCAGCCTAAACTGCGTACGTAGGCCATGCTCAATTCATGAAATCGGAACAGATTGACTTCACAGAAGCACCATGCATGGTGGAAACACATACTGGCGGAGCAAAGTGGGTATGAGGCGTGGATATGACAGGCACGGTTTCATTGAATTCCATTCAAGACACTTTCTCCGAAAAGCAACTTCAGTTTCAGTCCTAGTCAACCTGCATGTTAGAGTACTTCAGCAGCAGTACAAAGTTGATAGGCAAAGTTTCATTGAATTCCATTCCTGAAACTTTCTCTGAAAAGCAACTTCAATTTCAGCCCTGTTCAACTTCCATGTTACAGTTGTGCAACAACTATACCTAAGGGGCTTCCCTAGAACACCTCGAGGTAGAGTGCTGAGATGTAGGACACAGAGTGGGTATGAAGAAAGACCAAAAACTCAGAGTTTCATGGAAATCCAGCCGTGCATTAGCTCAATAACACAATTCATTTGCAGCCGACAACTGCGTGCATAGGGCAAGCTCAATTCATGAAATCGGAACAGATTGTCTCCACAGAAGCACCATGCATGGTGGAACCACATATTGGCGGAGCAAAGTGGGTATAGGGCGTGGATATGACAGGCCGAGTTTCATGGAATTCCACTCGTGTCCCTTTCTCAGAAAAGCAACTTCAATTTCAGCCCTATTCAACTTGCACGTTAGCGTACTAGAGCAACAATACAAAAGGGGCTTGTTTAGGAAGCCTGGAGTGAGAGTGCTCAGATGTGGGGGACACAGTGCGAATGAACAGAAAAAACACCCACGTTCTCATGGAAACTCAGAAAACACAATTCGGTGGCAGTCTCCCCCTGTGTGCATACAAAAGCCCAATTCATGGAGATCGGAACAGTTTGTTATAACCGAAGCACCGTGCAAGGTGGAAACACCCATTTGCGGAGCACAGTGTATTGAGGAATGGAGATGATAGGAAAAGATTCATTGAATTCCATTCGTGAAACTTTCTCAGAAAAGCAACTTCTCTTTCAGTCCGATTCAACATGCATGTTACAGTAGCTCAGCAGCAATATATAATGAGCTTGTCTAGGAAACCTGGAGGTAGAGTGCTGAGATGTTGGGACAGAGTGAAAATGAGGAAGAGACCAAAATCCCAGGGTTTCCTGGAAATCCAGACTTGCATTTGCTCAATAAACGCAATTGAGTTGCAGCCTAACACTGTGTGCATAAGGAAAGTTCAATTCATGGACATTGAAACGGCTTGTTATCACAGAAGGTGCGTGAAGGATGGAACCACCACATCTGGGTAACAAGTGGGTATGAGGATGGGAGTTGATAGGCAAAGTTTCATTGAATTCCATTCCTGAAACTTTCTCTGAAAAGCAACTTCAATTTCAGCCCTGTTGAACTTGCATGTTACAGATCCGCAACGGTAATACCTAAGGGGCTTGCCTAGAACACCTGGAGGTAGAGTGCTGAGAAGTAGGGCACAGTGTGGCTATGAGGAAAAGACCAAAAACCCAGAGTTTCATGGAAATCCAGTCGTGCATTTGCTCAATAAGGCAATTCAGTTGCAGCCTAAACTGCGTACGTAGGCCATGCTCAATTCATGAAATCGGAACAGATTGACTTCACAGAAGCACCATGCATGGTGGAAACACATACTGGCGGAGCAAAGTGGGTATGAGGCGTGGATATGACAGGCACGGTTTCATTGAATTCCATTCAAGACACTTTCTACGAAAAGCAACGTCAGTTTCAGTCCAAGTCAACCTGCATGTTAGAGTACTTCAGCAGCAATACAAAGTTGATAGGCAAAGTTTCATTGAATTCCATTCCTGAAACTTTCTCTGAAAAGCAACTTCAATTTCAGCCCTGTTCAACTTCCATGTTACAGTTGTGCAACAACTATACCTAAGGGGCTTCCCTAGAACACCTCGAGGTAGAGTGCTGAGATGTAGGAGACAGAGTGGGTATGAAGAAAGACCAAAAACTCAGAGTTTCATGGAAATCCAGCCGTGCATTAGCTCAATAACACAATTCATTTGCAGCCTACAACTGCGTGCATAGGGCAAGCTCAATTCATGAAATCGGAACAGATTGTCTCCACAGAAGCACCATGCATGGTGGAACCACATATTGGCGGAGCAAAGTGGGTATGGGGCGTGGATATGACAGGCCGAGTTCCATGGAATTCCACTCGTGTCCCTTTCTCAGAAAAGCAACTTCAATTTCAGCCCTATTCAACTTGCATGTTAGCGTACTAGAGCAACAATACAAAAGGGGCTTGTTTAGGAAGCCTGGAGTGAGAGTGCTCAGATGTGGGGGACACAGTGCGAATGAACAGAAAAAACACCCACGTTCTCATGGACACTCAGAAAACACAATTCGGTAGCAGTCTCCCACTGTGTGCATACAAAAGCCCAATTCATGGAGATCGGAACAGTTTGTTATAACCGAAGCACCGTGCAAGGTGGAAACACCCATTTGCGGAGCACAGTGGGTTGAGGAATGGAGATGATAGGAAAAGATTCATTGAATTCCATTCGTGAAACTTTCTCAGAAAAGCAACTTCTCTTTCAGTCCGATTCAACATGCATGTTAGAGTAGCTCAGCAGCAATATATAATGAGCTTGTCTAGGAAACCTGGAGGTAGAGTGCTGAGATGTTGGGACAGAGCGGAAATGAGGAAGAGACCAAAAACCCAGGTTTTCCTGGACATCCAGTCTTGCCTTTGCTCAATAAACATCATTGAGTTGCAGCCTAACACTGTGTGCATAAGGAAAGTTCAATTCATGGACATTGAAACGGCTTGTGATCACAGAAGGTACGTGAAGGATGGAACCACCACATCTGGGTAACAAGTGGGTATGAGGATGGGAGTTGATAGGCAAAGTTTCATTGAATTCCATTCCTGAAACTTTCTCTGAAAAGCAACTTCAATTTCAGCCCTGTTCAACTTACATGTTACTGTTCCGCAACAGCAATACCTAAGGGGCTTGCCCAGAACACCTGGAGGTAGAGTGCTGAGCAGTAGGGGACAGAGTGGGTATGAGGAAAAGACCAAAAACCCAGAGTTTCATGGAAATCCAGTCGTGCATTTGCTCAATAACGCAATTCAGTTGCCGCCTAATCTGTGTACGTAGGGCAAGCTCAATTCATGAAATCGGAACAGATTGTCTTCACAGAAGCACCATGCATGGTGGAACCACATATTGGCGGAGCAAAGTGGGTATGGGGCGTGGATATGACAGGCCAAGTTTCATGGAATTCCATTCGTGTCCCTTTCTCAGAAAAGCAACTTCCATTTCAGCCCTATTTAACTTGCACGTTAGCGTACTAGAGCAGCAATACAAAAGGGGCTTGTTTAGGAAGCCTGAAGTGAGAGTGCTCAGATGTGGGGGACACAGTGGAAATGAGAAAAAAAAAAAAACACCTACGTTTTCATGGAAATCGTGTCGAGCATGTGCTCAGAAAACGCCATTCTGTGGCAGCCTCCCACTGTGTGCATAGGGAAAGCTCAATTCATGGAAATCGGTACAGGTTGTTATAACAGAAGCACCGTGCATGGTGGAAACACCCATTTTCGGAGCAAAGTGGGTTGAAAAATCGAATACTGTAGCAGTACTACATAAGGCACTTGTCTAGAAATCCTGGAAGTAGAGTACTCAGATGTTGGAACAGAGTGGCAATGAGACAAAGAGAAAAAACCTAGGGTTTCATGGAAATCTAGTCGTGCATTTGCTGAGAAAATGCAATTCAGTTGCAGCGTACCACTGCGTGCATAGGGAAAGCTCAGTTCATGGAAAGCGAAACAGTTTGTTATAACCGAAACACCGTGCTAGGTGTATCCACCCCATGTGCGGAGCAAAGTGGGATGACGACGGGTGTTGACAGCAAAAAACCTGGAGGTGGAATGCTCAGATGTCGGGGACAGAGTGCGAATGAGGAAAAGAAAAAACACCTACGCGTTTATGGACATCCAGACTTGCATTTGCTCAGAAAACGCAATTCAGTGGCAGCCTCCCCCTGCGTGCATAGGGAAAGCTCAATTCATGGAAATCGGTATAGAGAAGCACTGTGCATTGTGGAACCATATTTTGGCAGAGCAAAGTGGGTATGAGGAGTGGAAATGATAGGCAAAATTTCATTGAAATCCTGTTGTGAGTCTAAGAAAAGCAACTTCCAGTTCAGACCTTTTTAAGTTATTTTTTAATTCATTTTTTTTTCAACAATTAAGAGACATCTTGTTTCTCTGTACATGAAGTACATGCATACTCTCTGTGTAACCATACACTTACCTTGGTAATATTTTTTGATTCATTATGATATATTTTTTCCTCCCAACCCTCTTATCTCTCTATAGAGTCCCACCTCCCTCCATTCTTGCTCCATTCCCGTCCCCATGTGTCATCATCTGGTTATCATTGAGATCATTCATCCTTTTGTTTTTGTGATTGGGTTAACTCACTGAGCATGATATTCTCCGTCTGCATCCATTATCTTGCAAATGCCAAAATTTTATTTCTTCATTGCTGAATAATATTCCAAGGTATATATATACCACAGATTCTGTATCCATTCATCATTTGAGGGGCAACTAGTTTGGTGCCAGAATGGCCTATTGTGAATTGAGCAACTATGAACATTGCTGTGGCTCCATCTCTGTAGTATGCTGAATTTAAGACCATTTGGTTATATGCCGAGGAGTGAGATAGCTGGGTCACATGGTGGGTCCATTCCAAGCTTTCTGAGGAATCTCCACACTGCTTTCCAGAGTGGCTGCACTAATTTGCAGCTACGCCAGCAATGTATCAGTGTACCTTTTTCCCACATCCTCTCCAACACCTATTTTTGCTTGTATTCTTGATAATGGCCATTGTAATTGGGGTGATATGGACTCTTAGGGTAGTTTTGATTTGCATTTCATTTATTACTATAGACGCATATATTTTCATATGTTTCTTGATTCTTGTAGATCTTCTTATGTGAAGTGTCTGTTTATTTCCTTAGCTCATTTGTTGAATGGCATATTTGTATTCTTTGTGTAGATTTTTTTGAGTTCTTTATATATTCTGGAAATTAGTGCTCTATCTAAAGTATGAGTGGCAAAAATTTTCTCCCACTCTGTAGGCTCTCTCTTCACATTGCTGATAGTTTCCTTTGCTGAGAGAAAGCTATTTAGTTTGAATCTGTCACAGTTATTGATTCTTGTTTTTATTTCTTGTGCTATGGGAGTCCTGTTAAGGAAGTCTGTTTCTAAGCAAACCAGTTGAAGATTTGACCTACTTTTTCTTCTATAAAATGCAGGGCTTCTGGTCTCATTTTGAGGTCCTTGATCCATTGTGAGTTGATTTTTGTGCAGTGTGAGTGATAGGGGTTACTTGCATTGTGCTGCATATGGATTTCCAGTTTTTCCAGCACCATTTGTTGAAGAGGCTATCTTTACTCCATTCCTTATTTAGTCACCTTTGTCTAGTATGAGAATATCATATTTATTTGGATTTGTGTCCGTGTCCTCTATTCTCTACCATTGACCTATCTGTCTATTTTCATGCCAATACTATGCCGTTTTTGTTACTATTGCTTTTCAGTAGAATTAAAGATCTGGTATTGCAATACCCCCTGCTTCACTCTTTCTCCTAAGGATTACTTTAGTTATTCTGGGTTTCTTTCAGATGAATTCCATGATTGCTTGTGTACATCTTTGGAATTTTAATTGGAATTGTATCAAAACTGCATGAGACTTTTGGTAGTATGGCCATTTTGACAATATTAGTTTTGCCTATCCAAGAACATGGGAGATCTTTCCATCTTCTAAGGTTTTCTTTAATTTCTTTGTTTAGTGTTCTGTAGTTCTCATTGTAAAGGTCTTTCACCTCTTTTGATAAGTTGATTCCCAAGTATTTTATTTTTTTCAAAGCTATTGTGAATGGGGTAGATTTCCTAACTTCTCTTTCTGAAGATTCATCACTTATGTATAAAAATGCATTGGATATGAGCATTAATCTTATATCCTGCTACTTTACTGAATTCACTTATGAGTTCTAAAAGTATTCTGGTGGAATTTCCTTGTCCCCTACTTATATAATCATGTCATCACCAAATATGGATTGTTTGAGTTCTTCTATACCTATTCGTATCCCTTTAATTTCCTTGGTCTGTCTAATTGCTGGCTAGAGTTTTGAGGACAATGTTGAATAGAAGTGTTGAAAGAGGGCATCCCTGCCTTGTTCCAGATATTACGGTGAATGATTTCAGTTTTCACAATTTAGAATGATATTGGCCATGGGCTTAGCATAGATGGCCTTTCCAATGTTAAAGAATGTTGTCACTTTCCCTACTTTTTCTAGTGTTTTGAACATGAAGGAATGCTGTATTTTATCAGGTGCTTTTTCTGCATCTATTGAAATAATCATGTGATTCTTAACTTTAAGTCTGTTGATATGGTGAATTACATTTATTGATTTCTGGATATTGAATCAACCTTGTATCCCTGGGATAAAACCCACCTGATTGTGGCACACTATCTTTTTAATATATTTTTGTATGCAATTTCCTAAGATTTTTTTTTAGAATTTTTTCATCAATGTTCATTGAGGATATTGGTCTGAAATTTTCTTTCCTCGATGTGTCTCTGACTGGTTTAGGTATCAGGGTGATATTGGCTTCATAGAAGGAGTTTGGAAGGGTTCCCACCTCTTCTATTTCATGAAATACTTTGAGAAGTATTGGATTGAGCTCTTCTTTAAAAGTTTCGTAGAACTCAGCTGAGAATCCATCTGTTCCCAGACTTTTCTCTGTTGCTAGGCTTTTGATGATTTCTTGGATTTCATTACTTGAAATTGATCTGTTAAATTGTGTATGTCCTCCTGGTCAGTTTAGGTAATTTATATGTCCCTACAAACCTGTTGATGTCTTCGAGATTTTCTATTTTGTTGGAGTATATATTTTCAAAGTAACTTCTAGAGAGGTTTCAAGATGGCAGCCTAGAGGGTGGCTGCATTTCATGTTGCTCCAGGACTCAGGATTCAAAAGAGGAGAAATTGAGAGACTTGGGACCAACTCAAAGCAGCTGGGTGAGTCTCTCCCATTGGGGAGGCATCCCGGATGGGACAGTAGTCCCGGAACCCAGGAAACCTTGTGAAGTAGAGCTGCCGGTGAGACGCCCCTTCCCCCACTGGAGCAGTGAACTCGGACAACTGGGAGCGCCGTAAAGGAGGCCGCTCAGCACAGCGCTGGGACTCGGAGCAACCACTGGGGCTCCGGAGGCTGCCTAGGGGAGGAGCGGCGAGGAGAGCTGTGTGGACTCAGGACATCGGGGCCTGCCCTGAGGAGGAGGAGGAGGAGCGTGGCTGCTTGGATTGGGAGTGACTACACCAGAGCTACAGGCAGTTGCCAGAGGAGAAGCCTCGCGGCGAGCTGTTTGGACTTAGAGTGAGTGCTTCTGAACACTGGACCTGCCCTGAGGACAAAGCGGAGGAGGAGTGTGGCCGCTTGGATTCGGAGTGGCTATACCAGAACTAAAGGCAGTTGCCAGAGGAGGGGCTGTGTGGCGAGCTGTTTGGACTCAGACCACTTCTGAACACCGGGGCCTGCCCGGAGGAGTAGGAGGAGGAGGAGGAGGAGTGCGGCGGGGCATTTGGACTCACAGTGACTGCATTAGAGCTCCAGGTGGTTGCTCAGACGAGGAGGCGATTGGTGAGTTGTTTGGACTTAAAGCGACCGCTCCGCTCCTGAACACAGAGGGGCTGCCTGGAGGAGAAGCGCGGTGCGTTGCTTGGTCTCGAGTGGCCACACCAGAGCTCTGGGCGGTTGCCCACAGGACGCGTGCAGTGGGTCACGTGCATTCAGAGCCACTCAGAGTGACCACTCCTGAACGCCCAGGGGTTACCTGGAGGAGGAGGAAGAACAGGGAGGGTCATTTCGACTCGGAGTGATTGATTGCAACGGACTATGGGTGGTTGGTGGGAGGAGGAGGCACACAGTGAGTAGCTTGGACTCCTAGTGACTGCACCGGAATACTGAGTGGCTGTCTGGAGGAAGAGGCGTGTGGTGGGTCTCTGGGACTCAGAGCGATTGTACGGGGCCCCAGGTGGCTGCTCAGAGGAGGGGCCACATACCCAGGCGATTAGGTGCAGAGCAGAGTCCCAGGATCTAGGAGGCTTCTTGGTGGAAGAGCCGCACAGAGACAGGCTTAGGGGCGGAGTGAAGGTTCCAGGACTGCGAGCAGATTCTCTGAGGAGGGGCAGACGAAGGAGATTCATCTGCGAAGGGTGAGGCTCCCAGGCCCAGGAGGTAGGGCCGGGCCCCTGGGAACTTTGCAGAGGAAGGCAGCACAGCCCAGGTGGTAGCTGTAAATTGAAAGGAACCTCTAGGAGGGAACTGACCAGCGAGATCTCCCCACCAGGTGAGTCCTCCCTGCCAGGTGAGGTTTCCCCACAAGGACGGTAAAACCAGAGACACAGGCCCAAACAGGCCTTGCCTCAGCCCGCAGCCTAGTTCCCCTTTGGATAACCATTGGTCAACAAGTGGAGGCACCTCTGCCCACTAGCAGGGAATATACCCCACCTGAAGGCCACCACTCCTAGAGAGGCAGATTCCTTGTGGAGCACCACATTATCAACTTCCTCCAAGACTTCAGCCTACTGAAGGCTAAGAGAAGATATATATAGAAATCTTCAGGGACATTGTAAGTCAATAAGGAAATCTGCAATAACTCAGCGGTCCACTGATACCTGAACAATATGAGAAAACAAGGAAAGAAAATGCTGCAAACAAATCTAGATGTTACATCAATAAAATCCAATGACAGCATGCCAGAAGAAATGACAGAAAAGGAGTTCAGATTGTACATAATTAAAATGATCAGGGAAGCAAACGATGAGATGAAAGAGCAAATGCAGGCATTGAATGATCGCACCAATCGACAGTTAAAAGAGCAAATACAGGAAGCAAAAGATCATTTCAATAAAGAGTTAGAGATATTGAAAAAAAACCAAACAGAAATCCTTGACATGAAGGAAACAATAAACCAAATTAAGAACTCCATAGAAAGCATATCTAGTAGGATAGAGCACATGGAAGACAGAACCTCAGACATTGAAGATAAAATATTTAACCTTGAAAACAAAGTTGAACAAACAGAGAAGATGGTAAGAAATCATGAACAGAATCTACAAAAACTATGGGATATCATAAAAAGGCCAAATTTAAGAATTATTGGGATTGAGGAAGGCTTACAGAAACAAACCAAAGGAATGAACAATCTATTCAATGAAATAATATCAGAAAATTTCCCAAATCTGAAGAATGAAATGTAAAATCAAGTTCAAGAGGCTTATAGGACTCCAAATACACAAAATTACAACAGACCCACACCAAGGCACATTATAATGAAAATACCTAACATACAAAATAAAGACAGAATCTTAAGGCTGTGAGAGAAAAGAACCAAATTACATTCAGGGGGAAATCAATACGGATATCAGCAGATTTTTCAATCCAGACCCTAAAAGCTAGAAGGGCCTAGAACAACATTTTTCAAGCCCTGAAAGAAAATGGATGCCAACCAAGAATCTTATACCCAGCAAAACTTACCTTCAAATTTGACGATGAAATAAAATCCTTCCATGATAAACAAAAGCTAAAAGAATTTACAAAAAGAAAACCAGCATTACAGAACATTCTCAGCAAAATATTCCATGAGGAAGAGATGAAAAATAAAGAAGCAAATCAGCAAAGGGAGGAATTACCCTAAAGGAATTGTCTAATAAAGGAGGAACCAAGTAGTGTCAAATAAATAAATAAGTAAATAAATAAATAAATAAAAATTTAAAAATGAACCATATTACCGGGAAACCAAATCATATCTCAATAATAACCCTGAATGTTAATGGCCTGAATTCATCAATCAAAAGACACAGACTGGCAGATTGGATTAAAAAGAAGGATCCAACAATATGTTGCCTACAAGAGACTCACCTCATAGAAAATGATACCCATAGACTAAAGGTGAAAGGATGGGGAAAAACATACCATGCACATCGACTCAGCAAAAAAGCTGGAGTATCCATCCTCATTTCAGATAATGTGAACTTCAAGCCAAAGAAGCAAATCAGCAAAGGGAGGAATTATCCTAAAGGAATTGTCAAATAAAGGAGGAGCCAAGTTGTGTCAAATAAATAAATAAAATTTAAAAAATGAACCAAATGACCGGGAAACCAAATCATATCTCTATAATAACCCTGAATGTTAATGGCCTGAATTCATCAATCAAAAGACATAGACTGGCAGACTGGATTAAAAAGAAAGATCCAACAATATGTTGCCTGCAAGAGACTCACCTCATAGAAAAAGATACCCATAGACTAAAGGATGGGGAAAAACACACCATGCACATGGACTCAGCAAAAAAGCTGGAGTATCCATCCTCATTTCAGATAATGTGGACTTCAAGCCAAAGTTAGTCAGAAGGGATAAAGAAGGTCATTTCATACTGCTTAAGGGAAGCATAAATCAGCAAGACATAACAATCATAAACATCTATGCCCCAAACACTGGCTCATCCACATATGTCAAACAAATCCTTCTCAATTTCAGAAACCAAATAGACCATAACACAATAATACTAGGTGATTTTAACACGCCGCTCTCACCACTGGACAGATCTTCCAGACAAAAATTGAACAAAGAAACCATAGATCTCAATAACACAATCAATAATTTAGACTTCATGGACATTTATAGAATATACCATCCCACCAAGTGTGAATGCACTTTCTTCTCAGCAGCACATGGATCCTTCTCTAAAATAGACCATATATTATGCCACAAAGCTAATGTTAGCAAATACAAGAAGATAGAGACACTAGCATGTATTCTGTCAGATCATAATGGATTGAAGTTAGAAATAAATGAAAGAGTAAAACACAGAAACTATTCCAACATCTGGAGATTAAACAATATGTTATTATATGATGAATGGATAACAGAAGATATTAGGAAGGAAATTAAAAAACTCTTAGAGGTAAATGAGAACAAAGAAACATCATATCAAAATCTCTGGGACACTATGAAAGCAGTACTTAGAGGGAAATTTATTTCATGGAGCGCATTTAATAAAAGAAGTAAAACAAACAAACAAAAAAGACGTAACACTGCAGCTCAAAGCCCTAGAAAAAGAAGAACAGATCAGCACCAAAAGTAGTAGAAGACAGGAAATAGTTAAACTCAGAGCTGAAATCAATGAAATTGAAACAAAAGAAACAATACAAAAAATTGACAAAATAAATAGTTGGTTCTTCGAAAAAATAAACAAAATTGATAAAACTTTAGCCACACTAATAAAGAGAAGACGACAGAAAACCCAAATTACTAAAATTTGGAATGAACAAGGAAATATCACAACAGACAGGATTGAAACACAAAATATAATTAGAAGCTATTTTGAAAATCTATACTCCAACAAAACAGAAAACCTCGAAGTCATCAACAGTTTTCTAGAGACATATGAATTGCCTAAACTGAATGAGGAGGACATAAACAATTTAAATAGACCAATTTCAAGTACTGAAATAGAAGAAGTCATCAAAAGCCTACCAACAAAGAAAAGTCCGGGACCAGATGGGTTCTCAGCCGAGTTCTACAAAACCTTTGAAGAAGAGCTCATTCCAATACTTCTCAAACTATTTCATAAAATAGAAGAGGAGGGAACCCTCCCAAACTCATTCTATGAAGCCAATATCACACTGATACCTAAACCAGACAGAGACTCATCAAGGAAAGAAAATTTCAGACCAATATCCTTAATGAACATCGAAGCAAAAATTCTCAACCAAATTTTAGCAAATCGCATACAAAAACATATTAAAAAGATAGTGCACCATGATCAAGTGGGTTTCATCCCAGGGATGCAAGGTTGGTTCAACATCAGGAAATCAATAAATGTCATTCACCATATCAATAGACTTAAAGTCAAGAATCACATGATTATTTCAATAGATGCAGAAAAAGCATTTGATAAAATACAGCACCCCTTCATGCTCAAAACACTAGAAAAAATAGGGATAGTGGGAACATTCCTTAATATTGTAAAGGCCATTTATGCTAAGCCCATGGCTAATATCATTCTATATGGTGAAAAACTGAAAGGATTCCCCCTAAAAACTGGAACAAGGTAGGGATGCCCTCTTTCACCACTTCTATTTAACATCGTTCTTGAGACTCTAGCCAGAGCAATTAGACAAACCAAAGAAATTAAAGGGATACGAATTGGAAAAGAAGAACTCAAACTATCCCTGTTTGCTGATGACATGATTATATATTTAGAGGAACCTGGAAATTCCACCAGAAAACTCTTAGAACTCATAAGTGAATTCAGTAAAGTAGCAGGTTACAAGATCAGTGCCCATAAATCCAATGCATTTTTATACATAAGTGATGAATCTTCAGAAGAGAAATTAGGAAAACTACCCCATTCACAATAGCCTCAAAAAAAATAAAATACTTGGGAATCAATCTCACGAAAGAGGTGAAAGACCTCTACAATGAGAACTATACAACACTAAAGAAAGAAATTAAAGACCACCTTAGAAGATGGAAAGATCTTCCATGTTCTTGGATAGGAAGAATTAATGTTGTCAAAATGGCCGTACTACCTAAAGTACTATACAAATTCAATGCAATTCCAATTAAAATCCCAATGACGTACCTTACAGAAATAGAGCAAGCAATTATGAAATTCATCCGGAAGAATAAGAAACCCAGAATAGCTAAAGCAATCCTTAGCAGGAAGAGTGAAACAGGGGGTATTGCAATACCAGATCTTCAACTCTACTACAAAGCAATAGTGACAAAAACAGCATGGTATTGGTACCAAAATAGAAAGGTAGATCAATGGTACAGAATAGAGGACAGGGACACAAACCCAAATAAATACAATTTTCTCATACTAGACAAAGGGGCCAAAAATATGCAATGGAGAAAAGATAGCCTCTTCAACAAATGGTGCTGGGAGAATTGGAAATCCATACGCAACAGAATGAAACTAAACCCATATCTCTCACTGTGCAGAAAACTCAACTCAAAATGGATTAAGGACCTCGGAATCAGACCAGAGACCCTGCATCTTATAGAAGAAAAAGTAGGTCCAGATCTTTAGCATTTCGGCTTAGGACCAGACTTCCTTAACAGGACTCCCATAGCACAAGAAATAAAAGCAAGAATCAATAACTGGGATAGATTCAAACTAAACAGCTTTCTCTCAGCAAAGGAAACTATGAGCAATGCGAAGAAAGAGCCTACAGAGTGGGAGAGTATCTTTGCCAATCATACTTCAGATAGAGCACTAATCTCCAGAATCTATAAAGAACTCAAAAAACTCTACTCCAAGATTTCAAATAGTCCAGTCGACAAATGGGCTAAGGAAATGAATAGACACTTCACAGAAGAAAATCTACAAGCAATCAACAGACATATGGAAAAATGTTCAACATCTCTAGTAATAAGAGAAATGCAAATCAAAACCACCCTAAGATTCCATCTCACCCCAATTAGAATGGCGATTATCAAGAATATGAGCAACAACAGGTGTTGGCGATGTGGGGAGAAAGGTACACTCATACATTGCTGGTGGGACTGCAAATTAGTGCAGCCACTCTGGAAAGCAGTGTGGAGATTCCTTAGAAAACTTGGAATTGTCCTACCATTTGACCCAGTTATCCCACTCCTTGGCCTATACCCAATGGACTTAAAATCAGCATACTACAGAGATACAGCCACATCAATGTTCATAGCTGCTCAATTCACAATAGCCAGACTGTGGAACCAACCTAGATACCCTTCAATTGATGAGTGGATAAAGAAGCTGTGGTATATATATACAATGGAATATTAGCCATAAGGAATGATAAAATTATGGCATTTGCAGGCAAATGGATGAAATTGGAGAATATCATGGTAAGTGAGATAAGCCAATCTCAAAAAGCCAAAGGACGAATGATATTGCTAATAAGTGGATGATGACACATAATGGGGGGAGGGAAGGGTGAGTGTTAGGGTTAGAGTTAGGGTTAGGGAGGGTGGCAAGTATGGAGGAAGGAAGCACTGTATAGAGGGAAAAGAGGGGTGGGAGGGGTGGGGGAAGGGAAAAAATAACAGAATGAATCAAACAACATTACTCTATGTAAATTTATGATTACACAAATGGTATGCTTTTACGCCATGTACAAACAGAGAAAGAACATGTATCCCATTTGTTTACAATAAAATAAAAAAAATATTGTCAAAATGACCATACTATCAAAAGCACTATAGAGATTTAATGCAATTCCCATCAAATTTCTGATGGCATTTTTCACACAAATGGAAAAAGAAGTTATGTGAAAAGATGTGACACAAAGTAGCCAAAGTGATTCTTAGCAAGACAAGCAAAGCAGAAGGCCTCACAATACCAGACCTGAATTTATACTATAGAGCTATAGTAACAAAAAGAGCATGGCATTGACATCAAAACAGTCATGAAGACCAATTACATAGGTAAGAATTCAAAGAGACAAACACACATGAATACAATTGTCTGATACCAGACAAAGGTTCAAAAAACATACATTGGAAAAAAGATATTATTTTAAACAAATGATGATGGGTAAACTGGAAAACCCCGCATATTATAAAGAAATTAAACCCATATTTCTCACCGTGAATGAAACTCAACTCTAACTGGATCAAAGTCGTAGGAAGTAGAATGGAAACCCTACAACTGCCAGAAGAAAATATAGGCCCATCACTCCAACTTGTATGCTCAGGACTTACTTCCTTAATCAGACTTGAAGCACAAGTAGCAAAATAAAAAACCAATAGCTAGAATGGTATTGAACTGAAGTGGGACACTCAAGGAATTTTCAGGAAGCAGGTTTATTGGCTACAACAGTCCAGAGGGTTATTGGATAGGTCTCTGGATCATGAGTCTAGAAATTGTTTCAACTTTATACCTAATAGGAGAGGAACTTGGAGGTGTACATTTTTGTAGGGGTCTACAGAAACAATTTTTTTTTGAGTTCCTAGAAAGTTCTTTTTGTTCCATTTATTAGAACAGTCAGGGATTTTACCGGGTATACCACAAAGCCAAGTATATCCATCAAATCCACAGTACTATACCAATTGAGCTTTTAAATTTTTGCTATGTCTTTAACTGCCTGTCCATTGTCATTTATTTGGATGCAACAGTCGGAACTTTCTATATACTTCCTCTTTGTTAGCCAATAGGTAATCTAATGTCAAGCAGTTTTGATAGATAGTTGCTCATATTTGGGTCTGTTGCATGGCTAGGAGGTCAAAGGCTGTAGCAGTTTGATTAGTAATAATTCACAGTACAGTTTTAACTGAATAATTCAATTTAGCATATAAACTAGTTTTATAGTCCGGATTGCCATCCTCTGCCCAGGTAGCAGGACCATAAGTGGCAGTAATCTTCTGGGTCAGTCATCATTATTCCAAGTTTGTTGACCTCCTAGAGCAAGGTTTTAGTGGATATTTTTTTCCTTGGCCTTAGATCCTCATACAAGATCTTTAGGTCTTTTCCAGAGACAAATATTCATCTAATTATAGCATCTTTCTGGTGAGAAGATCTTAAATACACATTTTCCATAACTCCTTATTCATAGTAGATTGACTTGACATATTGTTTACATGATTTCCACCACTGGGGCAGGAGTGGGGTACGGACTCATAAGACTGTCAAAGGAAGCCAAACTAAGTAATAAAAAAGGATTTTGGCTAACACAGGTTAAGAGGTATAAGTTAACAAAGCCAAACTAATAATACCAAAAAAAAAAAAAAAAAAACCTGGGAAACATAAATAAGCAAGCTAAAATGTATAAATAATTTTTTCCAGTCAGTATGAATTATTGTTATAAAACCTGTAGCAAAAAAAAAAAAAAAAACAGAGAATTATACCTATGGCTAGAGGTAAGGGGTGGCAATGTTTTTACAGTATAAGAACTATCTTAGAGAATGAATGAGTCCATATGTCCTAGTAATAAATTTATCTTCCACCTTAATGAGGGTTGTAGTTTCCTCAAGCTTCAGCAGTACACAGGCTACTCAGCTTCCACAGTGTTTAAAGCAGGGCTGTTGTCCTTCTGAGCCTCAAGCATCTCTGGTGTTTCCTTCCTCTGGATGTTCAGTTTAAGGAGTGTAGTGTGGTTTGGAGTGTACACCAAGACCAACACCAAGACCGTGGCTGAGGGCTTGAACCTTGTGTATAATCCAGAGACCTATCCCTGTAATATTTACTGCAGTTGGTATGGAAAAATAAGAGTGCAAGTACTCTTCCAAAAAGGTTTTAGGAGCTGAAGATTCCATTCTTTGACCCAGACTGAATCTCCAGGCTTGAAGGTGTGAACATCTAAGGTCAAACTTACTGGCCATTTTTTCTTGACCCATTGGTTCAGAGTCTGTAAGGTTTTCCGTAGAGTCTGAAGCTGTTTTCTTAATGCTATTTCTCCTAATTCTCTTAAGTGTTCCTGTAACCCCAATTAGTGGGGAAAGCCTCCAAACACTCGCTTATAGGCAAAAAATTCAGTCCTCTTAGTGGCGGTGGCTCTAATCCTTAGCAGTGCAATAAGGAGGATTTCATTCCTATGCAGGCGAATTTCCTGACATAGCTTACTAATTGAGACTTTAAAATTCTGTTTACTCTTTTTACTTCACCAGAACTCTATGTCCTATTGGTAGCACATAACTTCCATCTGATATTTAAATGCTTGGCAAATAATTGTTATCAGTTCTGCCACAAAAGCTGGCCCATTGTCTGAGCCAATAGTTAATGGGATACCAATTCTGGGAATTATTTCCCAGAGGAGCATTCTGGTTACCTCTTTAGTCTTTTCAGTGCAGGATGGAAAAAGCTTTCAGCTAGGCAGAATGAGAACATGTAAAAACCTAAAGATATTTATAGCCCTGTGAGTGTGGTATTTCGGGAAAGTTTACTTCTAAGTCCTCAAAAGATGCTCCTCCTGCACTTTAGATGCCCAGTAGAAGCCTTGGCCCCTGAGCATGATTGTTGTGGGCACAAGTTTTAAACTGTTCACAGATCATCCAAGGAATACTTGTGGGCCAGGGGATGCAGAAATGATGACTAAGGACAATCTCGAGTACAATTTGGTCAGTACACATTCCCCTGTGACACTGTCAGATGAAGGCCAGGGCTAGGGTCTCAGGGATGGTTATGTGGCCATCACAGAAATCTTCACCAGCAGCTCAGGAGATACCTTCTTTTTTCCAGTCTTAAACCAATTACTTTAAATGATGAGAATCTTTGGCTCCCATTCTGTAAGAGAGTCAGGCAGAATGACATTTATGCCTGGGGCTGGATTTCCTTCTGGTTTCTTGCAGGCAGCTAACCTTCTCTGTCTGCTCTTCAGTTGCCCTGAGCAACCACAGTTTTCCTCTTTATCGGGCTCAGCAATGTATAATGGCAACTTTCCTGAGTGCCCATACTTCATCCAGAAGATTAAGAATTTCCTGTCCATATTTTATTTCTTTTCTTCCTTAGTTAAGCAGCCCCCATATACATTCTTGTGAACATGAAGAGATGTGAAGGCATTTTTTGAGTCTATGTAAATAGTGAAACAGATTTGTGTTGCCCATTGAAGTGCTCAGGTCTGAGAGTAAATTCTTTCCCTTGTGCTGGAAGTTCCTGAGGCTTTGCCTCAATAGTGGAGTCCAGAGTGACCACTGAATACCCAAAAGACATATCCTGTCATCTATGAAGCTGTTTTCATATAAGGGTCCTTGAGGGGCTAGTCTGTCAGGCCTGGGCTACTCGAGAACATTTATGACCTCAATGCAGTGTGATCAAGTTGCCCATTCCCATGGGCAGAAGAATCACAGGATTTAGATTCTGGATGACTTCAGTGCAGACATGTGGATTTTCACATAACATGTCCTGGTATCTGACCATCCTCACATTAGTTAGCCAATGTTGTTCTTGGTACTCCAACAGTGCCAATACAGAGTGTCAGTTCCTGTCCTGTAGTCAATTTTTTAGCCTCTAACATCAGAAGGGCCATGACTGCAAGGGCCCATAGACAAGGTGGCCAACCTTGAATCATAGAGTCAAGTTGTTTATACAGATGGGCCACTGGACAGTGCTATGTCCCCAGCGTTTGAGTCAGGTCTCCTTCAGCTATTTCAGATCATGCATGGATCATGCAGAAAAAGAGACTTTGTGAGGTCAGGGGGTCCTAGTCCAGGTGCACTGGTGAATGATTACTTAATGTTCTCAAAGGCCTTTTATTGTGTTGGCCCACATATCAGAGGATCCCATTCTCCCCACTTGGTGGCTTCATAGAGGGATTTAGCCATAACTGAAAAGTTAGGGATCCATACCTGGCAGAATTTGGCAACATTCAGGAACTCTTAGATCTGGCAACAAGTAGGAGGGGCCAGAATTGAATGGACTGCCTGTTTCCTTTCACGGCCAAGTTGCTGTTGTCTCAGTCAGATAGACTAAGGTATTTGAAAGACTTGAACTTTCTTCTTTGAGACATTGTATCCTTTTTCACATAGGAGAGCAAGAAGCAGTTGTGCCCCCTTCATGTAGTCCTCTTGGGTCGCTTTGGCCAGCAACAAATCATCTACAAATTAGAAAATGTGCATTTATATCAGAGGCCAGAATTCATGTTGTTTTGCAGGAAAGGCTTCAAATCTGTAGCCACCATCACCCTGAAGCTTGTTAGTGAGTTTTTGAAGCCCTATGGCAGCCTGGTTCTGGTCAACTGGCCTTCATTTGGGGACATTCTTTTTTTCTAGTGGCCCTTTTAGTCTTGTCCTTGGAATAAGGTGGTCCTTCTATTCAGACCTTCCTTCAGCCCTGTATCTGGCCCCAATTTTGATATTTGTTTTGGCTTTGTCCTGGTGGCACTCACTTTGCGTGACCTTTGGGTTTGTTGTGAGGGCAACTTCAAGGAGATCCATCCTCTTCTCCACCCTTTGGTCTACTTCTTCTTGAGCCTCTTGGTCTCAGTTGATGAACCCTGTGGTGGTCTCTTCAATCAGATCACCAGCATTTTTTCTAGCAAGATCCTCTAGTGTTTGTAGGTTTTTGGCTAATATCTCTTTGGGCTTGTTTCACCCACTGGTAATCTGGTGCCTCAGGATAAAAGGGAGTGAAGAGTCAGAAGGCCTATGAAGGACTCATTATGCCTCTTTATCTTTAAGAGGTCTTCCTCTTCGTTGGGGTCCCACCTGGGTCTGTGTCAGAAGTCTGGGCCGGAGCACAGGCTTGGATATTACCTTAGGTGCCCAGAGCATGCTCTTCTAACCACTTTAAAGATGCTCAGGTCTCCCATCTGCATTCTTCTGTCAATGCAGGTGGGCTGGAAGGATCTGAATAATGTACTACATCAGATCAATTATGGCTCAGGGTTTCTTCATGTAGGAGTGGGTATGATTTTTCCAGTTCAAGAGATCAGTGTTGGTGAAAGGCTGGCATGAAAAGCTTCATTGTTTCCTTCAGATGTTTCCCTCATGGTCAACAGAGACAGGTCCTCTGTTCTCTTGTAGGGGCATCTGGAGAGCTCTTGTCTGGGTTATGCGTCTGGTTTCTCACTTTGGTCTTGGGAGGTGGAGAAATATTTGGCTCTGGGGAAACCTCTGGGACTAACGACATCAAGGAGAATGTGAAGGATGTATGGAGGAACAGAGAGGAAAAATGAGAAGGCAGAGTACACAAGGAAAGGGAAGCAGGCCAGAATGGACAGAATGTTGCCAGAAATTTAGAGCATAGAACATTTTCTGTCATCAGTGTAGAATGAGTATTCATTAAACAAAGGATGAAGCTGGGTTCCCAGGAATATGACAACCGCTCCAGACTGTTAAATAGTTTTCCAATGAGATGTGAAATAAACCAGAGCAACTGTTTTAAGTTCTTTGGGTTTACCATGTAGTTTTACTGTTTCACATCTATGTTAAAGGAAAGCATTTAGAGGCTGGGTGGGCAATTTCCTGATTCTTGGATTTCATAAACCCACCACTGATACAGAGAGGTGTATGGGTAAAACTCCATGGTAGAGCCTCTTCTTAGAATGTAAAATAATCTGTTTTAAATTCCCACAATTGAAAAGAAACTCAACCAAACATGAAGGAGGTTTGTGAATAAATAATTCAAGGAATGTTTATGTAATTTTGGATTTATACCTCTTATTCAAAATTCTAAGGAACAATTTACTCCACCAAAGATATTATTTGACCAGAAAGTGATAAAATGAGGTATAAATTATATATATTGTTAGATTTCTTCCCAAACACCTGATTTCATGAGAGGTGAAGGGGAAAAAAAAGTTGTGCCTAATATACAACACAGGTTTGGTGGAATTTTTCAGAAAAATATATGTCATAATAGAACTGAAATTCATTTTGAAATGGGTTGTGGTAGGATTCACAGATTCTCCTTGATGTCCTGTGTTAAAGCAAACACATTTTCCTCAGTCTACCAAAAATCTTGTTCTATAGCCCAGCTATTTCTTATGTTTTTAAATCTTGGGGAGAAAAAACACTCCCGAGAGGTGTAGTGATTCACATTTGGGTATTTTAATGGAAGACTCATCTAAGATGAAGGTTATAAATTTAAGAAATCTTTTTCTTATGCCTCAAATAAATCTTCTAAATATGGATGGGAACATAGACATTGACATTTTGATCAAATTCTCCCACCACTTTTGGAAAACAACATTGTGTGTTAGAAGGCTGCTGGTACTTCTATTTTATTTTATTTTATTTTATTTTATTTTATTTTATTTTTTTTTATTGTAACCAAATGGGATACATGTTGTTTCTCTGTTTGTACATGGCGTAAAGGCATACCATTTGTGTAATCATAAATTTACATAGAGCAATGTTGTTTGATTCATTCTGTTATTTTTTTCCCTTCCCCCCACCCCTCCCACCCCTCTTTACCCTCTATACAGTAGTTCCTTCCTCCATACTTGCCCCCCTCCCTAACCCTAACTCTAACCCTTCCCTCCCCCCCATTATGTGTCAACCTCCACTTATTAGCGATATCATTCGTCCTTTGGCTTTTTGAGATTGGCTTATCTCACTTAGCATGATATTCTCCAATTTCATCCATTTGCCTGCAAATGTCATAATTTTATCATTCTTTATGGCTGAGTAATATTCCATAGTATATATATACCACAGTTTCTTTATCCACTCATCAATTGAAGGGCATCTAGGTTGATTCCACAGTCTGGCTATTGTGAATTGAGCAGCTATGAACATTAATGTGGCTGTATTTCTGTAGTATGCAGATTTTAAGTCCTTTGGGTATAGGCCAAGGAGTGGGATAGCTGGGTCAAATGGTGGTTCCATTCCAAGTTTTCTAAGGAATCTCCACACTGCTTTCCACAGTGGCTGCACTAATTTGCAGCCCCACCAGCAGTGTATGAGTGTACCTTTCTCCCCACATCCTCGCCAACACCTGTTGTTGCTCGTATTCTTGATAATCGCCATTCTAATTGGGGTGAGATGGAATCTTAGGGTGGTTTTGATTTGCATTTCTCTTATTACTAGAGATGTTGAACATTTTTCCATATGTTTGTTGATTGCTTGTAGATCTTCTTCTGTGAAGTGTCTATTCATTTCCTTAGCCTATTTGTTGACTGGACTGTTTGAATTCTTGGAGTAGAGTTTTTTGAGTTCTTTATAGATTCTGGAGATTAGTGCTCTATCTGAAGTATGATTGGCAAAGATATTCTCCCACTCTGTAGGCTCTTTCTTCGCATTGCTGATAGTTTCCTTTGCTGAGAGAAAGCTTTTTAGTTTGAATCTATCCCAGTGGTTGATTCTAGTTTTTATTTCTTGTGCTATGGGAGTCCTGTTAAGGAAGTCTGGTCCTAGACCAACAAGGTGAAGATTTGGACCTACTTTTTCTTCTATAATCTGCAGGGTCTCTGGTCTGATTCCGAGGTCCTTAATCCATTTTGAGTTTAGTTTCGTGCATGGTGAGAGATATGGGTTTAGTTTCATTCTGTTGCATATGGATTTCCAATTCTCCCAGCACCATTTGTTGAAGAGGCTATCTTTTCTCCATTGCATATTTTTGGCCCCTTTGTCTAGTATGAGAAAATTGTATTTATTTGGGTTTGTGTCCGTGTCCTCTATTCTGTACCATTGATCTACCTTTCTATTTTGGTACCAATACCATGCCGTTTTTGTTACTATTGCTTTGTAGTAGAGTTGAAGATCCGGTATTGCAATACCCCCTGTTTCACTCTTCCTGCTAAGGATTGCTTTAGCTATTCTGGGTTTCTTATTCTTCCAGATGAATTTCATAATTGCCTGCTCTATTTCTGTAAGGTACGTCATTGGGATTTTAATTGGAATTGCATTGAATTTGTATAGCACTTTAGGTAGTATGGCCATTTTGACAATATTAATTCTTCCTATCCAAGAACATGGAAGATCTTTCCATCTTCTAAGGTGTTCTTTAATTTCTTTCTTTAGTGTTGTATAGTTCTCATTGTAGAGGTCTTTCACCTCTTTTGTGAGATTGATTCCCAAGTATTTTATTTTTTTCGAGGCTATTGTGAATGGGGTAGTTTTCCTAATTTCTCTTTCTGAAGATTCATCACTTATGTATAAAAATGCGTTGGATTTATGGGCATTGATCTTGTAACCTGCTACTTTACTGAAACCACTTATGAGTTCTAAGAGTTTTCTGGTGGAATTTCCAGGTTCCTCTAAATATATAATCATGTCATCAGCGAACAGGGATAGTTTGAGTTCTTCTTTTCCAATTCGTATCCCTTTAATTTCTTTGGTTTGTCTAATTGCTCTGGCCAGATTCTCAAGAACGATGTTGAATAGAAGTGGTGAAAGAGGGCATCCCTGCCTTGTTCCAGTTTTCAGGGGGAATGCTTTCAGTTTTTCACCATATAGAATGATATTAGCCATGGGCTTAGCATAAATGGCCTTTACAATATTAAGGAATGTTCCCACTATCCCTATTTTTTCTAGTGTTTTGAGCATGAAGGGGTGCTGTATTTTATCAAATGCTTTTTCTGCATCTATTGAAATAATCATGTGATTCTTGACTTTAAGTCTATTAATATGGTGAATTACGTTTATTGATTTCCTGATGTTGAACCAACCTTGCATCCCTGGGATGAAACCCACTTGATCATGGTGCACTATCTTTTTAATATGTTTTTGTATGCGATTTGCTAAAATTTTGTTGAGAATTTTTGCGTCGATGTTCATTAAGGATATTGGTCTGAAATTTTCTTTCCTTGATGAGTCTCTGTCTGGTTTAGGTATCAGTGTGATATTGGCTTCATAGAATGAGTTTGGGAGGGTTCCCTCCTCTTCTATTTTATGAAATACTTTGAGAAGTATTGGAATGAGCTCTTCCTTAAAGGTTTTGTAGAACTCGGCTGAGAACCCATCTGGTCCCGGACTTTTCTTTGTTGGTAGGCTTTTGATGACTTCTTCTATTTCAGTACTTGAAATTGGTCTATTTAAATTGTTTATGTCCTCCTCATTCAGTTTAGGCAATTCATATGTCTCTAGAAACCTGTTGATGTCTTCGAAATTTTCTATTTTGTTGGAGTATAGATTTTCAAAATAGTTTCTAATTATGTTTTGTATTTCCATCCTGTCTGTTGTGATATTTCCTTGTTCATTCCGAATTTTAGTGATTTGGGTTTTGTCTCGTCTTCTCTTTGTTAGTGTGGCTAAAGATTTATCAATTTTGTTTATTTTTTCGAAGAACCAACTATTTATTTTGTCAATTTTTTGTATTGTTTCTTTTGTTTCAATTTCATTGATTTCAGCTCTGAGTTTAACTATTTCCTGTCTTCTACTACTTTTGGTGCTGTTCTGTTCTTCTTTTTCTAAGGCTTTGAGCTGTAGTGTTAGGCTGTTTATTTGTTGAGTTTTACTTCTTTTATTAAATGTGCTCCATGAAATAAATTTCCCTCTAAGTACTGCTTTCATATTGTCCCAGAGATTTTGATATGATGTTTCCTTGTTCTCATTTACCTCTAAGAATTTTTTAATTTCCTTCCTAATATCTTCTGTTATCCATTCATCATATAATAGCATATTGTTTAATCTCCAGATGTTGGAATAGTTTCTGTGTTTTACTCTTTCATTTATTTCTAACTTCAATCCATTATGATCTGATAGAATACATGCTAGTGTCTCTATCTTCTTGTATTTGCTAACATTAGCTTTGTGGCATAATATATGGTCTATTTTAGAGAAGGATCCATGTGCTGCTGAGAAGAAAGTGTATTCACTCTTGGTTGGATGGAATATTCTATAAATGTCCGTTAAGTCTAAATTATTGATTGTGTTGTTGAGATCTATGGTTTCTTTGCTCAATTTTTGTCTGGAAGATCTGTCCAGTGGTGAGAGCGGCGTGTTAAAATCACCTAGTATTATTGTGTTGTGGTCTATTTGGTTTCTGAAATTGAGAAGGATTTGTTTGACATACATAGATGAGCCACTGTTTGGGGCATAGATGTTTATGATTGTTATATCTTGTGATTTATGCTTCCCTTAAGCAGTATGAAATGACCTTCTTTATCCCTTCTGACTAACTTTGGCTTGAAGTCCACATTATCGGAAATGAGGATGGATACTCCAGCTTTTTTGCTGAGTCCATGTGCATGGTATGTTTTTCCCCATCCTTTCACCTTTAATCTATGGGTATCTTTTTCTATGAGGTGAGTCTCTTGCAGGCAACATATTGTTGGATCTTTGTTTTTAATCCAGTCTGCCAGTCTATGTCTTTTGATTGATGAATTCAGGCCATTAACATTCAGGGTTATTATAGAGAAATGATTTGGTTTCCCGGTCATTTGGTTCATTTTTAAAATTTTGTTTATTTATTTGTTTGACACAACTTGTTTCCTCCTTTATTTGACAATTCCTTTAGGATAATTCCTCCCTTTGCTGATTTGCTTCTTTGTTTTTCATCTCTTCCTCATGGAATATTTTGTTGAGAATGTTCTGTAATGCTGGCTTTCTTTTTGTAAATTCTTTTAGCTTTTGTTTATCATGGAAGGATTTTATTTCATCGTCAAATTTGAAGGTAAGTTTTGCTGGGTATAAGATTCTTGGTTGGCATCCATTTTCTTTCAGGGCTTGAAAAATGTTGTTCCAGGCCCTTCTAGCTTTTAGGGTCTGGATTGAAAAATCTGCTGATATGCGTATTGGTTTCCCCCTGAATGTAATTTGGTTCTTTTCTCTCACAGCCTTTAAAATTCTGTCTTTATTTTGTATGTTAGGTATTTTCATTATAATGTGCCTTGGTGTGGGTCTGTTGTAATTTTGTGTATTTGGAGTCCTGTAAGCCTCTTGAACTTGATTTTCCATTTCATTCTTCAGATTTGGGAAATTTTCTGATATTATTTCATTGAATAGGTTGTTCATTCCTTTGGCTTGTTTCTCTAGGCCTTCCTCAATCCCAATAATTCTTAAATTTGGCCTTTTCATGATATCCCATAGTTCTTGTAGATTCTGTTCATGATTTCTTACCATCTTCTCTGTTTGTTCAGCTTTGTTTTCAAGGTTAAATATTTTGTCTTCAATGTCTGAGGTTCTGTCTTCCAGGTGTTCTATCCTATTGGATATGCTTTCTATGGAGTTCTTAATTTGGTTTATTGTTTCCTTCATGTCAAGGATTTCTGTTTGGTTTTTTTTCAATATCTCTAACTCTTTATTGAAATGATCTTTTGCTTCCTGTATTTGCTCTTTTAACTGTCGATTGGTGCGATCAATCAATGCTTGCATTTGCTCTTTCATCTCATCATTCAATGCTTGCATTTGCTCTTTCATCTCCTCGTTTGCTTCTCTGATCATTTTAATTATGTACATTCTGAACTCCTTTTCTGTCATTTCTTCTGCCATGCTGTCATTGGGTTTTATTGATGTAACATCTAGATTTGTTTGCAGCATTTTCTTTCCTTGTTTTCTCATGTTGTTCAGATATCAGTGGACCGCTGAGATATTGCAGATTTCCTCTGTTGATTTACAATGACCCTGAAGATTTCTATATATATCCCCTCTTAGCCTTCAGTAGGCTGAAGTCTTGGAGGAGGTTGATAATGCGGTGCTCCACAAGGAAGCTGCCTCTCTAGGAGTGGTGGCCTTCAGGTGGGGTATATTCCCTGCTAGTGGGCAGAGGTGCCTCCACTTGTTGACCAATGGTCATCCAAAGGGGACCTAGGCTGTGGGCTGAGGCAAGGCCTGTTTGGGCCTGAGTCTCTGGTTTTACCGTCCTTGTGGGAAACCTCACCCAGCAGGGAAGACTCACCCGGTGGGGAGGTCTCGCTGGTCAGTTTCCTCCTAGAGGTTCCCCTCAATTTACAGCTACTGCCTGGGCTGGGCTGCCTTCCTCTGCAAAGTTTCCAGGGGCCCGGCCCTACCTCCTGGGCCTGGGAGCCTCACCCTTCGCAGATGAATCTCCTTAGGCTGCCCCTCCTCAGAGAATTTGCCCATAGGCCTGGAACCTTCGCTCCGCCCTAAGCCTGTCTCTGTGCGGCTCTTCCACCCAGAAGCCTCCTAGATCCTGGGACCCTGTTCTGCACCTAATCGCCTGGCTGCGTGGCCCCTCCTCTGAGCAGCCACCTGTGGCCCCGAACAATCGCTCTGAGTCCCAGAGACCCGCCACAGGCCTCTTCCTCCAGACAGCCGCCCAGTATGCCGGTGCGGTCACTAGGAGTCCAAGAAACTCACTTCGTGCCTCCTCCTCCCACCAACCACCCGTAGCCCGGGGCAATCAATCACTCCGAGTCGAAGTGACCCTGCCCGTTCCTCCTCCTTCTCCAGATAACCCCCCGGGTGTTCAGGAGCAGTCCCTCTGAGTGGCTTTGAATCCACGTGACCCGCTGCACGGGTCCTCTGGGCAACCGCCCGGAGCTCTGGTGTGGTCCCTCAAGACCAAGCGTCCCACCACGCTTCTCCTCCAGGCAGCCCCCCTGTGTTCAGGAGCTGTCACTTTAAGACCAAACAACTCACCACTCGCCTTCTCCTCTGAGCAGCAGCCTGGAGCGCTAATGCAGTCACTGCGAGTCCAAACGACCCGCCGTGCTCCTCCTCCTCCTCCTCCTACTCCTCCGGGCAGGCCCCGGGGTTCAGAAGTGGTCAGAGTCCAAACAGCTCGCCACGCAGCCCCTTCTCTGGCAACCGCCTGTAGTTCCCGTATAGTCACCCGAATCCAAGCGGCCGCTCCTCTTCCTCCTTGTCCTCAGGGCAGGCCCCGGTGTTCAGAAGCGTCGTTCTGATTCCAAACAGCTCGCCGCGCGGCTTTTCCTCTGGCAACCGCCTGCAGCTCTGGCGCAGTCTCTCCGAATCCAAGTGGCCACGCTCCTCTCCTCCTCCTCAGGGCAGGCCCCGGTGTCCTGAGTCCACACAGTTCTCCCCGCCACTCCTCCCCCGGGCAGCCGCCAGAGCCCCAGTGGCTGCTCCGAGTCCCAGCGCTGTGCCGAGCGGCCTCCTCTATGGCGCTCCAGCGGGGGGAGGGGCGTCTCGCCGGCAGCTCTACTTCACAAAGTTTCCTGCGCTCCGGGACCCCCGTCCCATCCGGGATGCCCCCCCAGGGGGTGAGAGTCACCCGGCTACTTTGAGTTGGTCCCAAGCATCTCAATATCTCCTCTCTTGAATCCTGAGTTCTGGAGCAACACGTAATGCAGCCACCCTCTAGGCTGCCATCTTGAAAACCCCCGGTACTTCTATTTCAGTATAGTTATCTTCAGAGAAGGTGTCATGCAAAATTTATCTGATTTGAGTGTCTTTGCTTCAATCTTTCCTTGTGATTTATGTGGAAGGGAAACTTATTTTTATGGTGGGTTCAATGTGCTTTGAGAAAAGATACTAAATAAATGTTTTATATTTTAGTCAAATTGATGTTAATAGTTTAATACAAACATAGAGTATTTATTACTTTCCAAGAAGCATATGCATCCTAAGATACTGAAAAGCACACATAAGATGAATATAATAAAACCACTCAGATTACTCAATTGATTAAAGTATAGTTTCATGCTTTAGCTTTGATCAAAACTACTTTAACTTGTCGGTTTCTTTCTGTGCATGCTTGTTTTTGTTGACTATGGTAAACAAACCAAGATATACTAAGGAAACATTGTGAATAATGCTTTAGTAAAACATGCGGTTTATTTCACAAACTGAGTTTATGTGTTTGATGACCATAAATAAATCACACAAGGGTATATATACAAATGGAAAGTTGCACAAGGACAGAGAGGCCAATGATCTCTAATTAAAAGAGGAAAGAAGGACTCTGAAAGGCTTGATGTCAATCTAAAAAAAACAAAAGTAACACTACATATCTTATATTAAACCTATCAGAATTATTTAATCTATTAAATTATAAGTATATGGAAGGTCAGATTCATTTCTCAATGAAGAAAGAAATCTGAGTTATTCAGCTTAAGTACTTTTAGAATCACAGCTAAAACACCTATTGTTGGTTTTTCATAAACATGTGGAACATTGGTGCAACTCTTTTTCCTGTATCCTTGGGTTTAACCAACTTAAAATTTCTCAGTCCACGCATGTGACAAGACATAAGTTCCACACATAAGAAATAAGATATGACGAGCATACAATATTCAGTTATGTCCCTCCAATGGGAAAGGGTGAAATGAAAGTGCACAGAATTATCAGATATCAATAACATTTTATATTTCAAAGTAATTCCTATGTATAATAAGAACAAAAGCTTTGGTGTTCAAACAATAAACTATAGAATACTGTTTTGAAATTGAGGTTGTTTGGCTGTATCATGCTGTTTTTCAAGTATTTACATGAAAGTGTTGATTATCAAAACAATTTTCTAAGGATGAGGGTATAGCTCACAGTAAGAAGTGCATTCCCAGAAAACCCAAGGCCATGATTTCATTTTCAGGCACCATCAAAGAGAGAGAGAGAGAGAGAAAAAAGAAAACAGTAGCTGATTTAAAAAAAATGATTCTAAAATGCTAAGTTTTTTATCTGAATGACTCACCTTGATGCCATGTGGATTGCTATTGATACGAGAAATTTGTGGTTTAAGGTTGCCACAATTCTACCAGTTCTTCCTGGTTCCAATCATCTCTAAACCACTAATTTTCTCACTATTTCTTGGACGGCAGATATACTGAAAGCAGCTGAATTGCATTCTCTGATTCCTCATTATTACCTCCAAGATTACCTAGCTTTTGTTCCTGCCTAATTTCCCTTACCCTGAAACTTTACAAAACCAACTTCTGGACCTGTGGTCTTGATTCTTTCCATTTCAAATTCTGTGTACAGATTCTTCCCACTCCTTCTTGACTCCCAAGTTAGAATATGTTCAACTTTTGAGTCCTTCCCACGTGCCAATAGATATGATCAGAATGAAAGCAAGATGGGTGCTTTCACTTGATTAAGTTATGTCCTAAACTCTATGTTTCAATGACTCTGAATTCAGTTTTGCTAAAGGGAAATCCTTTTCCTTTCTCCATAAAATGTATTCTGTCAACCAGGATCACAGGAATCACTTAGATTGTAGTGGAAATGTGGAAACAAAAACCACCTGACTCAGAATGTGCATTTCAAATAGGGTTCACCAACAGATTATTTTTAAAAGTTGGAGAGTTCTGGTGTATATTTAGACTGTTTACAAATCTTCTGACTTAACTCTTCTTGCTCAATATAACCACAAATTCCTCCCGTTGACATTGTTTGTCTTAGAAAGTGACCTAATATTTCAAAGGGCATTTTAGAAACCTATGGATTTGGAGACCACTTCTTAAACTTTGCACTCTTTTCTACTTCCCCACATGCTGTGTAGGCCCTCTGTGTATCATCCTAGGTAGTAGCAATGTTTTCTATGTCATAATTTTATATTTGTGCATGACTGACCCTAAGGTTTTATAATCATTTATGGTTCTATAAATTTTTTTTCTCTGCATGATCAGGTTGGCCCTCTTCAATTCCTTTCCAACAGTGACTAATGCACAAAAAATGGTAAAATTTTACAATAGCCCCCATCAAATTTGGAAATGGAAACTCACATATTTTTCCCATATTTTGAATACACTCATGATTTTCCTTCTAGTATATGACTTACCTGCCCCTCTCAAACTATACATACCTGCTTGTTTTTTTCCTTTATTCCCTGTATTCTCTTCCTATTCCTATTCTTCATTCCCCCTTCTCTCCTATTCTTTCTTTGTATATCTTGTATGATCTAAGCATATATTAAGCTGGAACTGATAGTGACACTGTCAATATAACTTATGCTTGGATCTTTCTTAAAAAGATATACCACTGAATACCTTCCTCTCTTTTTTCTTATTACCTGTTTAATAGGCACATTCATCCAACAATTAGAATATATTAGTGCTCGTGTTTTCATTTCTTTTTAAAATTTTGGATTTTTTCTTTTTAGTTATACATGACAGTAGAATATTTGGACATTACACATAGATGGAGTATAACTTTTATTCTTGTGGTTGTACATGATGTGGAGTACATTGGTCATGTATTCATATATGAACATAGAAAAGTTATGTTCAATTCATTCTACTGTCTTTCTTATCCCCATCCTCCCCTCACTTCATTCCCTTCTGTCCAATTCAATGAACTTCTTTTCTTCACTTATAACACATTTCATGTTCCCCTAAGTAACTATTTCTGTCATTGATCTGAACTCGTTGGTTTATATAACTCCTCCCACCATTTTTGCTAAAACATTCATTACTACCATGGATGAAACAGTTTACTTCTTCTATTTAATTTAAAGCCAGAGATAGTACACGGTTATTGTTTTCACTCTTAACAATTGCTGAATCCACCATTCCTATGTATTGGTTACAATTAATATTGAAGTTATCATAGTAGAATCTGGGTATTTTGGTTAAAACTGTTTATCATTTGTTATTTGTACCAGTTGATTCTATTTTTTTATTTCAGCCCCATTCTGTGAAGCAGAGGGAACTTCCAGGGACTCTAAAATTCACAGGTTAGGAACTCTTATGCTGAATTCCCTGACATTACTTACTCTGACTCAAATGAGTGAGGAGAAACCAAAGTTCAAAACTATCAAGAACTCAAGGAGTAAAAAAAACAGGAAATCCTGTCACACTCTCTAACTATACCCTCATATCAAAAACAGTGAGAAGTCCTCGAGCAAATAAGATTTTTAGAAACAAAGAATATGAAGAAAAAGAAAAAAAAATGTAGAGGAATCCAGTTCAACAGATCGCAAGATCAAGACCTCTGTAAACATGAAAAAACAGGCAAACAATTCTCCCCACAAGATCTACAATTCCCCAACAAACCTACCCCTGATAGTGAGATGGATGGAAACACAGGCCAAGATTATAAAACCTAATTAATGAAATGTTCAATGATCAAAATGAAGATCTAAGGAAGGGATTAAGATGAAAGACCACTTTAATAAGAAAGACAAATAGTGAAAAGAAATCAAGCAGAACTTCTATATATAAAAGACATGATTAATCAAATCAAAAACTGACTCCAAGTGCATTAGTAATAGATCAGATTGCACAGAAAAAAAATAACAAAACCTTAGCCCTTGAAGACAGACTTCAAGCACTGAAGACAGACTATGTGATTTTCAGAAAACAGATGTCAATAAAGGGTTAGAGTTAAAGAATATGACCTGAATACCCAAGAATTCTGGGACAACATTAAAAGATCAAACCTGAGATTCATTGGGATGAGATATCACAAAGATACAAACTAAACAACTAAAGGCATAAGGAACTATTTTAATGAGATAGTTATAGGAGACCTCTATTTCTCACTCTACACAAAAATCAACTGAAAATGAATCAAGACTTAGGCACTAGAACAGAGACCCTGTGCCTAATAGAAGAAAAAGTAGGCAGGCCCAAATCTTCATCATGTCAAGTTAGGACATGATTCCTTTAACAAGACTTCTAAAGTGCAAGAAGTAAAATTAAGATTCAATAAATAGGATGGATTCAAACTAAAAAACTTCTCAGCAAAAAAAAATCAATAATTTGACAAAAAAGCCTACAGAATGGGAAAAAATATTTATCACATGCACATCAAATAGAGCACAAATCTCCAGGATACATAAAAACTCAAACAACTTAACACCAAAATAATAATAATAATAATAATAATAACCCAATATCAATGGGCTGAGAAAGTGAATGGACACAACAGAAGAAATAAAATTGTCAACAAACATGAAAAAATATTTGTCATTTCTTGCAATTAGAGAAATGCAAATCAAAACTACTCTAAGATTTCCTCTCACTGTAGTCAGAATGGCAGTTATCAAGAACACAAGCAATAATAAGTGTTGGCAGGAATGTGGAGGAAAAGGTACACTCACACGTTACTGGTAGGACTACAGATTGATGCAATCAGTATGGAAAACTGGATTGAAATTTCTCAGAAAACTCTGAATGGAACCACCATTTGACCCAGCTATCCCACTCCTCAGTTTATACTCAAAGAACTTAATTCAACATACTAGAGTGACATAGTAACATCAATATCAAAGTAGCTCAAATCACATAGCTAAACTATGAAACCAAGCTAGATGCCCTTCAGCAGATGAATGTGGTACATATACACAATGGCTTATTTTGTAGTCCTAAAGAAAAATAAAATTATGGCATTTGCAGGTAAATAGATGTAACTAGAAAATGTCATAGTAAGTCAAATAAGCCAATCCTAAAAATCCAAAGGCAAAATGTTTTCTTTCATAAGTGGATGATGATCCATATGGGGAGAGTATGGAAGAATGAAGGAATTTTGGGGGGAAACAATGTGATTGCTTTATTTGTATGTCTTTCTTTACTTACCATTACATCATCCAAATCCATTTATTTTGCTTAACATTAAAGGATTTTATTTTTACTTATGGCTGGATAGTACACCATGGTGAATATATAACATATCTTAAGAATATGTTAAATTGCTTACCTATATTGCTGATTCTTCTCTTTATATATATTGAGAAGCATATTGTTATAAAACTTAAATTTATGCAACAGAACAAACAAAACAAAACAAAAATAAGGAAACTATTCTCCTTGGCTTAATTTTATCAAGCTGAAAAGAAGAAATCCAATTGTAAAAAGAAAAAAAAATCATTTAGTTCTTTTATTTTTAATGTTAATAAACAAGATAATAATATGCTAAATTCTCTTTAAACCTGTCACACATTTGGGAGTTTTCTGTAGATTGTATTACACATAAAGACCACTATTGTAAAAGTAATGAGGAAATCATTAGATGATAGGAGATGTGTGATTCATCATCTTTCTGCACACTTATACTTTCAATTTCCCAATTATTTGCCCAAAACTTGCTGGTCACCTCACCTTTCAATTTATCTATGTTTGAAATATTTACTTCTTTGTATGAGAGATAGAAAGAAGAACATGGTGACAGAGGTGACCTACACTTGCATTCCTTTGCTGATATCTCCCACAAGCTAAGCAAGGAGTTCTTCCATGGTGATCCCCTGAATAACACAAAATGACATTTCTCTTCAAGCAAAGTGCATCTTAAGAAGAATGGGGGTGAGTTGAAAGAAAAATAATATTTGTGATGTAATAGTTATGACTTTGAACCAAGTCCTATCCATGATAGTCTTTTAAAATGCATCCACTGCACTGGTTATATTTTTATATATTATGTATGATCCTACAGTGAAACTTCAGGAACTCTATTCTTCGTACCCAGGTAGATCAGCATTGATTAACTCAAAGTCCACTTCCTGACACTTTGAAACAACTACTACCCTTACTCAGACACCTTGATCCAATTTCTCTCTTATTTACTTTTGTAATATCTGTGGAACATTTAAACACTGATTAACTGGTAGGTGAATCAGTACTTGGTGTTCCACTTGCTAGGAGATGGAAAGCCATAACCTTTCTTACTGGCCTCCATTTTCTTCCTCAAAACTGGAGATACTAATACACATTTGCAAGTCTAAATTTCATCCTGAGTCAACCTGTAATAACATGCCAAGAATGCAATCTCTGGGGCTAGGGTTGTAGTTCAGTGGTAAAATGCTTACCTAGTATGTGTGAAACACTGGGTTTGATTTTCACAAGTGCATATAGATAAGCATGCAATCTCTGCCAAGCACCACATGCCTTCAATCCCTATGGCTCCTGAGGTAGAGGCAGGAGGATTGTAAGCTCAAAGCTAGCTTTAGAAAAATAGCAAGACCATAAGTAACTTAGTTGGACCCTGCCTCAAAAAAAAAAAAAAAAAAAAAAAAAAAAAGGGCTAAGGATGTGGTTCAGTGAGTTGGCACCCCAGGTTCAGTTCCTGGTTAAAAAAAAATGCAATCCCCACCTGGACTGGTGGCACACACATGTAATCATCACACACATGTAAACTCTCCTTACCTCTGTCTAGTAAGAGATGGAATGAGGAAAGAAATCCATCTATTTCCAAAAGTGAAAAACAAATGTTATTAGGAAATTTATGTCAGCATCAGACTTTCACTTATGTACATAGGGGTTGTTCACTGAAAAAAAAAAACTCATTGAACTTTAGAATGTTTTTTAAAGTATAAATTATGAGACATACTATAAACTATAGAGGGAACAGTTCCTCAGGACACAACACACATTTCATGTTTCAAAGAAGTTGCAGTTAAGAAAAGAAGCAGAGTACATTTCTTTGAGGAAAAAGACATCTCAACAAAGTACAGTTGAGAAATTTCAAAAGATTTCACAAAGGAGGAAACATTCAAATGGCAAATAAAAATATGAATATGAGTATAAAGTAATACTATTTAAGGAAGTTAAATTCAAGCCAACAGAGGCTATTGTATACTCACCACAAAAGAAAAAACAATAAAACACATAAAAAAGACTGATGTCACAGAGACTGTAAGTGATTTGAATTGTCAAGCCTGCTATGGCAAGGTGAAAGGTAAAGCCACTTTGGAAAATGGTGTGGTGCTATTTTCTCAGACATACACTATGAACCATTAATTCTACTCCAAGAGAGAGCAGAAGTGGAAAAAAAAAAAAACAAACAGATTTTATTAGAATGCTCTAACTGGTTCCCACCACTGCTGCCTTTACCCCTTGGAAATGTTTCTCCAGCTGCCACCATGCTTTGAAGTCCAGGACCCTTCAATCTGGACACTGGGACCCATTTTACACACCAGTTCAAATCTGGTCCCAGCACCATCTCAAAGAAAAGGATGAGACACTGGTGTCTTTAGTACTGAGGACTCAAAATTAAGAAGAAATTGAAAGAGAACAAAATCTGGAAAGAGTATAATAAAGAAGTGATAGAGGGGAAGAGGAAAGGGGCTGAGGAAGAAAAAAGATTCTGGTGAGGATGAAGAGGGGAATAAATAGGATATAGAAAATGAGGAAAAAGAGGACAAAGAAGATGAAGTAAGCCCAAATTGACATAAATCTGAAATTGGGGTGACAGCAGAACCACTCTTACAGTGAGTGTAGGATGGATACCTTGGGAACTGAGAGCGGGGGTGGGGGGAACTAGGGTTTTAATATTTCACCTGCTTATAGCTTGGAGAACTCTACCAGAGATGCCACTTCCTTTTTTCACTCCAGTCTTCTCTTTTCCATATGTCTAGAGACTGACACTTCCCACTCACTCTTTCATTGTTACACCATCTGTTCTGCTCCTTCTGAGCTTCCCACTGCTCCCAAGTCACCCTTTTCCCCTTTGCTGTTCTTATTCTCTCTGCTACCACTTATACTTTGGTAGCCTCTCTGAGCAGTCCCCAGCCTCACATCCTGTCCCAGCCCTCATCTTTATCTCTAGATTTACCTCACATCCTCTTCCTATCAGAGAGCAGCAGGTTGGAGTTAGGTCAGAGTTAGAAACAAACCCACAGCTTCCCCCTTCTCCCCTTTCTGTATTAATGAATAAAGGAGAGAGTAAAACTTGTTTCATTGTTTGCTTGTTTTTTTTTTAAGAATAAATATTACTACATTGAAAAGGAAAAGTGTACTTACCATTGGTGATTTTGGAGGGATACCAAGAGGAAAAGGCATGAATGGATTGTCAGGTCATCATTGATGTTCTATTTCTCAATGTAGGCAATAGTACATGGTAGGATTCCTTTGTGGTAATTCAAGAACCTCTGTAATTTTGATGTTTGCTATTCTTGCTGTGCTCAAAAATATTAAGCTTATTATACAAAAAGTTGTGGGGGAGAGCAAAAAGAAGGATTTAAAAGGAATAGGGAACACATTGCACAATGGATATGATAATTTTGTTGATTGTGGTGCTGGTTTCATAAGTATGTACAAATGCCAGAAGATAAAAGTATAAATCTCAGATATATACTAGTTAATATGTGCCAATTAAACCCCCATAAGGCTGTAAAAAAATTGGGATCCAGCTAAAGATGAGATAAAAAGGAAACATCCAGACATAAACTAGTAAGTCATAAAATGACCAAGAATTTATTAGTAAATCATCTGTGTCAATAATTTGGAAAAAGTAAATTTTAAAAAAAGAAGAGTAAAGAAAATTCCAAGCAAAAGAGCAAAATTAGAAGATACAAAAAATGACCATAGCACAGAAATATTCACCTGTGGGAAACCATCCTTACTTAGCAGAATCAGACTAGGATGAGCCACGGGACAGAGAGGCCTGGTTTCTAGGAACTTTGGGGAAGCATGTGGCACTATGTCAGAGTGGTTCTGTCTCCTTCTGGAATATTCCCCTTAGGGGAATGGCTCCCCTAACTTCACTCTATCCTGTTCATCACAGAAGAAGCTCCTCCCAGTCTTGGACCCCTTTACCTGTATGCTATAAATAAAAGAGAGAGCTGGTATGGCCAGACCCATCACACTCCCTCTCACCTAAAAAGAGTATTGAATCTTGTGTTTATTGAGTAAATAAATTTTGGGGTAATACACAGCCAACATCCTCCTCCAGCAGTTAACCCTTTTGTCATCCACGCAGGAAGTGGCAGAGAGGGCCCCCACAATCACCACTATCAATGTTGGTGATTTTAAAAAGCAAATGGATTTGAAAAAGACTCTGGTAAATTTGATAAGTAAAAATTATATCAATTATATACTATATACTTGCCAGTATATGAATATATATAATGATGTTTCACTTGATGGGAATACAGTCTAGAAAATTTGTTCTAAGTGATTCTGCCATTTTCTGAATGTCGGAGTATAATGACAAGAATCCAGATGATATAGACTATTACATAACTAGATTATTTTGTTTCCATTGTTGTACATAAAGTATATCACTGACCAAAACACGATGATACCACATGAGTGATGTTATAAAGTTATAGCAACCAGTGTAGACCTCAAAATGAAATGAATTAATGGTAGAATTCAAGACAAAATGCTTAATAAGTCACTTGTTATTTAGGCAGTAAAAAAAAAAAATCAGAGATTACAGTACAAGGAAGAAGAAAAATGGCATTCTTTCCAAAAAAAGATGCTAGGATATTAGAATAAATTTGCAATAATAAAAATGCTACTGTACCCTTCACTCATACCATATAACAACTCATTTTTACATACTAAATCCTGAATATAAATATTATAAATGAATAACTGAAATATTAAAGAAAATATAAGGCATTTGCAGTCAAATAAAAGAGAGTGGGAAAGGTTGCATGTGGTGGTACACACCTGAAATATCCAATACCGTGGAGGCTAAGGTATGAGGATCACAATTGTAAGGCAACTCAAGAAACTGAGCAAAATCCCATCTGAAAATAAAATTTAAATAAGAGCTGAGGATATAGATCAATAACAGGACACCCTGATTTCAATCCTGAATGTCACAAATGGAAAAAAGTTATTGCTTTTCAAAGTTATACAAAATATTATTTTTAAACTTATGAATTATTTAATATTAAAATAAAAATTCTTTTTCTCAAATAAGTCCATTGAAGAGTGCAAGAAGAAGTGACAGAGTAAAAGAAACGAATTACCTAGCATATAATCAAACACTTATAAGAAAATAGGAAAAGACAGACTGCAAAAGAAAACAGGCAAGAGACTTGAATAGTCACTCTAAATAGGAGGTAGACATCTAAGTGTTCAATAATCAATAAAAACTCAACATCTTTAGAAATTAGGTAATATAAAACAAAATCATATATACAAAATCTAGTATTGATGAACATGGAATAAAGGCAGTCATGCAGGGAAGAAGTTTAAGCTGTTAATATTTATTTGTAGAAACTGTTTGGCTATCCAACATACATGATACACCCCCACCAGAGACAGACCAATAGCAAGTGAAATTACAGACCTCTACATATGAAGATATAGCCATATTCCTATAAAGTTGAAATCCAGGCACATAGTTAAAGAGGATGTACATTTAGGAATAAATAAATAATAAACTGTGGAAATGATGGTTTCTAAAAGAAAGACACTTTTTCTGCTATGCAACATTCAGTTTGCCAAATGCTATAAAACTCCATGTATGTTTTGTATCAATGTAACATGATTGTCACATTTCACATGTAAGCATATTTAAAAAGGAAATGTGCAGAATTTGAGAAAATAAAAATACAGAGAAGCACATAAAAGAATAAGTTACACACCCTCTGCACAGATAAAACTCATCATTATAAAGATGACCATTTTCCCCACATTAATCTAAAATAATACTCCATCAAAATTTTACCATGCTTTACTTTAATTAAAGAAGGAACAAAAGCAAATAAGTCTGGAATACTCCTGGAAGGTTAAATGCACATGAAATTAGCCAAGAACTCTCTAATAAGTGCAAAAATAGCAGCTTTCATTATCTGATACTAATATATATTATAAAGTTATAATACTGTAGTAATTTAAAGACCAAGAAATCGCAATACAAAAAACTCTATGGGTAAATCCATAAGTATGTAAATATTTTTATTGTTAAGTGCAATTAAGGGCCTATGTAAATCCAACCATATCAAACAGAATAATATGAATTAATGTCATAACCCAACCTAAAGGTAGATGTTAAAACAAGAGGCACAGATGACTGGTTGGACTTGTGTGCAGAATGTGTGTGATACTGGAATTATACCCCAGCATCACCCCCAAAAGCAGATATTAAGACAGATAATTTTCAATATGTAGAATATGACCCTCATGACTCTCCCTCCATTCATGGATATATCAATAAATAAGTACTCCTGTTTTGAGTCCCTCTTAAATAAATTGAGAGTCATTCACACTGGACAACTGAAAACAATATCTACCATTAGGTGAGTAGGACACCTAATGGTACACTTGGGCATTAATGTATCTTGAGCAATGTGCCATATAATTGGGACAGAATACCCAAACCCAGTGTCACCCTGAGTAAAGGAAAACCAATTGGGTCATAAATATAGTACATTTAACTCTAAATTGCCTGTAGTTTAAATATTCATTCATCTGGTGCACACAGAGGAAGGGACTAGATATACACAAGCTTCAATACCAGAGAAAAAGGGGTGTTTTTCTATGGCCACCATTCAAGATCCATGGGCTTTATTCCATGTGGTCAGGGCAGAAGAGGAGCTAAATCTCAGTTTATCCCAAAAAGGGATTTACCAGCATACTCTGTAAACTTCTGTTGCTAACAGATGAACTTCTATCTACTCAGCACCCAAGAGTTAGAAGGGGAAATACAGTCCACAACTGGCAGCCCAAGTGGAAATTCAGTTCAGTAATAATTCCAGGCCTAGTCATTTATTTCTATAAGGAATTTGTCCCATCTTCAACTTTTTCCATGCACTGGTACATCCTAAACCACCAAGCTTTGAGAGCAATGTTAACTGTGCATGTGCATATCTCCCAAGATCACAAAGAAGTGGCTTCACATTCATGTGCAAGCATTTCCATGGGCTAAAATCTTCAGCAAAGTGAAGAGAAAGGATTAAAAGCAATGATCCAGGATTTTTAAAGATAGGTTTACATCACATGTTTCCAGTGAGTATAAGGCAGCCTGGAATCTAACAAACTTGCATCAGGAATTTAGTGCACCAGTCAACAATAAGACCTGCAGCCTGAGCACAGATGTTAGAATGGCTATCAAACAGTTGAAGAATAACTAGAATTCCAATTACATGGAAATGAAAGAAAGGAACACATTCACACTGTGCTAGAATGTAAATTTGGTACAGCCATTTTAGAAAAATAAACATTGCAAGTTATTAAAAACTAACACAATAATACTAACTTTGTGTGCATTTCCAAAGTAGGTAAAATCGGTATGTTAAATGGTTGCATTTTCATCTTCATTGTAACAGCATTCTTAATAGCCAAAATAAGGACACAACTGAAGTGCCTTTTGGATGAAGGGTACACCAGGAGACTTCTACCAAGTTTAAGGCAGATACTTCCATGAGAAAATATACTCCCTAAATTTATACTGCTCTCTAACAAGATAGTCCCAAGTACTAATATTCACTAATATTTTAAAATACTGTGCTCCTTTCAAATCTAATATGGAAAGAACAACTGATAATACTGGGGAGAGGGGAAGTTGTCTTTGGGAATATGGGCAGGGAGCTGGAATTTTAGGATTTTATTGATGTATATATAAAGGTTTAGCCTAGGAGACAATGTTCTGGATTTGACATTTTGTTTCTCATCTACTTAGAATATTGAGAAGGATGCACATTAGATGTGCCAGCTATGAGATCCTCATATCAGACAGTTGCAAATTCAGGACAAGAAAATACAAGAGGGGGGAATGAGAACTCTCTGACATAAATTCCACAAGGGGGACTCTCAGCACAAAGACATTCTAACAAGGTGTCTTGCCTTGGAGAGACAAAGGGGATGATACAAACACATATAGTTTTGTATAGCTCAAGTGATTCTTCTCTACTTTTCTATCATGTGAAGTGTTCATAAACCAAAAAAAAAATTTTTTTTTCTTTTGATTTTTTCTATGGTACTGGGGATTTGACACAGGGGAATGTTATATCTGAACTACAAACCCAGTCCTTGCTTTAAAATTTTGAGATAGTCTTTCTAACTTGCCCATGGTCTACTTAAATTGCAATGTTTATCTTGAAATTGCAATCTTCCTGCCTTAGTCACTTGAGTCTCTAGGATTATAGGCATGTGCCAACTGCACCCAGCCAGAAAATAAATCCTTTAAAACTTCCATTCAGTTATTGGTAAAATAATTTTAAAATACTGTGCTCCTTTCAAATGTAATATGGAAAGAACAATTGATAATACTGGGGAGAGGGGAAGTTGTCATTGGGAATGTGGACAGGGAACTGGAATTTTAGGATTTAATTGACATATATATAAAGGTTTAGCCTAGGAGACAAAGTTCTGGATTTGACATTTTGTTTCCCATCTACTTAGAATATTGAGGAGGATACAGGCAGGGTGGCACACACCTGTAGTCCTAGCAACTCATAAAGCTGTGGCATAAGTTCAACCAGACTCAGTAACTTTCTCAAAATTTAAAAAATAAAAAGTACGACGGATGTAGCTCAGTGGTAAACGACCTCTGGGTTCAATCCAGATTACCACCATCCCACCCCCCAAAAAAACAAAAAGAGAGAAAAGAAAGATTAGGAAGAAGTAAGAACTGAAACCCGTATAGAACACAGCTCCCCTCATGCTGGAAAACAATACATGGAGTTGTGTTTCTGATGATCATCCCACTTCACAATCCATCACACAATCTGGGAAGGTGATGGAATGCTGCTACATACATGCTCAGATAGGACTTCAGATAGGGTCTGCAGATATTCTGCAGGGATAGAACAGGATTCTACCCCTCAGTGAGAACACTCACTCAGAGAACACTCACTCAGAGACACTGCCCTGAATGAGAGCAGGAAGCCTTAATCAGAAAGTTTCCAAAAGTAGACATTTTTCCACCAAATGCTGACCACAGTACATTCAATTCAGATATCAGCAAGCAAAAAAAGATGAAGTTCTAGGAGTTAGTGTTCTATGTCTTCAAATCCAGAGCTTTGAATATATAATTTAAATGCATTAACGATAAACTGTTCATTTTGTAATTTGGCCTTAGACCTGGTGGCTAGTCTATGACATGTTTCCCCTTCTATGACCAAAACCCCTCAACTAGTAAGCAAATTGGTTTGGAATCAAGATGAACTGTGTTTCCAGGTATGGTGACACACCCCTGAAATCCCAGCAGCTCAAAAGGATTAGGTAGGAGGGTCGTGGGTTTAAAACCAGATTCAGCAACTAAGCAAGACCCTCTCTCTAAATAAAATATAAAAAAAAAAAGTGCTGGGGATGTGACTCAGTGGATAAATGTCCCTGGGTTCAATCCCAGGTACAAAAACAAACAAACAACAAACACCTCCACTACACCATATGACTCATACAACTTTTCTTATTATTTTAGAACTTAGTGACACTTAGTAAAAAAAGAAGGATTTCTATTTGTGTGCATGTGAGTGCATGTATATTCATACTACTATGTAATATGTTTTTTATAATTTATGTAATTTATAATTTATTCATTTGTGTAAAGTGTTTAATGCTTGCCATATGATATCTGTTATGGAATAAACCATGGTCAGCATTTGGTAGAGAAAAGTCTACTTCCGGAAATTTTCTGGTTAAAGCTTTTTACTTTCATTCAGGGGAGTGTCTTTCCCAATATTTGGACCTGAGAAGAAATAATGGTAAGGAATTATAATCCTCTCCTGAAAGAAATGCAGGCAAGAGACTTGCCTGCACCTATGTCTGTATATATATATGAACAAAACCTTTTCACATAGCTGACTGGTTATGAGGCTCCTTTTCCAGGACCCAGGGAAATCCCGGTTCAGTTTATGAGAAGGACATACATGATTCAGAAGTAATCACACACCTCCTTTACAAACCAGCAAGTGATACAGGTTTCTGTTGCATTTTCTAAACACAGCTGAACATGGGCAATATAGGCGTGGAGCAGAGGAACTCTTTTATTGGGGACATAGAATAAAAGGAGGAGAAGGAGAAATGTGTTAGTTGTACCTTAAACCACTAGAGAATTGGAATTTGGTATTCAGACAAGGAAGAGAAGACTCAACTTTCAAATTTGGGCATGTGCATAAGTATCTACAGTGAAAAGGTAATTAAAAGATTTGAAAGAAAATTTATGTGAGTGGCAGATAATGGATAAACAATTAATATCTGCATAGTGTCTTCCAGATGCTCTGTCCAGCATGTGTCACAGCACACACATATATTGGTAGCCTCCATGAAGAGCATTATCCATCTGTGTCCTCAAAAATTATTCCCATTGTAGAGATGAGAAAACACAGGTTTCTGGACATTAAATGGCAACTCAGCAGCACACGGAATACTACCCAGAGATAGAATTGTATAAAATCCCTTCAAAGCTTCTCAAAGACTGGTTAGCTCTTTATATAGGAGATGTTGATGTGGAGAAATATTATTTTCTTCCCATTTTGAAGAGAGTGCCTAGAGAAGACATCCCAGGAGCAACACAATATTTTTTTCCTTCTTTCATATTAATGAACTCTACAAAAACAGAGCTACCAACCCAGATACTTTATGAGGGTAAATTTTTGAAAATTCCAGGGTACAAAAAAGCACATCACAGGTGCAGAGTATGAGTATGACTCAGGAAAAAAATGAATCAAGAAGGCTTATAAAGCAGAATAATATGACATTTGTAGGTAAATGGATGGAGTGGGAGAATATCATGCTAAGCAAAATAAGCCAATCCCTAAAAACTAAAGGCTGATTGTTTTCCCTGATAAGGCAATAATGATATGTAACAGGGATGGGGGGTGAGGAGTGAGAGAAGAATGTAGGAACTTTAGATTATGTAGAAGAAAATGAGGGAAGTATGAAAAATCATGGAAGGAGACAGACATCACTACCCTATGTACATGTATGATTACACAAATGGTATGAATCTACATCATGTACAACCACAGAAATGAAATGATATACCCCATTTGTGTACAATGAATCAAAATTCAGTTATTAAAAGTTATTAATTAATTAAAAGATTTATAATAAATTGAATAACTATGTGAAACTATTTCTAAAAATAAATGTAACCTACAATACATACTCAAGGAAAGCAAAAAGGCAAATCATTTTTTTTAATAATTAGAAGTAGAACAATTATTTCCTAAAATCAAACTCTGTCTTTTATCTTTGAAGCCAGAAACCACAAGAAAGGCAGGCAAGAGCCTTGAACAACCAATTTATACAGGAGATATGTAAGTATTCAATAATCATAAAAAATTTAACATCTTTGGAAATTAGAAAAATATAAAATAAAATACTAGTATAGACAAAGTTAAATAGTATTGATGAAGATATAAGACAAAAGAATTCTCATAAACCCAAAGGAGTTTAAGTTATTATTTTCTATTTGTGGAAACTGTTTTGCTATTGAAGATACATGATACTCCCCACAATGGAGACTTACTGAAATTACACCCAGGAGGGTGGTTCAAGGGAATTTAATCTTGGAAAAGATAAACAACTATCTGAGGGGAAACTGGTCACAAGGGACCAGTACAAAACACCATATTTAAGTTGTATATAGGTGCCATATGCATATGTGATATTTCACATGTATACATGTTTAGAAAATAGGTAGAACTTACGAGAAAATAAAAATTATCAGAAGCACAAAAAAGACTCAATTACACATTCCATGTGTAGATGATAAAACTCATCAATACAAAGATGACAATTTTTCCTCAAATTAACCTACAATATATTCAGGAAAATCGCTATGTACATATATGACTATATCACAGTGAATTCTACCTTTATGTGTATCTGTACAGCAGAAATTTTTCAAAAACAATAAAGAAATAGAAGGAAGACAGGGGAAGGTAGGAGAAGAGGGAAAGGGGAACTACTGGGAACTGAGGTGAAGCAAATTATATTCTATGCCTGCATGATTATGTCAAAGTGAATCCAAATATTAGGTAGAACTATAATGCAATAATAAAAAAAATCAACATGTATTACTTTTAATGAAAGGAACCAAAACATTAAGTTCTAAAACTCACCACAAAATTATATACATATAAGATTAACCAAAAGAACTTTTCAATTATAAGAACAAAAGAAGCCGTATCATTACCTGACATTCATGTATATTATGAAACTATACTATTATGATAATAATCAAGGAGTAACAATATAAACAAAATGCACACGCAAACCCATAAGTATGTAAAACTTATATGTTTAATTGTAATAGTAAAGCCTGGACAATCAAACCACAAGGCCAATCTCAGCAATTAGCTAGACATTTTCTCAAAATAAAGATAAAATGTGCCAGGGATATGCTCAGAAACAAATTTAAAGTATTCCTCCATTCAACCCCCAGTAACAAAACAAAACAAAACAGGAAATTACAGAAAAAAGTAAAAATGAAACCTAGCTAGCTCAGGAAGAAGTAAGGTCCCTGTAGACCACAACTCCTCTCCTGCAGGAAAATGGCACCTAGAGATTTGCTTATGATAATCACCCTACCTGGTGGTCACCAGCGTCTAGAAGATTCTGGTCTACATGCACAAACCTGCCAGATAGTATTTGAGTCAGAGGCTGAGGGTGACCTGCAGGAATAAGGAAGGCTGTGCCACTGACATGCTGCCCACCTGGATGGCCAGTGGTACTGAGGGGGCACTGACACAGAGGAGGGTTCAGGCTTATAGACTGGAGAGACTGCTTGGAGTCATGTCCGGCAGCTCCTGTTCTCAAATAGCCAGCCCCCAGTTTCAACAGTCTCTCTCCCCCAGCCTCCCTCTGAAAGTTCATTATGCCATTGCACACTCATCATTTTCTGGTGCTCAAAAGCCAAGGCTGCTCTGTAGGAATTTTCAGCACCCCCACAGCAGAGCAACCGAGGACTCCAATATGTAAGAGTGAATCCTAGAGCCAAATGGCAGGAATGGAAGTTGCAGAAGAAAAGGACCCCGCCCGATTGTGGAAGCCCACACCCTTCTGGCTGGCTACATTCAGGATTGGACAATTTTTACTTAGCGCTCCTAATTGGATAGGGTTTCAGACCGTGTAACCCCAAGTCTGAGCCCAGGAAGACTTCTTTCTGAGTGACAGGGAGTAATGTCCAATCCAGGCATGAATAAGGCCAGAATGACAGGTGCTTGGTTGCACTATTTTTTTTTTTCTTTTGAGGTCTGAGAATTGCACACCAGAGCCTCCAAACAAAGAATATTTGCATTTAACCTTGCATGTAAGGTTATTTCAGTTTATGAATTATTTATGATTGTATATTATTCATGAATGAAAATAATATGACAATTACTATAAAATTTAATTTAGTTTTTCTGCTCTCTGGTCTTCCTCGAAGACAGGTTGAACATTGAACTGGGAAGCAGCTCCCAAAGCAACAATATCCAATGAAAACAACATGTAAGGCACAAAGGTAATTTAAATATTTCTAGTATTCACGTTAATAACACAAAAAGAAACAGTTGAAATTCAGCATATACAGAACAGTAAATTTTGTGACTAATACACAGCACAGCACCTACTTATATCAATAGTCCTCATTAACCAATTGTAGAGGTGAGCAAACACAAGCTTCTAGATATAAAATCAGCATGTGTCAAAACTCACAAGTGCTCAGGACAGAACTGCATGAAATTCCTTTTAAGCTTCTCTAAGTCTATTTTGCTCCTGATATAGGGACATTTAGAGAAATATGATTTCTTCTCCATTTTAAAGAGAAGATATCCCATGAGGTTTTTTTGACTTGAGAGACTATTTTTAATCCTTCTTTCATGTTGAGGAAAGTCTTCAGTAACAGAGCTATGTCAACCCAGGTTCCTTATTGGGGCAAATGCTTGGAGATTACAGGGTGCAAGAAAGCACAAAACAGGGCTCAGAATCTGAATATGACTCAGGGAAGGAAAAAGTCTAAAATGGCTGATAACACACTAAAAGGGAACTCAAGCTTGTCACTTGGGAAAAAAATGGAATAGTGGGATTTTATTTTCCACATGGATAGGAGATCAAACAAGAAAAATAACTTTTTAAATGCCAATACCCAGAGAATACTGGATGCAGAGAAGAAGCTACAACCTGAGATTTCTTGTGGCAATGTGACTTCAGCAGCCCTTCTGTGATGTGAAGTTATCCAACTGTAGCTATTACAATGTTCCATTGTGCATATTCCTTCATTCAATATTTTCTTTCCTGGGAGTCTGCCTTCAGCAGGAGACTAGTTTATGTTACCAACTGAATTGTGTCCTCTCCCCAAATCTCATATATTGATGTTCCAAATACCTACTGCCTCAGACTGAGCCTCTATTTAAATATATGGTCCTTAAAGACATGATTAATGCTAATCCAGTTAATTGGTGTAAAGTCTAATTCAATTAACTTTCCCTCCCTATTAAAAGCAGCAATAAGGACACAGAGAAGCATAGAAAAATGCCATGATAATACAGAGACAGAAGATGGCAATATGCATGTCAAAGTGTGGGCTCAGAAAATTATTCCAGTAAGAATCTTGATTTACAGACTCTGGAATTAACACAAATAAATTTTTGTTTAACCCTATGGCATTGTCATGACTGCCCAATGACACTGACTCAGTCCACTAGGACACATATATACTCTTCCTGCAGTATGATTGACTGAAGGTACAATTGAATCACATAATATTCCACCAACATTGGAGGGCTGAACTGCTGCAAGAAATGACATTTCTTTTTTTTTTAATTTTTTTTATTGTAAACAAATGGGATACATGTTGTTTCTCTGTTTGTACATGGCGTAAAGGCATACCATTTGTGTAATCATAAATTTACATAGAGCAATGTTGTTTGATTCATTCTGTTATTTTTTCCCTTCCCCCACATGAAGGCATGTGAGGACACACTCTTTATCTGATGGGGCTCTCGAAATTTGTTTTGTGGTATGGCACAGTGATGAAAAACATGTAGGCTACCTTTATCTCATTTGTTTGTGTAACACTCATTCTTCTTTGTGTCAATAATTTCCTGGTGGTAAAGGTGTTAGTGTTTAAGTCTTATAAAAGAAATAGAAGTGCAGTGGGGATGACTCGTACATTGGCTACCTGGGGCAGGTAGCTAAAACAAAAACAGTAGCTACAGTAAAGAAACATTCAGTTCCCAGTGAATATTGAACATGATGTGTAAATATTTGCTCTGTTATTTCTACAAGTATGTAATCTGGAGATTTATACCTATTAGGTTGCCAGGGGGAGTAATACAGACTAGATTTCTTTGGGGATGGCAATGTAGGTCATTCAAGTGGTAAATTCCTGGGACAGGGTTTAGGCAAGTTCCCATGTTTGGGTATTTGTCCTGGACCTATGTTGACCATGTCCAATTTTTACCCATGGAGGTCCTTTTCCAGAAGTCTTATCTAAACTTAGACCAGAGATATCATTATTGGTTGTGTGGTCCACTTGCTTATTCCTCAAGGAGACAGAATTAGCAAGTAGCTCCCTGATGATCTGCATGAAACCCTGCAGAGATTGTCTTACCTGTAGAACAATAATTAATGTTGGCCATTTTGACTGACTCCACAGGGGACATTCCATTGAAAATTTTTATACCGAGATCAGGTATATATAAACATATACTAGGTTACAGAATAAGGTCTATGGACAAATATTTGAGCAGAAAAACTAGCTTCCAATACTAAAATATCCACTCTACCAGCTATGTCCAGTGGTACAAACATAAAAATTCTGCCACAGTTTCAACATGGAATAACCTACTCTTGTAATCGCAGGTCCTCTGAAATTCCTGTCCCCCTCTGCATACACAGAAGGTGAAGGTCAAATGACTTCTCACATATAATAGAAGAGGACTTGACTTACCTGGATTGGCCTTCTCTGGGCTGTCCTATTTTACCTGTGGGTGGCTCTGGATAAGTGGCCATTAGGGTCTGGTGTGAAGGCTGAGTCAAAATCTGATATTTTTGTTCCTAGAACCTTGGAAGGTATGGAGAAGTAAAGAAAACAACTATTTCTCTTGCCCAACTGCCTTCATCACATGAGCTAATAAGGGACTGTTTCTAGAATATGTGTGCCTGGTTACCAGAGTTCTAAGTTCCTTTGGGTTCTAATGCTAAGAAATTGAGGTCTCTTTATCAAAGCTTAATTACCTGGGATTCTTCATGTAATAAGAACTTTCCAAAGTGTCATTGGGGTGCTGACTTGGCATCTGCTCATCTATGCAAACTTATACAAACAGATAACCTTTCAACCAATTGGGAAGTTGTCAATACATCACTGCCCACTTTGGTGGAGGCTTACAGCAGACTGGGCAGATGCCCTCTAGAAGACTCAGTTTTGGATGGCAAACATTAGAACCTGATTTTACTACAACTGAGTCTAACCTATATCTTGAACCTGCATTCTGGCTGGAGGCAGAAAATAGCAATTTTCACAGAAAAGAAAGTCAGAGAGCACAAACTCTCAAAACCGAGCTTGCTGGTGGGCCATTTTTTGAGAGAAATACCTGTGGTGGCCACATGATGGCATGCTTTACACAAACCAAGTCCAATCTCAAGCTCTCCCACTTTTTCCACCAGTCACCTGTATCAAAGGCAGTGGATGCTCCCCTGCCTTCCTACAAAAACCACAGAAGCCCTACCCAGATGTACACCATTCTTACAGCTGTAAACTCTGCATTTCTTCAAGGGAAAAAACAGCATCACAAACTGTTCGCCCTTGCTTTCTTGTCTTGATGCATACAGAGATGATCTGTTTTAAAAGGGAGGTAAGGGGACTACCTTGCTCTCCAAATTTCAATGGTGCAAAAAGTTACATAATAAAGAGAAGACTTGTTGTTAAAAGAAGTTCAGGGGTCTCTCTCTTTAGGAAAAACTATTTGGCTTTCATTGTGAGTCTGGAAAAGCTGATTCTAGATTTTCCTCATTTTGTAAATAACCCCATAGACTTGCCAATAAATAAATAAAGTGTCTCACTAATTCACTAAAATGCACACTACTTCTCTTTCCCCTAGTTCAATGTGAGAGGCTTTGAGATTCCCTGCTCCCTGGGATCTGTTCACTTGTTTGGAATGCAGCTGGGGGTGGGGTCCTTTATGCTCCTCTAGACAGCAGCCTGAACCTCTGCCTTTCTCTCAGTTTCATACACGTTTGACAGCCTCCACCAGGGGCTCCAGAAAATATTGGGTTGTACTTTAAGACATTTAATCATCAGGCTATGATGCATCAGTTTGGTTCCTTGTTCCTTTTCAGTGTTTTTGACTTTTGCTTCTCAGTAACAGCATCCAAGGTATTTTTGTGACAAGTTTTGATCCATTTATAGAATGAGAACAATGTTTCTCTTGAAGCATTGATTGGAAAGCTTAAGGCACACCCAGGATTCCAGGGATACACAGTACACAGTTGCCTTGCCCATAATGATGAGAAAAATGAAAGTGAAATAAGAGGGATGATAGCAGGGGGCAGGACAGAAAACACAATGAGTTGAGGCCTGTAGTCTTACCTTCCCCCTGATGTGTAGGCTAATTGGAACCAGGCCTGGTCAACACATCTTGATGAGAGGACTGGCCATTTTGCTATTTCCCTAAAGGCCATTTTCATTGCTAAACCATGCTTAGACTGAAAACAAACATGCTCAAATCCTAGCCACAGCATGCCATGTGCTTCTGGTAGTCACAACTTGAGTTTAGTACACTCTTGGCTTATTGACTTTCAATTAAGTCAATCATTCCTTCTTGACACATTGGGCCACATACTGTGCTAAAGACTGGCACAGACTCTTGGGCACAGCAGTTATGTCACAAATTCTCCTAGAATTTCTGTCAGTGCAAATAGAAGCCCCAAGAAGAAGCAATGACAGTAAGGGGTCCAGGGCTTTAGTCTCATTCTAGTGTTAATAAGCAGTATGTCAACATTAGGGCTTTAACTGTGCTGATGAAAGAACACCCTTGTGGGGTCCTGTTAGGGGGCCAAACAGCAGGAAAAGAAACAAAGAAAGAGACAGAGAACTGTCACAGCTGCTGGTGGCATGGTCTGACAGCCTTAAGTTCCCTTAAAATGCTTCAGGAACACTGAGATAGAAAGGGTTCACATGTGAATATCCACCCTGAATTGTAAATTTTCTGAGATCAGGATCCCGAGTCTCAATACCCACGCAGCATTGACACATTCAGTTCTAAATGAATGTCAACATAAAGACTGAATATTTAGGTTAATGGTGACATGGATTCTGCAAAATTCAGTGTGCTTCTTCTTGACATGGCACCTCCCATGAGGCAGGACAGGCTAGGCACACCTGGATGAACTTCCTGGTCAGAGTTCCAAGTGACAGCTGTGTAGGGCACACAGGGCAGTGTAGGGTGTCCCAGGCAGCTCTGAGGCTCTGAGTTGGAACGAGGACTGTAATTGGGTCATATCCCTCTATATTTTTACAAAATGCCCCAGAAGTTCACTACTACCACTACAGTTTTATTTGCTTCAAGACCTGTTGCTCCAGAAGTACAGCATCAGATAACACAGTAATAATCTCATCATAAATGCAATCTCCTATTTTTTTTACATTTGAGCATTATCCAAATAACCATCCATGTTTTTAAAACATCATTCTTAAGACTGAATAAGAGCTTGTCGATGGTTGACAGTGAGATTTCTCCTCTTGAATATTTAGATTCCTCCTAGTTTTTACCTATTATAAAAATAATCTGTAAAATAGAAAGATCCTACCCAAAACTTTAAAGCCAAAGAGTGAGGGTAGAGGAAATACTTTGGGTTGGGAAGGGTTGGTTTCTCTCCCATCATTTCCCAACAAGACCAGCCTTCTTTGGAATTCTGTTCCCTTGGCACAAGCTCTGCCCTTTAGTTGTTTAGACCTCTGGTCCCTTTGCCTCTTTGTGTCTCTCACACCTACTCAGCTCTCTTTTTGGTGTAGTTGTTCTCAATCTGGGTAGGTGGGAAGAAGTGTCTTCTACTTGCCATACCCCACCAGCACTGTGAGAGGAGACAGAGATGGCCAGGTTGAAGCTCAGTTGTGGAACAATACTTGGCATCAGAGAGCAGAGACCAACTAAGAGAGAAAAGGGCCCAGGCTATGTTATGGGTTGCAACTTAAGAACAGACTGATCACCACTGAGAAGTTCAAATTTGAGAGTCTTTATTAAGCTGGTTAGCTGACTGTCTCACACAGTGCCCCAAAAATGGCTATTGGGAGAACAGCACTGACCACAGGGTTGTAGGGGTTCTTATACCAAAAATCACATCAATCATAAGTGTCTGTTGCTATGATTCAAAATTACAAACTAACATCATGAGATCAGCAACAGAAGAGGAAGTGGGTCGAACTGAGCATTACCTATGTACAAACAAAAGAATGGTTACAACATCCACACAATCACTGTTCACATGGTACATTGTTTAGGAGCAATCAGAATGAAAAAAGAGCAATTTTTCATTACATAAAAATTGCCATTTTGTATTGCTAAACATTTCATGCTAAGTAACTGATGATGGGTACAGAGGCAGGGTGTTCCCATGGGAGAAGTAAAGCAATCGTTGATGGGTACAGAGGCGGGGTGTTCCCATGGGAGAAGATTATTTCCTACATAACATGGAGTCTCAGAGCCAAATGGAGTATGTTTAGTCATTTCCCTTATAGTCTATCCTGTAACGTTCTCATGGAGCCAGACCTGTCAGCCCATCACAGGCCACAGCTTGACTACTGGGGACACAGTGACTACATTTTGCTTTCTGAGAAAGATGAAATTTAGTCTGTGTGAAGCACCTGGTTTATGCAGTCGCATGAAGCCTCCCCGAAACACAGGATGGAAAGTCTTGTAGTCTTGAGAGGATGGCAGGGTGGGGTGGGGCTGTGTAGTTTTTTTTAGGTGACTCAAGCCTTTGATTTCTATTTATATAGGATTATTACAGTCATTCCAAGGTGAAACAATGTCATTGTGACTACATGGCTATACTATAGCGACTAGATTATTTTAGAGAGAGGCGTTTGCATTCCCTGTCCTTGGAACAAGGAGCTCAATGTAATTTGGAGGGGAAATATTCTCAGTTGAATAAAAGATAAGTGTGTGCCAGGAGTCAGGGAACATGAATGCAATACATCTCTGCCCCAGGTGGTTGTGCAAGGTGGGGAGATAAAGGCCCTCAGGGCTGGCTTCCTTCTCTGTACAGTGAGCAGCTTCTCCCTCATGCTCTCAAAGGCCATTTTTGCTTTTGGAGTTGATGGCCCCTCTGCCTTCCCATGGAGACTGGTCTCTGGCAGACATTTCAGCAGCAGCTGTATAGAAAGACAGTAGGCAAAGATAGATCTGTGATCAGCCTAATACTGCAAGACTTCCTGGGGATCCTGTGCAAACCTGGTATCTTTTCCAAGAGAACTTAACCAGTAATAATCACAGAAGAGGTCAATTGTGAGTTATGATATGGCTCAGTGGTTGGGCAAGACATCGCTGGAAGACACAATGGTCCCTGAACAAGTTCATATGCCTGCAAGGGTATGTATGAGAAACTAAGGCTAGAGTAGCCAGAAGAAGGATGGTGAGGTGTGTGGACTTGGCCACATTTGGGGTAGAATATCCTGGCCTCCTGATTAAGAAGAGCTAGGACTTCCCTCACATTGCCTTCAGAGTGCAAGGGAGATTTCAGGTGTGCCTGGAAAACAAGTATGAATGAGGAGCACAGGGGTCCTTTGTGTTTTGGTGTGACCCAGTAACTGTAATTCCCCAAACATACTCTGAAGACCTAGTTTCAGATGTGAATAATTTTGAATCATGCACATATGGTCAGTATTTGACTTAGTAGTTCTATGGGATTTTCAAGTTAATTTTAATTTGAGGTAAGTGATACTCAAGTTGATTAACATTTGCCATAAACATTTGGGGTTTTAAATACAGTTTTGTAAGTATAGGTAAATTGACTTTGGAAAATAAGTAAACAAAAATAATGGAAGTGGCAAAATTGCAAAGGTAACATGAAAATAAATATGTGGGGAAAACTTTAAAAGATATGACCAGAAAGGAAGCCTCCCAAATCCAGCAACAAAATGACCAGTGCCAGGCCTCTGTGAGGTGCTGTCAGGGAGTCTTCATTCTTCCTGCTTCTACTCTTTCTTACTCTGGTCTATGATAATTTTCTGCCTGTGGGAGATTAGCAATGAGTTGGAAGGCCAAGATCGATTCAAAACACACCTTTGGAGACTATATTTAACTTTATATTCTGGCTCTACCACTTTCAAGACCAGTGGCTTTGGGAAGAAAGTTAACTGCCTGTGGGCCCTGGACTCCTCATCTACTAAGTGGGCAAGTCCTGGTATCTGGGTTCTTGGACAGTACCAAGAGCTGACATAAACAGTTGTTTCCCAGCTCTATGGTGTAGACTGCTTTTCCTCTGCAGAGGGGAGATCAGAGGGGAATCTACCCAAAGGATGTACCTCTTTTCTATTCTCCATGAGCGGCTCCTGATTCTCCTGGAATTCTGCTCTGCATGAGGCAGGTTATCAGGCCTAAGAAGCCAGCATGGAAGTCCCCTGAACAAGGAGGCACTGAGCCTGCCAAGTTGGTTTGAGCTGGTCCAGAGAGATTATTTCAGAGGCCCAAAAATGACTGGTAGAAACTGAGCATGGAAAGCTTACTGCCACCTTGTGGCTACAGGAGAAGGGTAAAAAGGAAATGAGAACCAAGAAATGAAAAGACTGTGGATCACTGAAACCAGCTGTGCCTGCAATTAGAACTTCACCCAGGGTTTTTTACTTGTAATAGAAAAGCACCCCCTTTGCCTATGTTAGTTTGAGTTGGTTTTTGGTCACTTGAAACCAAGATTATTGACTGACCTATTGATTCTATCAATTCTCTTTCATAGTAATGGAGGGAAAAGAGAATGGTCACAAGGAACAACTGAAGATTAAATTTCAAAAAAAACACAAGATTCAATTAATAAATGGACAAGTAAACTAAACAAACACTTCTCAAAAAAAAAAAAAAAGAAAGAAAGAAATACAGACAACAAATATACCAAAAAATATTCAACATCCTTACCAATTAGGGAAATGCAAATCAAAACTACACTGAACTTTCTGCCTCAGAAGGGCAGTCATCGAGAATAAAAATAATAATAAATGCTGGAGAGGATGTGGAGAAAAATGAACACATCTTTTGTTAATGGAACTGTAAATTAGTACAACCACTATGGAAATAATTATGGAGTCTCCTCAAAAGACTAGGTGTGGAACCACCATATGACCAAGTTATACTAGTACTCTGTATTTATCTGAAGATTTAAACTCATCATACTACAGTGATGCATGTATACCTATGTTTATAGCAGCACAATTCACAGTAGCCAAACTACAGAAACAGCCTATAAAGAAAATGTGGTATATATACACAACAGAATTTAATTCAGACTTAAAAAATAAAATTATGTCATTTGCAGAACACTGAATAAAACTTGAGACCATCTTGTTAAATGAAATCAGTAAAAATATGAGCATTAAGGGTCATATGTCATATACGAGGATAAACTTAGAGAGGATAAAGGAAAATAAAGTTGGGTATGGATCTCCTAAAAATCCAAGGCAGATCAGTAGAAGAAAGGGACAAATGGGTGGTTATTGGGGAAAGAGGAGGCAAGCTATATGTGTATAGTGATGTTGGCCAAACTATATGTTTATATTGTATGCATGAACAAATATGTAACAACAAATCTCAGCATTATGTACAACTATAATGCACTAATAAGAAATGTGAGGAATAAAAAACTAAGTCCAGCTGAGCATGGTGGCACATGCTGTAATCCCTGTAATCCTGGGAGGCTGAGGAAGAAGTATGGCAAGTTTTGAAGTCAGTCTCAGTGAAAACAAATATTCTAAGCAACTCAGTGAGACCCTGCTTCTAATTAAAATTTTAAAAAAATAGGCTGGAGACCTGGGGAGATAGCTCAATTGATAGAGTGTTCCCTCACAAGCACAAGGCCCTGTGTTCAAACCTAAGCACTGCTCAAAAAAAAAAAAAAAAAAAAAAAAAAAAAAGAAAGAAAAAGAAAAGAAAAGAAAAACAAAAACAAACAAACAAAAAAAAACCCCAGGCTAGACATTTGGTTCAGAGTTCAATCCCTGCTACCCTCCTCCCCAAAATAAAGATTAAGTCCATATAGGCCTTTAAAATCACCTAATTCTGCCCATCTCTTGGAGCATGGTTTTGAAAGTCTTAGAGACTTACTTCTGCCTTCATTGGCCCCTCTCTATGAAAAGAAATTTAAAAGTTACATTTTGGTACTGGGCTCATGTAAATTAAATATAATACAAGACAGATCATATTTTAAAATTTTCTTCACATTTAAAAATAAAACAATTCCATTTTAGGTAGATGCTGCATCTTTTTTTTTTCCCCCCAATGGAACTTTCTCTGAAAGGTCTTTCTTTTTTTCTGTATTCTCTATATAAATGTTTGTGAGTAGTCATACATTTTTAACCAAAACACTAATAAAGGCAAATCATTTTTTTTACTATATCTAAAATACATATTAAGAACCACATCAACTGAGGCATATTTCCTAATTTGATCGAACTGGTATAGCCATGTTATGGATTCCAGTTGCTGGGGTGTCACAGCAAGAATCACTTCTAATTGGCTGAAAGTACTAGCAGTTTGATTAGGTTAAACAGGATGGGACGGAAGCCTAGAACGCAGCTCACTTTTGATTGGCTAACTGCACAGTGGTCTTATTGGATTAAGCCTACACCAGAGCCTCATGCACTGGAGCCTGTTGACTGGAAATAATTCTCTCATTAATTCATGTTTGTACAGCATCAAGGCTTCCCATTTGTGTTGGAAAATCTCTAGGACTAAATACCTCACATGCAAATTTCTCTGTAAAAATGGTGGAAATGCAAATTTTCTATCTTGTGGAAACTAAAACCTGGACTGGCAGACTGTGGATGATAACTATTCTGACCTCATTGACCAGTGGGATGCTTCCATGAGGACCAAGGACATTTGCTGCTCAGAAACCAAGTCCAACTTTGTCTCCTGTTTGACCTCCCTCTAGAGTGTAAGAAAAGGACAGTCCTGGTGTTTTGCTCCATCTTACACTTTTTCCCTTTGACTTTTTCTGAAAGAGCTGGAGACTGAGGTCCCAGAGATCTTGAGAGTATGCTGACCAGTTCCGATTGGATTCTTATAAATTCTTACAGATTTACTATTGAGAGGAATTGTCTTTATCTCCCTGAGTTTTCCTCTTCAGTATAACTTGGGTTCCTCTGATTAATATTATTTCAGACTTGGTCTTTTTTTATTTTCCTACTGATAACAGGGAGTTTGCTGACAAATGGGACATAGCCTGTCCACTGACACCAGGCAGGGATGTGGGTAATTTGCTTCTTGGAACAGAAAGCATGTGGAGGTCAGCACAATGGGCCCACTTTATAGAATTCTACTCTTAACCTCATGTTCCCATCACACACATCCCTTTGTCCCTTATCATTTAGGAAGATGCAGTACAGCTGAAGTCATATTCTGGTTGAGCATGGGCTCTAAAGAATAGACAACATCAGGTTCACCAGAGAACTTCATAGCAATGCAGATTCTCAAGCCACGACCCAGACCTACAGTATCAGACTCAGGGTGACTCATTTTTCTTCTATGGAAGATCCTGAGTCATGGAGCAGAGATCCTCTCCATTACCAACGGCAACCACTAGATGGCAGGTATGCACTTTCCTACCAGCCCAGAGGGGCTCTAGACCAACAGCCTCCTGGTTTCTCTGGGTCACATCAGAATTGCTGAAATGTCAGTGTGCTGAGGCCGATTTTCCTGTGGTGTCAAGGAAGTGATACGTAGCCGGGACATTGACTAGAGGGAGCAATGGCCATGGTAGTAGAAGGAAAGGCCTTTAGAATTGTACAAATCCTCATCCCTTGCAGGGGAAGATGACCATTTTTTCACAGTCCAGAGTCCTGGGGGTTGGCAGAGGTCTGGTTACTGCCTTAATACCAATTGGGAAGAAAATGGCTCATAATGTAGCACCAGGGTATTTTCTTCTCATAGAAAGTCTAATCTGATTGTAAAGATACCAAGAAAAGAAAAAGACCTGTCTATTTTTGTTCACTGGGAAGGTAAGTGAGGAGGTGGGAGGAGAACTAGTATTTAAATCTTGGATTTAAGTCAGGTTCTGTTCTTGACTAGAGAGGGCTTTTGTCTGCTCCTGAGCCTCTTCTGTGACCTAAGTTTGCAGCCATGACAGGAGAAAGGGTGTGTGTTGGAACCATGTTTGAACAGTTCCTGTTTCCCAAGTGCAGAAGCCTTCCTCCCCTCGCGCTTCTGGCAGCCCATCCTGTTCTGCAACATTAAGATGGTGAGTGCCTGTTATAGAAAATGGAAAGCAGAGGGCTGGGTGCACCCCACATTACTTAGGCCCATGGGTTCAGGTCACAGATGTAATTGCCCTGGCCCTTTTGAGAAGCTTTGCAGGTTTGGCAATGTTGCAAGGATAACTTGGGTTTGTTTTAATCTGGTACGGTTAAGACTCAGAAACAGATTTGATAGGCACAGACTTCTACAGTTACCTAAAATTGTTGTGTAGGACCATGTGGGAGGCACCAGGGTTGGTCAGGAGAGAGCGTGTATGGAAGGTGGGGGAGAACATGGGAATGACTTTATTGTATTTGTGTAGAAAGAAGAGTTGAGGCAGAATAAAAAAGTTTAGGATTAGTTTGTTTTAGTAATTTTAGTATACTCTAGGGGCAAGGACACTTCCTGATTCTCTGGGACCTGGTGTGATTAGGGCAGGCAGATAGTGGCCTAGGAGGGTGGGAGTCCAAAAGGAAGGATATTGGTGGTGTGGGAAATGGATCTGTTAGTTTGGGTAAGGTGAACATGCTGGGGGAGATGACTGACTATTCTATGAATTGCTATCCCCTAGAGGACATGCCGTGGGTGTTGTGTTACATGTCAGTAATCCAAGTGACTCAAGGTATTGAAGCAGAAGAATTGCAATTTAATGAGAACCTGTCTTGAAATATAATTTGAAATGGGCTAGAGATCGCTTAATTTGTAGATCAGTTGGAGAATGCTCCTGGTTTTAATCCCAATACTCATCCCCAAACACACACACACACACACACACACACACACAGGGCCTAGGAGGGTATATCCTTAAGGTTCAGCAGAGCACCAATGTCAAATAAACAGACTACCAACAGTAAAAACCATGGTTAACATAAACACTATGCATCCCCAGAAAAGAAGAAAAGTATAACTCTGCATGTGTTCCTAGCAAGTATGCTCTCTGGTCCAACAAGGACAGGGTCTGTTTATGGTCCTCTAGATCACATGCTTCATGGACACTAAGCAGACTTCTGGGTGACTGCACAGCAGGACTCCTTGCTTTAATGGAGAATCTTCCAGTAAGACATAAATCTAGGCCAGGGGAGTAGACAATGCAGATGCCCATCAACCATCTGTCACTTGATCCTCAAACTGTCATGAGGAGATGTCTACATGGAGTAGGCTCAGGATGCTTGGGACAAGGACGAACTTCGCAGCTAGAGAGAAGAGGGCAGTGGGCTGTCTTTGCATGGCATTGTGTCTCACTGGAGCTTATATTCTCTCTGACAGCAACTTGGAAGGGGAAGTGAAGCACTGCACAGATCACTCTGGAATGCATGGGATAAGAAGACAACAGGGTTTCCTTGCAGTTGACTTGAGACTTTCCCAGGTCACCAGCTCAGCATGGGACAGTATTTCTTATTCTGAATGTTGAAGGCAGGCAGATCATGGTGCCCTCTGTTTAGCTGGGAAACAAGGTTGTTTTGGTCTGGGCTGTCATACAGAGAGAATGTGTACTTTGAGAAGAGGCATAGATTGTTCTTTGGAAGGATTTTCTTATTTTAAACTAACCATAAAATGATATAATTATTACTAAAGAAAAGTATCTATAAAAAGGCTGGAAGAAAAAATGGTGTCACCGTGTGGTGTTTCTCCAATGCGCCGATGCCTCCAATCCACCAAGGACAACTGACCCCTGCTACGGCTGGACCCTGGCAGTGCTGGGATGACACACGCACATGCAGTGGTGCTGGGATTACACACAAATGCAGGGGAGCTGGGATGACGCACACATGCAGGGGTGCTGGAATGACACACACATGCAGGGGTGCTGGAATGACTGGTGCTGGGATGAAGGACATGCATGTAGTAGTTCTGGGATATCACACACACATGCTCTGCTGCTGGGATGACTCACATGCCTGTAGTGGTGCTGGGATGACAAACACACGTACACTGGTGCTAGGATGAGACACACGCATTGATGCTAGGAAGACACACACGCCTGCACATGTGCAGGGATGACACACACGACTGGAGAAGTGCTGATTGACACTCACATCTGCACTGTTGCTGGGATGACACAGACATGAACCCAGGGTGCAGGGATGACACAGAAATGCAGGGCCTCAGATGACACACACACATATGCAGATGTGCTGGGATGATGCACATATGCAGGGGTGCTGGGATGACACACACATGCAGGAGTGCTGGGATGACAGCATGCCTGCAGAGGTGCTGGTTGACACTCACATCTGCACTGTTGATGGGATGCCACAGACATTCTGGGGTGCTGGAAGACACATGCCTGCACTGGTCCTTGTAAGGAAAACACATTCAGGGGTGCTGGGATGACACACATACACGCAGTGGTGCTGAATCTCACACACATGCAGTGATTCAGGGATGACACACTCATCTGCAGTGGTGCAGATGGACAGCATGCAGTGGTGCTGGATCATACAAACATGCAGTGGTCCAGGGGTGACACACTTATCTGCAGTGGTGCTGGTTGACACACCTACAACATTGCTGGAATGACACACACATGTGGTGGTGATTGGAAGACACGAGAGCACTGGTCCTGAGATTAAAAAAAAAAAACACATGCAGTGGTGCTGGGACGACACACACACATGCAGTGGTGCTGGATGATACACACATGCGGTGGTGGTGGGATGACACACATATGCAGGCACGCTGGTATGAAACACTCACATGCAGTGGTGCTGGAATGACTCATATTTCTTCAAAGTTGCTGGGATGACACACACAGTCATTGGTCCTGGGATGACAAACATGCATGCACTACAGGCATGTGGATCATCCCACCGCAAGTACATGTGTATGTGTCATTCCAGCTCCACTACAAGCATGTGGGTCATCCCAGCACCAGTGCATGGGTTGTCATCCCAGCACTACTGCATGCACCGCTGCTGGTGAGTGTGTCATCCCAGCACCAGTGTATGCATGATTGTCATCCCAGTACCTCTGCATGTGTATGTCATCCCATTACACTGCATGTGTGTGTCATTCCCAGCATCAATGCATATGGGTGTCATCCCAGCGCCACTGCATGCATGCTGCTCATCCCAGCACCAGTTCATATGTGTGTTGTCCAAGCACCACTACATGTGTGGGGGTCATCCCAGCACCAGGGCATGCATGTGTGACATCCCAGAATACCAGCTTGTGTATGTAGCCCCAGGTCTGCGGCATGTGTGTGTGTCATCCCAGCACCACTGCTGGTGAGTGGGTCATCCCAGCACCAGCGCATCCCTGTGTGTCATCCAAGCACTAGTTCATGTGTGTGTGTCATACCAGCAACACTGAATGTGTGCTTCATCTCAAAACCAATGCATGTGTGTGTCATCCCAGCACTTTTACCCACGTGTGCATCATCACAGCTTCAGTGCAAGCACGTGTGTCATTTCAGCCCCAGTTCATATATGTGTGTCATTCCAGCACCCTGGAATGTGGGTGTCATACCAGCAACACTGCATGTGTGTGTCATCCCAGCACAAATGCATGTGGGTGTCATTCCAGCTCCACTGCCAGCATGTGGGTCATCCCAACACCAGTATTTGCGTGTGTCTCATCTCAGCACCACTGAAGGCATGTGAGTACTCGCAGTACCAGTGGATGCATGTGTGTCATACCACCATACTTGCATGAGTGTGTTTTCCTAGCACCACTGCATGTGTGTGTCATCACAGCACTAATGAATGTGTGTGTAATCTCAGCACCAGTGCATGTATGTTTTATCCCAGCAACACTGTATGGGTGTGCCATTCCAGCACCAATGAATGAGGGTGTCATCCAAGCACCACTTTGGGCATTTTGGTCATCCCAGCACCAGTGCATGCTTGTGTGTCATCCCAGCACCCCTGCATGTGCATGTCACCTCAGCACCACTGCAGTCATGTTTCTGTTCCCAGCGCCAGTGCATGTGTGTGTGTCATCCCAGAACCAGTTCATGTGGGTGTGTCATCAGAGTACCCATGAATGTGTGGCATACCAGCACCACTGCAAGTGTGTATCATTCCAGCACCACTGCATGTGTATGTCATCTCAGCACCAATACATGTGTCATCCCAGCACCGCTTTCGGTCTGTGAGTAATTCCAGCAACAGGGCATGAATGTGTCTCATCCCTGCAAAACTGCAGGTGAATGGGTCATTCCAGCACCGGTGCATGGGTGTGTGACATCCCACCACCACTGCATGCACCACTGCTGGCACCAGTGCATGCATGTGTGTCATACCAGCATACATTCATGTGTATGTAATCCCAGTCCACTGAATGTGTGTCATGCAAGCAGCAAGGCATGTATGTGTCATCCAAGCACCAGTGCATGTGTTGTCATCCCAGCACCACTCCTGGTGTGTGGGTCATTCCAGCACCAGTGCATGCATACATGTCATCCCAACAGCATTTCATGTGTATTTGTCATTCCAGTACCCATGAATGTGTGTGTCATACCAGCACCACTGCAAGTGTGTGTCATGCAATCACCAGTGCATGTGTGTGACATCCCACTGCATGCATGACTGTTGGCAAGTGGGACATCCAAGAAACAGTGCACGCATATGTGTGATTGCAACACCTTTGCATGTGTGTGTCATGCAATCACCAGTACATTTCTGTGTCATCCCAGCACCACTGCATTGGTGTGTCATTCCAACACAAATGCATGTGGGTGTCATCTGACCACCATTGTGGGAATTTTGGTCGTCCCAGTTCCAGTTTATGCATGTGTGTCATCCCAGAACCACTGGAAGCGTGTGGATCATTCCAGCTCCAGTACATGCAAGTGTGTCATCCCAGCACCACTGCAGGCATGTGCACCATCCCAGAACCATGGCTGAGTGCATGCCATCCCAGAACAATGCGTGGGTGTGTGTCATCCCAGCACGACTGCATGCACCACTGCTGGCAAGTGGGATAGCCTTGTGTGTGTGTTATCCCAGCACTACTGCATTCATGTGGGTCCTCCAAGCACCATTGCATGCATGTGTCATTACATTATACCTACATTTGTGTGTAATCCCTGCTCTGCTTTGTGTGTGTCATCCCAGCACCCATGAATGTGCATGCCATCCCACACCACTGCAAGCATTTTGCTCATTCCAGCATCAGTCCATGCATGTGTGTCATCCCAGAACCACTGCAAGAGTGTGGGTCATCCCAGATCAACAACAAGTATGTGGGTCATCCCAGCACCATCACATGTGTGTACATAATTCCAGCATCACTGCCAGCCAGTGAGTCATCCCAGCACCATTGCATGCATGTTTGTCATCCTAGAACCAATGCATGTGGGTGACATTCCAGCAACACCACCGGCATACAGATCATCCCACCACCAGCGAATGCATGTTTGTCATCCATGCCTGTGTGTAGGTCATCCCAGCACCAGTGCATGCATGTGTGTCATCCCAGCATTCCTGGGTGGGTGTGTCATACAGCACACTGCATGGTTGTGTCATTCCTGCACCAATGGATGTGGTTGTCATCCCAGCACCACTGCTGGCAAGTGGGTCATCCCAGCACCAGTGCATGTGGGGGTCATCCCAAGAGCACTATAGGCATGTTGCTCACCAAAATTCCGGTGCATGATTGTGTGTCATACCAGCACCACTGCCGGCATGTGGGTCATCCCAGCACCACTGCATGTGTGTGTGCCATCCCAGCATACCTTCATTTGTGTATAATCACAGCAACAATGCATGTGTGTGTCATCCCAGCACCAACGCATGTGGGTGTCATCCCTGTACCACTGCAGGCATGTTGCTTATCCCATCATCAGTGCATGTGTGTTTTTCATCCAAGCAGCACTGTGGGTGTGAGGGTCATCCAAGCACCAATGCATACGTGTGTCACCCCAGCATACCTGCATGTGTGTTTTATTCCAACATGTCTGCATGTGGTTGTTATCCCAGAACCAATCATGTGGGTATCATCCCAGCACCACTGTAGGCATGTGTGTCATCCCAGCACAAATGCATGTGTGTGTGTCATCCCAGCACCACTGCAGGCATGTGTGTCATCCCAGCACCAATTAATATGGGTAGGATATATCAGCAACAATGCATGTGTTTGTCATATCAGCACAGCTGCATGTGTGTACCATGCCAGCATGAATGCATGTGGGTGTCTTCCCAGGACCAGAGCCAGCATGTGGGTCATCCCAGCACCAGTACATGGTTGTCATTCCAGCACAAATGGATATGGGTTTTATCCCTGCACCACAGCGTGCATGTTGGTCACCCTAGTACAAGTGCATACATGCATGTCATCCCAGCACCAATGCATGTGGAGTCATTCCAGCACCACCACCAGCATATGGGTCATTCCAGCACCAGTGCATGCATGTGTGTCATCCAAGGACACTTGCATGTGCAAGTGTGTGTCATCCACACAAAACTGCATGGTTGTGTCATTCCAGCATCAATGGATCTGGTGCACTCATGTGTGTCATCCCAGAACCATTGAAAGCATTTGGGTCATCCCAGCACCTGTTCATGTGTGTGCTTAATCCCAGCAACAATGCATGCTTCACTGCTGGTGATTGGGTCAGTGCAAAACTAGCGCATGTTTGTCATCTCAGTATAACTGCACATGTGTGTAATCCCAGCACCGCTGCATGTGTGTGTCATCCCTGCATCAGAGCATGGTTGTGGCATTTCAGTATCACTGCATGCACTACTGCTGGCAACAGGTCAGCCCAGTACCAGTGCATGAATGTGTGTCACCCCACAACAGTGCATATGTGTGTCATTTCATAACCACTGCATGTGTGTGTCATCCAAGCACAACTGTAGGCATGTTGCTCATTCTAGCACCAGTGAATGCATTTTTGTCTTCACAGCACCACTGCAGGCGTGTGGGTTATCCCAGGACAACTTCACAGTTTTGTCATTCCATCACCAATAAATATGGGTTCTATTCCAGTAGCACTCCATGCACATTGGTCATACCAGCAGAATTGCATGTGCTTGTGTCATTCCAGAACCACTGCAGGCATGTGTGTTATCCAAGGATGAGTACATGTATGTGTGTCATCCCAGCAAGAGTACATGTTTTTCATCCCAGCACCACTGCATATATGTGGGTCATACCAGCACTAGGGAATGGGTATATGTCAACCCACCACCACTGCATACACTATTGCTAATGAGTGTGTCATCAAAGCAGCAGTGCATGTGGGTGTGTAATCCTGGCTTTCCTGCATGTGTGTAATCCCAGCACTGATGCATGTATGTGTCATCCCAGCACAAATGCATGTGTGTGTCATCCCAGTACCACGACATGAACAACTGCCTTTCTGGGGCCATTCCAGTTCCAGTGCATGCACATGTGACATCCCAGCACCTCTGCATGTGTGTAATAACAGCACAACTGCATGTGGGCATCATCCCAGCATCACTGCAGGCATATTGCTCATTCCAACACCAGTGCATGCATGTGTGAAATCCCAGCTCCAGTGCAGGCATGTGGGTCATCCCAACTCCAGTGCATGTGTGTGTGTGATCCCAGAACCTCTGCATGTGTATGTCATCCCAGCATGACTGAATATATGTGACTTCCAACTAATGCATGTGGATGTCATCCCAGCACCAGTGCATGTGTATTGGATCCCAGCAGCATTGCTGGCATTTGGGTCATCTCAGAACCAGTGCATGCATATATGTTATCCCAGCACCAGTTCATGTCGGTGTGTCATCTCATCACCCATGAAAGCATGTGTCATGCCAGCACTACTGCATGTGTGTTTCACCCCAGCACCAATGAATGTTGGTTTCATTTCAGCACCAGTGCATGCATAAGTGTCATCGAAGAACCACTGAAAATGTGTGGGTCATCCGAACACCAGTGCGTGTGTGTGTGTGTGTGTGTGTGTGTGTGTGTGTGTGTAATCCCAGCATACCTTCATGTTTGTGTAATCCCAGAAATGCTGCATGTTTGTGTCATCGCAGCACAAGGGCATATGTGTCATCCCAGTACCATTTTTGGCATGTGGTTTATCCCAGCACCAATGCATGGATATGTGTCATCCCAGCACCAGTTCATATGTGTGTCACCCCAGAAACTGTGAATGTTCTGTCACACCAGCACCACTGCATGTGTGTGTCATCCCAGTCCCAATGAATGTGGGTGTTTTCCCAGCATCACTGCTGTCATTTGGTGCATCCTGTCACCAGCGAATGCCTGTGTGTTATCCCAGAAGCCCTGCATGTGTGTGTCATCCCAGCACCACTGCATGATTGTGTCAAAGTAGCTCGAATAAATGTGGGTGTCATACAAACACCACTGCCTGATGGTTGGCCATCACACTACCAGTGCATGTGTGTGTGTCATCCCAGCATACCTGCATGTGTATGTAATCCCAGCTCCAGTTCATGTGTGTTTCATGCCAGCACGAGTTCATGTGTGTGTTTGTAATCCCAGCACCACTTCAAGCATGTGGATTATCCCAGCACCAGTGCATATGTGTGTATCATCCCAGCACAAGTGCATGTTTGTGTCATCCCAGCACCTTTGCCAGCTTTGGGTTATCCCATCACCAGTATATGCATGTGTGTTATCCCAGTAAAAGTTCATGTGTGTGTGTCATTTCAGTACCCATGAATGTGTGTGTCATACCAGCACCACAGCATGTGGGTATTATCTCAGCACCAATGCAGGTGGTTGTCATATTAGCACCATTGCTGGAGTGTGGGTCATCCCAGCACCAGTGCATTTATGTGCATCATCTCTGTTGGTGTGTGGGTCATCCCAGCATAGCGAACACATGTATGTCATCCCAGCACCCCTGTGTGTGTGTATTCTCAGCACCACTGCATGTGTGTGTTATTCCAGCACCAATGCATATGGGTGTAATTCAAGCACCACTGCAGGCATGTTGCTCATCCCAGCACCATTACATGTGTGTGTGTCATCCCAGAAAAATAGTAGGTGTATGTGCCATCTCATTACATGCATGTGTGTCATCCCAGGATACATGCATATGTGTGTATTCCTGCTCTGCTTCTTGTGTGCCATCCCAGCACCACTGCTTTCCTGTGGGTAATCCCAGCACCAGGACATGCATGTATTTCTTCCCTAGCAGCTTGTGGGTAATCCCAGCACCAGTGCATGCATGTATGTCTTCCCAGGACCCCTGCATGTGTGTCACTAAAGCACTACTGCATGATTGCATCATTCCAGCACCAATGGTAGTGGATGTCAGTCAAGGACCACTGTGTGCATATTGGTCATCACAGCATCAGTTCATGTGTGTGTGTCATCCCAGAACCACTGCATTGGTGTGGTTCTTACCAAAATGAGGACATGCGTGTATCATCACAAACAACTGCAGGCTTGTGGGTCATCCCAGCACCGTACATGGTTGTGTGTCAACCCAGCACCATGGCATGCGCCGCCACTGCTGCCCAGAGGGTCATAACAACATCGGTGCATATGTGTGTGCATCATACCAGCATACCTGCATGTGTGTGTAACCCCCAAAACATTCCATGTTTTTGTCATCCCAGCACCAATGCTTGTGTGTGTCATCCCAGAACCACTACATGGGTGTGTCATTCCTGCACCAATACATATGTTTTATCTGAGTACCACTGTATGCATGTTGGTCATCTCAGCACCAGTTCATGTGTATGTGTCTTCCCAGCATCAATGCTTCCATGTTTGTCATCCCTGCCATTGTGTGTATCATTACAGCAACAGTGCAGGCCTGTGTGTCATCCCAGCACCACTGAATGTGTGTAGGTCATCCCAGCATCAGTTTATGTGTGTTTGCCATCCCAAAATATCTGCATGTGTGCATAATCCCAGCAGCACTGCATGTATGTATCACCCCAGGACCACTGCATGGTTGTGTCATGCCAGTACCAATGCATGTGGGTGTCATACTAGCACCACTATGTGCATGTTCGTCATCCAAGCACAAGTGCATGTGTGTGTGTCATCCCAGAACCACTGCAGGCATGTGAGTCATCCCAAACCCAGTACAAGTGTGTGTGTCATCCCAGCTAACATTGAAGTCATGTGGGCCATCAGAGCACCAGTACATGTGTGTGTGTAATCCCACCACCACTGCAGGCATGTGTGTAATCCCAGGACCACTGAATGCACCCCTGTCTCCAAGTGGGTCATTCCAGAATCAATGTGTGTCATCTCAGGACTTCAACATGTGTATGTCATCCCATCACCACTGCATGTGTGTGTGATGTCAGCATCACTCCATGTGTGTGTCATCCCAGCACCAATGCATGTGGGTGTCATACCAGCACCTCTGCCAAAATGAGGGTCATCCCATTAAGAGTGCATGCACATGTGTTATCCCTGTGGGCGTGTGGGTCATCCCAGTACCATTGCATGCAGGTGAGTTATCCCAGCACCCCTGCTGGAGTGAGAGTCATCCCAGTAAGAGTGCATGCATATGTGTCATTCATTTGAAAGTGTGGGTCACCCTAGCACCAGTGCATGCAGGTGTGTCATCCCAGCACTCTTCCATGTGTGTTTCATCTTTGCACCTTTGCATATGAGTGTCATCCCAGCACCTCTGCATGAGTGTTTCATCCCAGCACCAATGCATGAGTGTCATCCCAACACCACAGCAGGCATGTTGCTCATAACAGGACCAGTGCATATGTGTGTCATCCCAGAACTACTGCAATCATGTGGGTCATCCCAGTTCAAGGGTATGCATGTGATTCTTGCGAGCATCTCTGCATATGTATGTCATCACAAGACCACTGAACGTGTGTATCATCCCAGCACCAATGCATGTGGGTGTCATTCCTGCACTGCTGCAGGCATGTTGCTCACCCAAGCTCCAGTGCATGAGTGTGTTTCATCCCAGCACCACTGAAGGCACCTTGGTCATACCTCCACCGTCCTCATCACCACTGTATGTGTGTGGTATTCTGCATATGCATATGGCTGTCATCCCAGCACCATTACATGCATGTTGCTCATCCTAGCACTACTTCATATGTGTGTGTAATCCCACTTTGCTGCATGTGTGTGTCATTCTAGCACCAGTGCATGTGTGTATCAACCCAGCACCTGTAAATGTGCTATAAATGTGCTGTAAATGACACATTCCAGCGCCACTCTTGGTATGTGGGTCATCCCAGCAAAAGTGCATCCACATGTGTCATTTCAGCACCAGTTCATGTGTGTGTGTCATAGCAGCATCACTGCATGTGTGTGTCTTTCCAACACCAATGCATAAGGATGTTATCCCAAAACCACTGCTGGCATGTGGATCTTCCCAGCACCAGAACATGGGGTATGTCATTCCAGCACCATTGCAGGCATGTGGGTCACCCAGCAACAATGTGTGTCATCCCAGCACACCTGCATGTGTGTGTATCCAAGTACCACTACTGGATATGGATCATCCCAGCAAGAGTGCATGCATGTGTGTCATCCCAGCACAAATTTATGTGTTTGTGTCATCCTAGTAGCTATGAATGTGTGTGTCACACCAGGACCTCTGCAAGTGTGTGTCATACCAGCACCACAATATGTATATCATCCCAGCACCAATGCATGCAATTGTCACATCAGCATAACCGACAGTTTATGGGTCATCAAAGCACCAGTGCATGTGTGTGTGTCATCCCAGCATCTCTGCATATGGATGTCATCCCAAGACCAATGCATGTATGTGTCATCCCAGCACCAGTGCACGAGTATGTCATCTCATCACCACTGCATGTGTGTGTTATCCCAGCACCAATATATGTGTATTTTATCCCAGCACGAGTGTATGGGTGTGTGCCATCACAGCACAACTGCAGGCACCACTGTGGATTAGTGAGTCATCCCAGAATCAGTGGATACATGCTGTCATCCCAACAGCCCTGAATGTGTTTGTCATACCAGCAATAGTGTATACGTGTGTCATCACAGCACAACTGCAAAAGTGACAGAAATCCCATCATCAGTGCATTCATGTGTGTTATGCCAGCACCACTGCAAGCTTGTGAGCCCTCCCAGCACCTCTGGACTTTTGTGTCATCCAAATACCCCTTCAAGCATGTGTGTCATCCCAGAACCCCTTTAGGGTTGGGTCACCCAAGCAACCCCGCATGTGTGTGTCATAGCAGCACCCCTTCATGCACCACTGGCAGCAAATGGGTCATCCCAGCACCAGTGCTTGCATGTGTATATTCCCAGCACTTCTGCATGTGTGTCACCCCATCACCACTGCATATGTATGCACAAATGCATATTAGTGTCATCCCAGCACAATTGAATGCATGTTGATCATCTTAGCACCAGTTCATGTGAGTGTGTCATCCCAACACCATTGCATGCCTGTGGTTCATCCCAGCAACAGAGTCTGCAAGTGTGTCATACTAGCATAACTGCATGTGTGTGTAATCCCATAAATGCTGCATGTGTGCATTATCCCAGCTTGAATGAATGTGTGTCATCCAGCAAAACTGCATGTGTGTGTCATTCCAGCATCACTGCATGGCATCTCATTGCAGCACCACATCATGTGGGTTTCATCTGAGCACAACTGTGTGCATGTTTGTCATCAAAGCAGCAGTGCATGTTTGTGTCATCCCTGAACCACTGCATGCATGTGGTTAATGCCACCACCAGTACATGCATCTGTGTTATGCCAGCACCACTGAAGGTGTGTGGGTCATCCCAGCACCAGTGCATCTGTGTGTGTCAACACAGCACCTTATATGCACCCCTGCCTGCAAGAGGGTCATCCTAGCACCAGTGCATGCATGTGTGTCATCCCAGCACCTCTGGGTGTGTATGCCATCCTATCAGCACTGCATGTGTGTTTCATCCCAGTACCAGTGTATGTGTGTGTCATCCCAACACCACTGAAGGCATTTGGGTAATCCCAGAACCAGTGCATGCATGTGTGTCATTTTATCATACCTGCATGTGTATGTAATCCTAGTCACGCCACATGTGTGTCATCCCAGCAACAATGCATGTGTGTCATCCCAGCAGCAGTGCAGTGCATGCATGTGTGTTATCCCAGCCCCCCTAATGTGTGTGCTATCCCAGCAAATATGCATGTGTATATCATCCCATCACCACTGCATATGTGTGTCATCACAGCACCACTGCAAGTGTGTGGGTTATCCCACCACCAGGGCATGTGTGTGTCATGCCAGCACCTCTGAATGTGGATGTCATCTGAAGACTATTACATGTGTGTGTCATCCCAGCAGCAATGCATGAATATGTCAACCCATCAACACTGTATGTGTGTGTCATCCCAGCATCAATGCATGTGTTTTTCTTCCCCACACCAGTGCATGTATAATTACATGTGCATGTGTAATCACAGGCCCACTGTAGGCGTGTGTCATCCCAGGACCACTGCATGCACTACTGCTGGTGAGTGGATCATTCCAACACCAGTGGATGCAAGTTGTCATCCCAGCAAACCTGAATGTGGGTGTTATACCAGCAACAGTGTATATGTGTGGGTCATCCCAGCACCACTGCAGGAGTGGTGGTATTCCCAGCACCAGTGCATTCCTGAGTGTTATCCTAGCACCCCTGCAGGCCTCTGAGCACTCCCAGCACCCCTGGGCTTGTGTGTCATCCCAGCACCCCTTCAAGCCTGTGTGTCATCCCAGAACCCCTTCAGGGTTGAGTAATCCAAGAGAACCTGCATGTTTCTGTCATCCCAGTACCACTGTGTGCATGTGTGTCATTCCAGCACCAGTTAATGTGTGTGTGTCATCCCAGTAACCATCAATGTGTGTGACACACACATATGGCCTGGCTGGGATTACACACACATACAGGTGTGATAGGATGACACAACGCATGCACTGGTTCTGGGATTACCCAAATGCCTTCAGTGGTGCTGGGATGACACACACATACCCTGGTGCTGGAATGAAACACACATGTAAGGTAGCTGAAATCACCCACCCCTGAAGGGGTTCTGAGATGACACACAGGTTTGAAGGGGTTCTGGGATGACACACAAGTCCAGGGGTGCTGGACCTGCTCACATGCCTGCAGGGGTGCTGGGATGACACACGCATGCACTAGTGCTGAAATGACACACATTCATTTGTGCTGGGATGATGCACACATGCAGCATTGATGAGATTACACACACATGCAATTATGCTGGTATGACATGAATGCAGGCACTGTTGCTGGGTTGACCCACAGGCATGCAATGGTGTTGGGATAACACACACACACATGAACTGGTGCTTGGATGAGCTACAAGAATGCAGTGGTGCTGTGATGACACACACATGCAGGGTTGCATGGATGACCCACCCTGAAGGGGTTCTGTATTGACACATATGCTTGAAGGGGTGCTTGGATGACACGCAATCCCAGCGGTGCTGGGAGGGCTCACAAGCTTACAGGGGTGCTGGGATAACACACATGAATGCACTGGTTCTATGATGATCATCACTTCTGCAGTGGTGCTGAGATGGCCCACATATATACACTGTTGCTGGTATAATACCCACATTCAGAGTTGCTGGGATGACGTGTATCCACTGGGGCTGGGATGACCCGGCAGTGTTGCCTGCAGTGGTGCTGGAATGACACACACCCATACAGTGGTGCTGGATGACCTCTACACCTGCATTGGGGCTGGGATGACACACATGCATGCATTAGTGCTGGGATGAAAAACACATGCACTGGTGCTGAGATGACACACACATGCACTGGTGCTGGGATAACACACACATGCAGTGGACTGGGAATACACAAACATACAGATATTCTGGGATGGCACACACGCATGCCCTGGTGCTAGGATACATCACAGACATGCAGTGGTGCTAGAATTATGCACACACACATGAACTGGTGGTTAATGGAGTAACATGCATTCAGTGGTATGGGAATGAAATTCATATGCATTGGTGTTGGGATGACTCACACATCAGTGGTGATGGGATGACATACACATGCAGAAATGCTTGGATGACACACATGCATGCTGTTGTGCTGAGATGACTCACTCACATGTTGTGGTGCATGCAGTGGTGCTGGTATGATACACACCCATGCACTGGTGCTGGGATGATCCACATGCCTACATTGGTGCTTGGATGATACACACACATATAATGGTGCTGAGCTGATCCACATGCCTGTAGTTGTTCTGGGATGACACACATGCATACACTGGTGCTGGGATGAGAAACATGCATACAGTGGTGCTTGCATGACACAAACTTGCACTTATGATGGGATTACACATACACGCAGTGGTGATGGTATGACATACACATTCAAATGCTCTGGGATGACACACACACAAGCACTGGTCTGGTATGACCTACACACTTGATGTGATCCTGGGATGACACATATGCAAGCACTGGTGCTGTGATGACCAACATGAACTCTTTGGTGCCTTGATGACACCCACATTAATTGGTGCTTGAATGACACAGCCAGTGTTTCAGGTATGACAAACACATGCAGGGGTGCGCTGGTCCTGGTATGAGTCACACACATGCATTGGTTCTGGGATGAGACACACACATCGACTGGTGCTAGGATAAGCAACATGCTTGTAGTGGTGCTTGGATGACCCCATATTCATTGTTGCTGAATGACACACACATGCAGTGGTGAGGGGATGACATACACATGCAGAGAGGCTGGGATGACACACAAGCATGCCGTGGTGCTGGGATGATGCACTCAGTATAAGAGGTGGATGCAGTAATGCTTGGATGACACACATGCATGCACTGGTCCTGGAATGATCCACATGCTTACAGTGGTGCTGGAATGACACACACCATGCAATGGTGCTGCGATGAGCCACATGCCTGCATTGGTGCTGGGAAGACACACAAATGCAGATATGCTGGGATTACACAAATGTACAGGAGTGCTGGGATGACTCACACACTGGCAAGGCTGACATACATGCAGGTACGGTTGCTGGGATGACCCACACGCCAGCACTGGTGGTGGTATGACACCTACATTTGTGGTGAAGGGATGACACGTGCATGCAATGGTGCTGTAAAGACACACACATTCATGGGTGCTGGGATGACATACACACAAGAACTTATTCTGGGATGACATACCTGCAAACACTGGTGCTTTGATGACCAACATGCATGCAGAGGTACCTTGATGACACCCACATGCATTGGTGATTGAATGAAACACCCAAATCGTGTTTCAGGGATGACACAATCTTGTAGGTGTACTGTGATTACACACATGTGTGCAGTGGTGCTGGGATGATCAACATGCACACAGTGGTACATTGATTACACCCACATTCATTGCTGACGGAATGACACACCGAAATTGTGGTGCAGGGATGACAAATGCATGCAGTGGTGCTGGGATGACACACACACGAATGCACTTTTGCAGTATAACCCACACCCCTGCAGTGATGCATGGATGACACACATATGCACTGGTGCTGGGATGACAAACACATGCATTGATGCTGGGATGATACACACGCAGAGTTGCTGGAATGAGCAACATGCATGCAGTGGTATTGGGATGACCACCACATGCATTGGTGCTGGGATGACACCCACATGCATTTGCACTGGGTTGACAAAAACATATAGTGATGATGGAATGACACACACATAGAGAGGGACTGGGATTTCAAACACACATGTGGTGGTGGTGGGATGACCCACTTGCTGTCAGTGGTGCATGCAATTTTGCTGTGATGAAGTCCACACTTTCAGTGGTGTTGGGATGACACATGCACATACTTGTGCTGGAATAACCCACACACCAGCAGTGGTTCTGATGACACATATGCATGCCCTGGTGCTGGCATCACCAGCATGCATGCAGTGTTGCTGGGATGACACCCACATCCTTTGATGCTGGAATTACACAACCGTGCAGTGGTGTTGGGATGACCCACCCTCTGGCAGTGGTGCTGGAATGACTCCCACATGTAGTGTTTCTCATAAGACACACAAATACATGGGTGCTGGGATGACACACACACATAAACTGGTGGTGAAATGACACATGTGGATGCACTGGTGGTGTTATGATCAACACACCAGCAGTGTTGCTGGTATGACACTCACATGCACTGGTGCTGGGATGAAACACACACCCATGCTGGGACAACATACACATTGAAATGTGCTGGGAGGTTTCAAGATGGCGGCCTAGAGGGTGGCTGCATATCATGTTGCTCCAGGACTCAGGATTCAAAAGAGGAGATATTGAGACACTTGGGACCAACTCAAAGCAGCCGGGTGACTCTCTCCCATTGGGGAGGCGTCTCAGATGGGACGGTAGTCCCGGAATGTAGGGAACTTTGTGAAGTAGAGCTGCCGGCGAGATGCCCCTCCCCCCGCTGGAGCAGTGAGCTCGGACAACTGGGAGCATCGTAGAGGAGGCCGCTCAGCACAGCACTGGGACTCGGAGCAACCATTGGGGCTCCGGCGGCTGCCCAGGGGAGGAGCGGCGAGGAGAGCTGTGTGGACTCAGAACACCAGGGCCTGCCCTGAGGAGGAGGAGGAGGAGGAGCGTGGCTGCTTGGATTCAGAGTGACTGCACCAGAGCTACAGGCAGTTGCCACAGGAGAAGCCTCACGGTGAGCTGTTTGAACTTAGAGCAATGCTTCTGAACACTGGGGCCTGCCCTGAGGACGAAGAGGAGGAGGAGCTTGGCCGCTTGGATTCGGAGTGACTACACCAGAGCTACAGGCGGTTGCCAGAGGAGGGGCTGCGTGGAGAGCTGTTTGGACTCAGACCAGTTCTGAACACCGGGGCCTGCCTGGAGGAGTAGAAGGAGGAGGAGGAGGAGCGTGGCTGGTCGTTTGGACTCGCAGTGACTGCATGAGAGCTCCAGGGGGCTGCTCAGAGGAGGAGGCAATTGGTGAGTTGTTTGGACTTAAAGTGACAGCTCCTGAACACAAGGGGGCTGCCTGGAGGAGAAGCGTGGTGGGTCGCTTGGTCTTGAGTGGCCGCACCAGAGCTCCAGGCGGTTGCCCAGAGGACACGTGCAGCGAGTCACGTGGATTCAGAGCCACTCAGAGCGACCGCTCCTGAACACCCGGGGGGTTATCTGGAGAAGGAGGAGGAACGGGGAGGATCACTTCGACTCGGAGTGATTGATTGCCCCGGGCTACGGGTGGTTGGTGGGAGGAGGAGGCACGCAGTGAGTTTCTTGGACTCCTAGTGACCGCACTGGAATACTGGGTGGCTGTCTGGAGGAAGAGGCGTGTGGCGGGTCTCTGGGACTCAGAGCGATTGTATGGGGCCCCAGGTGGCTGCTCAGAGAAGGGGCCGCATAGCCAGACGATTAGGTGCAGAGCAGGGTCCCAGGATCTAGGAGGCTTCTGGGTGGAAGAGCAGCACAGGACAGGCTTAGGGGCAGAGCGAAGGTTCCAGGCCTGTGGGCAGATTCTCTGAGGAGGGGCAGCCTAAGGAGATTCATCTGCGAAGGGTGAGGCTCCCAGGCCCAGGAGGTAGGGCCGGGCACCTGGGAACTTTGCAGAGGAAGGCAGCCCAGCCCAGGCGGTAGCTGTAAATTGAGGCGAACCTCTAGGAGGGAACTGACCAGTGAGACCTCCCCACCGGGTGAGTCTTCCCTGGCGCGTGAGGTTTCCCCACAAGGACGGTAAAATCAGAGACTCAGGCCCAAACAGGCCTTGCCTCAGCCCGCAGCCTAGTTCCCCTTTAGACTACCATTGATCAACAAGCGGAGGCATCTCTGCCCACTAGCAGGGAATATACCCCACCTGAAGGCCACCACTCCTAGAGAGGCAGCTTCTTTGTGGCACACCACATTGTCAACTTCCTCCAAGACTTCAGCCTACTGAAGGCTAAGGGGGGATACATATAGAAATCTTCAAGGACATTGTAAGTCAATAGAGGAAATCTGCAATATCTCAGCAGTCCACTGATACCTGAACAATATGAGAAAACAAGGAAAGAAAATGCTGCAAACAAATATAGATGTTACATCAATAAAACCCAATGACAGCATGGCAGAAGAAAGGACAGAAAAGGAGTTCAGAATGTACATAATTAAAATGATCACAGAAGCAAACGATGAGATGAAAGAGCAAATGCACGCACTGAATGATGAGATGAAAGAGCAAATGCAGGCATTGAATGATCGCACCAATCGACAATTAAAAGAGCAAATACAGGAAGCAAAAGATCATTTCAATAAAGAGTTAGAGATATTGAAAAAAAACCAAACAGAAATCCTTGACATGAAGGAAACAATAAATCAAATTAAGAACTCCACAGAAAGCATATCCAGTAGGATAGAACACCTGGAAGACAGAGCCTCAGACATTGAAGACAAAATATTTAACCTTGAAAACAAAGTTGAACAAACAGAGAAGATGGTAAGAAACCATGAACTATGGGATATCATGAAAAGGCCAAATTTAAGAAATATTGGGATTGAGGAAGGCCTAAAGAAACAAGCCAAAGGAATGAACAATTTATTCAATGAAATAATATCAGAAAATTTCCCAAATCTGAAGAATGAAATGTAAAATCAAGTTCAAGAGGCTTATAGGACTCCAAATACACAAAATTACAAGACCCACACCAAGGCATATTATAATGAAAATACCTAACATACAAAATAAAGACAGAATTTTAGAGGCTGTGAGAGAAAAGAACCAAATTACATTCAGGGGGAAACCAATACACATATCAGCAGATTTTTCAATCCAGACCCTAAAAGCTAGAAGGGCCTGGAACAACATTTTTCAAGCCCTGAAAGAAAATGGATGCCAACCAAGAATCTTATACCCAGCAAAACTTACCTTCAAATTTGACGATGAAATAAAATCTTTCCATGATAAACAAAAGCTAAAAGAATTTACAAAAAGAAAGCCAGCATTACAGAACATTCTCAGCAAAATATTCCATGAGGAAGAGATGAAAAACAAAGAAGCAAATCAGCAAAGGGAGGAATTATCCTAAAGGAATTGTCAAATAAAGGAGGAACCAAGTTGTGCCAAACAAATAAATAAATAAAATTTTAAAAATGAACCAAATGACCGGGAAACCAAATCATATCTCAATAATAACCCTGAATGTTAATGGCCTGAATTCATCAATCAAAAGACATAGACTGGCAGATTGGATTAAAAAGAAAGATCCAAAAATATGTTGCCTGCAAGAGACTCACCTCATAGAAAAAGATACCCATAGACTAAAGGTGAAAGGATGGGGAAAAACATATCATGCACATGGACTCAGCAAAAAAGCTGGAGTATCCATCCTCATTTCCGATAATGTGGACTTAAAGCCAAAGTTTGTCAGAAGGGATAAAGAAGATCATTTCATACTGCTTAAGGGAAGCATAAATCAGCAAGATATAACAATCATAAACATCTATGCCCCAAACACTGGCTCATCCATGTATGTCAAACAAATCCTTCTCAATTTCAGAAACCAAATAGACCATAACACAATAATACTAGGTGATTTTAACACGCCTCTCTCACCACTGGACAGATCTTCCAGACAAAATTGAACAAAGAAACCATAGATCTCAATAACACAATCAATAATTTAGACTTAACGGACATTTATAGAATATACCATCCAACCAAGAGCGAATACACTTTCTTCTCAGCAGCACATGGATCCTTCTCTAAAATAGAACATATATTATGCCACAAAGCTAATGTTAGCAAATACAAGAAGATAGAGACACTACCATGCATTCTATCAAATCATAATGGATTGAAGTTAGAAATAAATGCAAGAGTAAAACACAGAAACTATTCCAACATCTGGAGATTAAACAATATGTTATTATATGATGAATGGATAACAGAAGACATTAGGAAGGAAATTAAAAAATTCTTAGAGGTAAATGAGAACAAAGAAACATCATATCAAAATCTCTGGGACACTATGAAAGCAGTATTTAGAGGGAAATTTATTTCATGGAGCGCATTTAATAAAAGAAGTAAAACTCAACAAATAAACAACCTAACACTACAGCTCAAAGCCCTAGAAAAAGAAGAATAGACCAGCACCAAAAGTAGTAGAAGACAGGAAATAGTTAAACTCAGAGCTGAAATCAATGAAATTGAAACAAAAGAAACAATACAAAAAGTTGACAAAATAAATAGTTGGTTCTTCGAAAAAATAAACAAAATTGATAAACCTTTAGCCACACTAACAAAGAGAAGACGAGAGAAAACCCAAATCACTAAAATTCGGAATGAACAAGGAAATGTCACAACAGACAGGATTGAAAAACAAAACATAATTAGAAGCTATTTTGAAAATCTATACTCCAACAAAATAGAAAATTTCGAAGACACCAACAGGTTTCTAGAGACACATGAATTGCCTCAATTGAACGAGGAGGACATAAACAATTTAAATAGACCAATTTCAAGTACTGAAATAGAAGAAGTCATTAAAAGCCTACCAACAAAGAAAAGTCCGGGACCAGATGGGTTCTCAGCCGAGTTCTACAAAACCTTTAAAGAAGAGCTCATTCCAATACTTCTCAAAGTATTCCATAAACTAGAAGAGGAGGAAACCCTCCCAAACTCATTCTATGTAGCCAATATCACACTGATACCTAAACCAGACAGAGACTCATCAAGGAAGGAAAATTTCAGACCAATATCCTTAATGAACATCGACGCAAAAATTCTCAACAAAATTTTAGCAAATCGCATACAAAAACGTATTAAAAAGATAGTGCACCATGATCAAGTGGGTTTCATCCCAGGGATGCAAGGTTGGTTCAACATCAGGAAATCAATAAATGTCATTCACCATATCAATAGACTTAAAGTCAAGAATCACATGATTATTTCAATAGATGCAGAAAAAGCATTTGATAAAATACAGCACCCCTTCATGCTCAAAACACTAGAAAAAATAGGGATAGTGGGAACATTCCTTAACATTGTAAAGGCCATCTATGCTAAGCCCATGGCTAATATCATTCTAAATGGTGAAAAACTGAAAGGATTCCCCCTAAAAACTGGAACAAGGCAGGGATGCCCTCTTTCACCACTTCTATTCAACATCACTCTTGAGACTCTAGCCAGAGCAATTAGACAAACCAAAGAAATTAAAGGGATACGAATTGGAAAAGAAGAACTCAAACTATCCCTGTTCGCTGATGACATGATTATATATTTAGAGGAACCTGGAAATTCCACCAGAAAACTCTTAGAACTCATAAGTGAATTCAGGAAAGTAACAGGTTACAAGATCAATGTCCATAAATCCAACGCATTTTTATACATAAGTGATGAATCTTCAGAAAGAGAAATTAGGAAAACTACCCCATTCACAATAGCCTCGAAAAAAATAAAATACTTGGGAATCAATCTCACGAAAGAGGTGAAAGACCTCTACAATGAGAACTACAGAACACTAAAGAAAGAAATTAAAGAACACCTTAGAAGATGGAAAGATCTTCCATGTTCTTGGATAGGAAGAATTAATATTGTCAAAATGGCCATACTACCTAAAGTGCTATACAAATTCAATGCAATTCCAATTAAAATCCCAATGATGTACCTTACAGAAATAGAGCAAGCAATTATGAAATTCATCTGGAAGAATAATAAACCCAGAATAGCTAAAGCAATCCTTAGCAGGAAGAGTGAAACAGGGGGTATTGCAATACCAGGTCTTCAACTCTACTACAAAGCAATAGTAACAAAAACGGCATGGTATTGGTACCAAAATAGAAAGGTAGATCAATGGTACAGAACAGAGGACACGGACACAAACCCAAATAAATACAATTTTCTCATACTAGACAACGGGGCCAAAAATATGCAATGGAGAAAAGATAGCCTCTTCAACAAATGGTGCTGGGAGAATTGGAAATCCATATGCAACAGAATGAAACTAAACCCATATCTCTCACCATGCATGAAATTAAACTCAAAATGGATTAAGGTCCTCAGAATCAGACCAGAGACCCTGGAGATTATAGAAGAAAAAGTAGGTCCAGATCTTCAACATGTTGGCTTAGGACCAGACTTCCGTAACATGACTCCCATAGCACAAGAAATAAAAGCAAGAATCAATAACTGGGATAGATTCAAACTAAAAAGCTTTCTCTCAGCAAAGGAAACTATCAGCAATGTGAAGAAAGAGCCTACAGAGTGGGAGAATATCTTTGCCAATCAAACTTCAGATAGAGCACTAATCTCCAGAATCTATAAAGAACTCAAAAATCTCTACTCCAAGAATTCAAATAATCCAGTCGACAAATGGGCTAAGGAAATGAATAGACACTTCACAGAAGAAGATCTACAAGCAATCAACAAACATATGGAAAAATATTCAACATCTCTAGTAATAAGAGAAATGCAAATCAAAACCACCCTAAGATTCCATCTCACCCCAATTAGAATGGCGATTATCAAGAATACGAGCAACAACAGGGGTTGGCGAGGATGTGGGGAGAAAGGTACACTCATACATTGCTGGTGGGGCTGCAAATTAGTGCAGCCACTCTGGAAAGCAGTGTGGAGATTCCTTAGAAAACTTGGAATGGACCCTCCATTTGACCCAGCTATCCCACTCCTTGGCCTATACCCAAAGGACTTAAAATCAGCATACTACAGAGATACAGCCACATCAATGTTCATAGCTGCTCAATTCACAATAGCCAGACTGTGGAACCAACCTAGATGCCCTTCAATTGATGAATGGATAAAGAAACTGTGGTATATATATATATATACAGTGTATTATTACTCAGACATAAAGAATGATAAAATTATGGCATTTGCAGGCAAATGGATGAAATTGGAGAATATCATGCTAAGTGAGATAAGCCAATCTCAAAAAGCCAAAGGACGAATGATATCGCTAATAAGTGGAGGATGACACATAATGGGGGGAGGAAAGTGTTAGTGTTAGGGTTAGAGTTAGGGTTAGGGAGGGGGGCATGTATGGAAGAAGGAAGTACTGTATAGAGGGAAAAGAGGGGTGGGAGGGGTTGGGGGAAGGGAAAATATAACAGAATGAATCAAACAATATTGTTCTATGTAAATTTATGATTACACAAATGGTATGCCTTTACACCATGTACAAACAGAGAAACAACATGTATCTCATTTGTGTACAATTAAAAAAATAAAAAAAAAGAAATGTGCTGGGGTGACACACACACACAACCAAATTTCTAAAATGACCCACACACTTGCTGTGGTGCTGGGATGACACCCATGCAGGCACTGATTCTGTGATGATAAACATGCACTCAGAGGTGCCTTGATAGCACCCATATGAATTGGTGCTTTAATGACAGACCCAAATATTATTTAAGGGATGACACACACATGCAAGTGTGCTGTGATGACACACATGCAACCAGTGGTGCTGGAATGACCAACATGCATGTGTGGTGCATTAATGACACCCAAATACATTGCTGCTGGAATGACACATCCAAACAGTGGTGCAGGGATGAGAAACACATGCAGGGATGCTGGGAAGACACACATGAATTCACTGGTGTGGGTCTAACCCACATGCTGGCAGTGATGCTGGGATCACACACATATGCAGTGGTGCTGGAATGACGCACACATTCATGGGTGCTGGGATGATACACACAGATGAACTGATACTGGGATGACACACATGTATGCACTGGTGCTAACATGATCCTCAAGCTGGCAGTGGTGCCGGGATGACATGCATATGCACTGGTGCTGGGATGACACGTGCATGCATTGGTGCTGGGATGATAAAAACATGCAGAGGTGCTGGGATTAACAACATGAATACAGTGGTGCTGGGATGACATCTATATGCATAGGTGCTGGGATGACATGCATATTCTTTGGTGCTGGGATGACACACACACATGTAGTGATGATGGGATGACATACACATGCAGAGGTGCTGGGATTTCACACAAGCATTCACTGGTGCTGGAATGATCCTCATTGTCAGTGGCACATGCAGTGTGGCTGGGATAAAGCCCATGCCTTCAGTGGTGCTGGGATGAAACATGCATGTACTTGTGATGTGATAATGTACATGCCTGCAGTGGTTATGATGACACACATGCAAGCACTGGTGCTGGTATAACCAACATGCATGCAGTGCTGCTGGGATGACACCCACATCCATTGATGCTGGAATTACACAAGCATGCATTGGTTTTGGGATGAACCACATGATGGCAGGGATGACACACATGCATGCACTGGTGATGGGATGACACACACTCTGGCAGTGGTGCTGGGATGATCCCCACATGCAGTGGTGCTCATAGGACACACACATACATGGTTGCTTGGATAACACAGACACATGAACTTGGGCTGAAATGACACATGTGGATGCATTGGTGGTGGGATGACCCACATGCTGGCAGTGGTGCTGGTATGACATACACATGCACTTGTGCTCAAATGCACAAATGCATTCGTGCTGGGATGACAAACACATGCAGTGAAGTTGGGATTACACACATTCAAGTATTTTGGGTAGACACACATGTATGCACTGGTCTTGTTATGACTCACTTGCATACAGTGATACTGTAATGAAATCCATATGCATTGGTGTTTGGATAACAAACAGATCAGTGGAGATGGGATGACATACACATGCAGAGGTTCTGAGATGACAAACATGCATGCATGTTTGCTGGGATGACTCACTCTCAGACTGTGGTACATGCAGTGGTTCTGGTATGACACATACCCATTCTGTGGTGCTGGAATGACCTACAAACCTGCAGTGGTCCTGGGATGACACACATGCAGGTTTTCTGGGATAACACACATGCATGCAATGGTGCTGGGGTGCCACACATGCTGGCAGTTTTCTTGGAATTACACCTGCATGCATTGGTGCTAGGATGACACACGCATGCAAAAGTGCTGAGATGACACACACACACACACACACATGCACTGGTAGTGGGGTGATACACATGTCTGCAGTGGTGCTGCAATGAAACACACATGCACTGGTTCTGGGATGAACCACATGCCTGCAGTAGATCTGGAATGACACAAATGCATACACTGGTGCTGTGATGAGCAACATGCCTGCAGTTGTGTTGGATCACATCCACAGGCATTGGTGGTGTAATGACACAATTAAATGGTGCTGGGATTACATACACATGCAGGTATACTGGGATGACACACACACATACACTGGTGCAGGAATGACCCAATACCTTCAGTGGTGCTGAGATGACTCACACGCATATATTGGTGCTGGGATGAACAACATGCCTGTAGTGAAGCTGGGGTAGCACCCATATTCATTGGTGCTCAAATGACACACACATGCTGTGGTGCTGGGATGACACACACATGCACATTTGATGGGATGACACACACATTCATTGGTGCTGGAATGATGAACACATGCAGCTATGCTGGGATTACACACATATGCAGGTATGCTAGGTTGACACCCATACATGCACTGGTACTGGGATGACCCAAACGCCTGCATTAGTGCTCCAATGACACACATGCATGCACTGGAGCATTGGTGACAACATACCTACAGTGGTGCTGGGATGATATCCACATTTATTGGTGCTGGTATGAAACACACATGCAGTGGTAATGGGATGACAAACACATGCAAAGGTTCTGGTATGACACACAAATATGCACTGGTACAGGGAAGACCCACTCACTGGTAGTAGTGCATACAATGGCACTGGGTTGACACACACATATGCACTGGTGCTGGGTTGACCCACATGCTGCACAGGTGCTGGAATGACACACATGCATGTAGTGCTGCTAGGATGAGGTAGTAGCCATCACTGGTACATGCTGTTGTGCTGGGATGACCCACACATGCACTGGTGTTGGATGACACACACATGGAGCGGAGCTGAGAATACAAACACATGCAGGTATCCTGAGATGACACACAAGCATGCACTGTTTCTTGGATGACCCACACAACTGCCATGGTGCTGGAATGACACACATACATGTACTATTGCTGGGATGAGCAACATGGCTGCAGTGGTGCTGGGATGAGTCATAGGCATTTGTTTTGGGATGACATGCACATGAAGTGGTGCTGGTTGACACACACACACAGTGGTTGTGGGATGACACACACGTTTTTACGCATGCTGGGATGAACCACATGCCTGCAATGGTTCTGTGATGACACACATGCATGCGCTGGTATAGGGAGGACCAAAATGACACAGTGGTTCTTGGATGACACCTACATGCATTTGTGCTGGAATGATACAACCATGCAGTCATGCTGGTATGACACACACATGCAGTGTGCTGGAATGACACACATGCACCAGGCTGGTATGAAACACACATTAATTGGCACTGAGATGATGCATACATGCAGCATTGCTGGGTTTACACACACATGCAGGTATGCTGGTATGACACACATGCATGCAGTTTTGTGGGGATTACCCACATGCATGCAGTGGTATTTGAAAGACATATACACATGAAATGATGCAGGGATAAACAGCATGCACACAGTGATCCTGGGATGACACCCATATGCATTGGTGCTGTGATGACCCACTAGATATCAGTGGTGCATGCAGTGGTGCTGGGATGTCCCACACTTTCACTGGTGCTGGAATGACACAAACATGCCACATTGCTGGGCTTACACACACATCCAGTTATGCTGGTATGACACACATGTGTGCACTGCTGCTGGGATGACCCACAAGCATGCAGTGGTACTTAGAAGACACACACACATGAACTGATGCAGGGATAAACAACATGCAAACAGTGGTCCTGGGATGACACCCACATTCATTGGTGCTGCAATGACTCACTAGATGTCATTGGTGCATGCAGTGGTGCTGGGATGACCCAAACACTCACTGGTCATGGAATGACACACATGCAGCCTAGATGGGAAAACACACATGTACAGTTATTTTGGGATGATGAACACATGCATCAGAGTTGGGATGACACACACATGCAGGAATTCTGGGATGACACACTTGCATGCACTGGTGTTGGGGTAACCCACATGCCTGCAGTGTTGCTGGAATGACACACATGCATATACTGGTGCTGGGATAAACAACATGACTACAGTTGTTTTGGGATAACACACATGCATGCACTGTTGCTGGCATGATCCAGAGGCATGCAGTCTTGCTGGGAAGACACATACATATGAACTGGTGAAGGGATGACCCACATGCCTGCAGTGGTTCTGGGATGACACACACATATGCACATGTTCAGAGATGACAAACAAGCACACAGTTGTACTCAGATGACATCCACATGCATTGGTGCTGGAATGACACACCCATGCAGTGGTGCTGTGATGACACACACATTCATTTGGGCTGTGGTGATGCACACTTTCAGCATTGCTGGGATTATACAACACAAACAGTTATGCTGGTATGACATGCAGACATACACTGTTGATAGGAATACTCAGAGGCATGCAGTGATTCTGGGAAAACACACATGAACTAGTTCCAGGATGAGCAACATGCATGCAGTGGTGCTGGGATGACATCCATATTCATTGATGCTGCAATGGCCCACTAGTCATCAGTGATGCATGCCTTGCTACTGGCATGACCCACACATACACTGGGGCTGGGATGACACTCATGCAGCCTAGGTGGTATTACACACTCATGCAGGTATATTTGGATTATGAACATTCATGCACTGGTTGTGGTATTACCCACACTCCTGCAGTGGTGCTGGGATGACACCCCCATGCATTGGTGCTGAAGTGACAAACACATACCTTGGGGCATGGATTAACTTACATGCATGGTGATTGGATAGCATACACATGCAGAGGTGCTGGGATGACAAACATGCACATTGGGGTGTTCAGAGGACCCACACACAGGCAGGGTGGCATGCAGTGGTGCTGGAATGACACGCACATCCAGTGGTTCTGGTATGACACACACATAGATGGGTGCTGGAATGACATAAACACATGAACTAGTGCTAGGATGACAAACATGCATACACTGGTGCTGGGATGACCCACGTATTGGCAGTGGTGGCAAGATGACACAAATATGTATTGGTACTGGGATTACACACATGCATTGGTGCTGGGATGACACACACATGCAGTGGTGCTGGAATTACAAATACAGGCTGGTATGCTGGGATGACACTCACCCATGCACTGGTATGAGGATGACCCACACGACTGCAGTGGTGCTGTAATTACACACACACATAAACTGGTGCTAAAGTGAGCAAAATGCCTGAAGTGGTGCTGGGATGATAAACAGATGCATTGGTTCTTGGATTACACACACATGCAGGTATCCTCAGATGACACATACACATACACTGGTGGAAGGATAACTCAGACACCTTCAATGGTGCTGGGATAACACACATGCATGCACTCATGCTAGGATGAGCAAAATGCCTGCTGTGGTGTTGGGATGACACCCAAATTCATTGTTGCTGGGATGACACACACTTGCAGTGGTGTTGGGATTACACACACATGCAGGTGCCCTGGGATGACACACACACATACACTGGTGGAGGGATGACCCAGATGCCTTCGGTGGTGCTGGGATGACACACATGCATATACTGCTGCTGGGATGAGCGACATGCCTGCTGTGAAGCTGCGATGACACCCATATGTATTGGTGTTCGAATGACACACATATGTCATGGTTTTGGAATGACACACACATGCATGTGTGAGGGGATGATGAACACATGCATTGGTGCTTGGATGACCCACACATGCAGTGGTGCTCAAAAGACACACAGGCATGCACTGGTGCGGGGATGAGCAACATGCCTGTAGTGGTACTGTCATGACTCACACATGAACTGGTGCTGGAATGACACATATGCAGCCTAGTTGGGATTACACACATATGCAGGTATCCTGGGATGACGCACATGCATGCACTCTTTCTGGAATGACCCACAAGCATGCAGTGGTGCTGGGAAGACACACACACATCTATTGGTTATGGTATGACCCACATGCCTTCAGTGGTTCTGGGATGACACACACACATGCACTGGTGGAGGAATGATGAATATCTATATAGTGGTGCTCAGATGACACCACATGCATTTTGCTGGAATGACAAAACCATGCGATGTTGCTGGGATGAAACACATGAATTGTTGTGGGAATAAAATGCACATGCACTAGCGCTGGGAAGACACACACATTCATTGGTGCTGAGATGAAGAACACATGCAGCATTGCTGGGATTACACACACAAGCAGGTATGATGGAATGACACACATGCTTGCACTGTTGCTGAAAATACCTAGAGGCATGCATTGGTGCTGGGAAGACACACACACATGTACTGGTGCAAGGATGAGAAACATGCACGCAGTGGTACTGGGATGACACCCATGTGCATTGATGCTGAAACGACCCACGAGATGACAGTGGTGCATGCCGTGGTGCTGGCATAATCCACATATGCACTGGTGCTGGGATGACACACACACTCATGCACTGGTGCAAGGATGACAAATATGCATAGTGGTGCACAGATGACATGCCCATGCATTGGTGATGAAATGACAAACACATGCCTTGCTGCAGGGATTACACACACATGCAGTAGTGATGGGATTACATACACATGTAGATGTACTGGGATGACACACATGCACACACTGGTGCTGGGATGACCCACTCACAGGAAGGGTGGCATGCAGTGGTGCTGGGATGACACACACATGCAGTGGTGCTGGTATGATACCCAAATGCATTGTTGTTGGGATGACACACACATTCAGTGATGCTCAAATTACACACAAATGCAGATATCCTGGGATGACCCACACACATACACTGGTGGAGGGTTGACCCAGAATTCTTCAGTAGTGCTGGGATGAAACACACATGCACTGGAGCTGGGGTGAGCAAAATTCCTGCAGTGCTTCTGGAATGACACCTGCATGCATTGCTGCTGGGATGATACACACATTCAGTGGTCTTGGGATGATGTACACATGCAGAGGTGCAGGGATGACTCAAAGCATGCCCTCGTGTTTGAGTGACCCACAAAATTGCAGTAGTTCTGACATGACACACACGGATGCACTGGTTCTGGGATGACCAACATTCCTGCAGTGGTGCTGAGATGACACACATGTGCATTGGTGCTGGGATGAAACACATGCATTGGTGCTGGGATGACACACCTGCACTCACTGATGATAGGATAAAACACACTCCCAAAGGGATGACACATATGCATGCACTGTTTTGGGGATGACCCTTATTCAAACAGTGGTGATGGTAGGACACCAACTGCATTGGTGCTGGCATGACACACACATGCAATGGTGATGGGATGACATACACTTGCAGAGGTGCTGGGATGACACACCTGCATGCACTGGTGCTAGGATGACCCAGAAACCTGCAGTGGTGCAGGGATGACACAAATGCATATACTGATGCTGGGATGAGCAACATGCCTGCAGTGGTGCTGGAATGACACTCCCAAGCATGCATGCTGATATGACAAACACAGGCAGTGGGGCTGGGATTGCACACACATTCAAGGATGCTGGGATTACACACATGCATGCACTGGTGCTGGGCTGACCCACACTCTGGCAGTGGTGCTGGTATGATGCATATGCATAAATTGGTGCTGGAATGAGCAACATGCATACAGTGAAGCGGGGATGACACATATTCATTGATTCTCAAATGACACACATATGCTAAGGTTCTGGTTGACACACACATGCACATTTGATGGGATGATGCACACATGTAGCACAGCTGGGATTACAGAAACACATGCAGTGGTGCTGGCATGAGCAACATGCCTGCAGTGGTACTGGGATGACACCCAAATGCTTTGGTGCTGGGATGACATACACATGCAGCTGTTCTGGGATGACACACACATACACTGGTGGAGGGATGACCCAGATGCCTTCAGTGGAGCTGGGATAAAACACACAAATGCACTGGAGCTGGGGTGAATAATATGACTGCAGTGCTGCTGGAATGACACCTGCATGGATTGGTGCTAGGATGCTATGCATATGCAGTGGCCTTAGGATGACATACACATTCAGAGGTGCTGGAATGACTCACGCATGTGCATGGGTAGTGGAATGACCCACATGATTGCAGTAGTTTTGGAATGACACACCTGCATGCACTTGTGTTGGGATGAAACACACATTCACAGGGATAACACATATGCATGCAATGTTATTGGGATGACCCTCATTCAGGCAGTGGTGCTGGTATGATGCCACATGCATTGGTGCTGGAATGACACACACATGCATTGGGAGGGATTACACACACATGCAGGGGTGCTGGGATGACACACATGCATGCACCGGTGCTAGGATGACCCACACTCCAGCAGTGGTATATAAACCAAGTGTATTGGTACTTGGATGATATACAAATATAGTAGTTCTGGCATGATATACACATTCATTTCTGCTGGGATCACCAAACACATAAATTTGTGCTGGGATAACACACATGCATGCACACAGCGGTGCTGGGAAGACACCCACATGCATTGGTGCTTGAATGACACACATACCATGATTCTGGGATAAACTTTTTATGGGATGACACACATGATCTGGTGCTGGGATGAGCAACATGCCTGCAATGGTGCTGAGTGACACACCTATTTATTGGTATTATAATCAAACACACATGCAGCGGTGCTGGGATGACACACCTGCATGCACTGGTGCTGGGATGACCTACACATGCACAGGTATGACACACATGAATGCACTGTTACTGGGATGATCCTAACTCCATAAAGGTTGCTGGTATTAAACCCACATGCATGTGTACATGGAATACACACTAATACAGTGGTGCTGGGATGACACACACATACATTGGTGATGGGATGACATACACATGCAGCAGAGCTGGGATTACAGAAGCATGCATGTATCTTGGGATGACAGACATGCATGCACTGGTGCTTGGATGACTCACATGCCTGCAGTGGTTCTTGGATGACACACACACATGCACTGATGCTGGGAAGAGAACCATGTCTGCAGTGGTGCTGGGATGACACCCAAATGCAGGGATATGGAATGACACACTTGCATGCACTGGTGCTGGAATGACCCACATTCTGGAAGTCATGCTAGTAAGATAAACACGTTCATTGTTACTGGAATGATACACACATGCATTGGTTCTTGTATGACACACACATTCATGGGTGCTGGGATGACACAAACACATGAATTTGTGCTGGGATTACACAATACTTGTAGTGGTACTGCAATTACCCACACATGCATTGGTGCTGGGATGACACAAACATGCAGTGGAGTGGGGATTACACACACATGCTGGTTTTGTGGTTTGACACACATGCATCCACTTGTTCTTAGATGACCCACACACATGTATTGGTTGTGGGATGACCTACACATCTGCAGTGGTTCTGGGATGACAAACATACATGAACTGGTACTGGGATGACAGACACATGCAGTGGTTCTGGGTTTACACACACATGTATGTATGCTGGGATGACAAACACACATAAATAGATGCTGGGATGACCCACACTCCTTCAGTGGTGCTGGAATGACACACATGCATGCACTGGTGCTGGGATGAGCCACATGATTGCAGTGGAGCTGGGATAACACACACGTGCAGTGGTATTGGCATTACACATACATGCAGGTATGCCGGGATGACACACACACACATAAACTGGTGCTAGGATAAGAAAAATGCCCACAGTGGTGCTGTGATGACACACACTTGCATTTGTGCTGAAATGACACGCACATACAGTGATCTTGGGATGACATACACATGTAGCTATGCTGGGATGACATAACCATGCACTGGTGCTTGGATGACCCACATGCCTGCAGGAAAGACAATCATGCATGCACTGGTGCTGGGATAACCCACTCGCTGTTAGTCCTGCTGGGATGATACCCCCAAACATTAGTGCTGGGATGACACACACATTAAATGGTGCTAGGGTGACACACACATGCAGTGCTTCCATAATGACACACATGCACTGGTGCTGGGATGACACATTTATTGGTGCTGGGATGATGAATACATGCAGCATTACTGGGATTACACACACCTGTGGGTATGCTGGTATGACACACACAAATTCACTGTTTCTGGGATGACCCATAGGTATACACTGGTGGGGGGAAGACACATACACATGAACTGGTGAAGGGATGAACAACATTCACACAGTGGAGCTGGAATGAAACTCATACATTGGAATGAAACTCAATGCATTGATGCATTGGTGCTGTGATGACCCACTAGTCAACAGTGGTCCATGCCATGGTGGTGTGATGACCCACACATGCACTGGTGCTTGGATGACAAACACATGCTGCAGAACTGGGAAAACACACACTTGCCAGTATCCTAAGATGACACACATGCTTGCACTTTTCCTGAGATGACACACATATATGCAGGGGTGCAGGGATGATACACACACATTCGCTGCTGATGAAAAGACCCACACACCTGAAGTAGTTCTGGGATGACACACATGCATGCACCGGTGCTGAGATGACCCACACGGCCACAGGGAAGACACACATGCCTGCACTGTTATTGGTATTGACCATCATTCTGGCAGTAATGGTGGTATGACAACCACATGCATTGGTGCTTCAATGACACACATATGCAGCAGTGCTGGGATTGCACACAAGGGCAGGTAAGCTGGTATGACACACACACATGTACTGGTACTGGGATGACCCAAATGCTTGCATTTATGTTGGGATGACTCACACGCTTGTAAGAGTGGTGGGATGACCCACATGCCTTCAGTGGTTCTGGGATGACACACACGTATGTATTGGTGCTGGGATGACCAACATGTACACAATGGTGCTTGGATGACACCCACATGCATTGGTGCTCAAGTGACACACACGTGTCATGGTTTTGGTATGACACACACATGCATATGTGGTGAGATGACATGCACATGCAGTGCTTCTGGAATGACACACACACATTTAGGGGTGCTGGGATGACACACACACACATGCACTGGTCCTGAGATTATTTGCATATTTAGTAGTGTCAGGATTACAGAAAGGCATGCAGTGGTATTGGTATTACAAACATGTGGGGTATGGGGGTGACACACACATGCAGGTGCCCTGGGATGCCACACCCATATTGTGGTGCTGGTATTACACACACATGCAAGGGTGCTGGGATGACACCCACACATTCACTTGTGCTGGGAAGAGAAACTTGCCTCCAGTGGTGTTGGGATGACGCCCACATGTAGGGGTGCTGTGATGGCACACATATGCATTGGTCACATGCAGAGGTGCTGGGATGACACATCTGCATGCACTGGTGCTGGCATGGCCCACATGCACACAGGAATGACACATATATATGCACTGTTATTAAGGTGACCCTCTTTCTGGCAGTGGTGCTGGTATGACACCCATATGGATTGGGGCTGGGATGACACACACCCATGCACAGGTGCTGGGATGACCCACACACTTGAAGTGATGGGGGATAACACACACGCATGTAATGGTGTTGGGATGACAAACACGAGTGCAGTGGTTCAGTGATGGCACACACTCTTGCACTGGTGCTGGGATCACCAACATGTAAACAGTAGTGCTAGTATGACACCCATATTCATTGGTGCAGGAATGATACACCTATCCTGTGGTGATTGGATGACACACACATGCAGTAGTGCTGGAATGACACACACATTCACTGGTGCTGTGATGACATACACATGCACAGGTGCTAGGATGACACACATGCATGCACTGTTGCTAGGATGACCCACACACTTTGCAGTTGTGCTAGAATGACACACAGCCGTTCACTGGTTCTGGAAGAACAACATGTCTGCAGTGGTGTAGGAATGACACCCACATGCATTGCTGGTGAAATGTCACACACTCACAGTGGTGCTGGGATGACACACACATGCCTTGGTACTGGAATGACACACTCATTCAGTGGAGCTGGGATTACACACACATGCACTAGTGTATTCTGAAATGACACATGCATGCAGTGGTGGTGGGATGACATACATATTCAGAGGTGCTAGTATGTCAAATATGCACACACTGGTGCAGAGATGATCCACTCACATGCAGGGGTGCATGCAGTGTTGGTGGGATGACGCATGGATGCACTGGTGCTAGGATGACCCACACACCTGCACTGGTGCTGGGATGACACACATGCATGCACTGGTGCTTGGATGACCAACAGTATAGTTCAGATGACACCCACATGCATTGGTGAAGAAATAAAACAACATGCTCTGGTGCTGAGATGACACACACATTCATTTGTGCTGAGATGATGCACACATGTGGCCTGCTGGAATTACACACAAATGCATGTATGGTGGTATGACACACATGCATGCACTGTTGCTGGGATGATGCACAGCCATACAGTCATGCTGGGAAGACACACACACATGAACAGGTGCAGGGATGAGCAACATGCTCCCAGTGGTGCTGGAATGACATCCATATGAATTCATGCTGGGATGGCCCTCTCGCCATCAGTGGTGCATGCTGTCATGCTGGTATGACCCAAAAATGCACTGGTGCCAGGATGACATACACATGCAGCAGAGCTGGGATTTCACACACACGCATGTATCCTGGGATGACAGGTATGCATGCACTGGTGCTGGGATTATCCATATGCCTGCAGTGGTTCTGGGATGACACACACCCATGCACTAGTCCTGGGAAGATAACCATGCCTGCAAAAGTGCTGGGAGCACAAACAAATGCTGGGGTGCTGGGATGACACACATGCATGCACTGGTGCTGGAATGACCACACTCCAGCAGTCGTGCTGGTAAGATAACCATGTTCATTGGTAGTGGGATGATACACACATGCATTGGTTCTGGTATGACATGCTCATTCTTGGGTGCTGGAATGACACAAACACATGAATTTGTGCTGTGGTGACACACATGCATGCACTGGTGCTGTGATTATGCACACACTTGTAGTGGTTCTGGGAAGATACAAAGTAGTGCACTGGTGCTGGGATTACTCACACATTTATTGGTGATGGAATGACACACACAGGCAGAGGTTCTGGTATTACACACATGAAAGTATCCTGGGATGACTCTAACACATGCACTGGTGCTGGGATGACCCACATGCTTCAGTGATTCTGGGATGACTCACACATGTCATGGTGCTGGGCCAACACACACACCTGCGGGGGTTCTGTGATGATACACACACATATAATATTGCTGGACGAACCCACTTACATGCAGAGTATCTGAATGAGACTACAACATGCACGGGTCCTGGGAAGATAAACATGCCTTCAGTGGTGCTGGGATAAAACCCACATGTATTGGTGCTGGGATGACACAAACATGCAGTGTGGATGGAATTACAGACACATGAAGAAAAACACATATGTATGTGTTTTTCTGCAATGACCCACACTCCAGCAGTGGTGCTGTTATGACAAACACATGCAGTGGTACATGAATGATACACAAATGCAGTGATGCAGGTGTGACACATGCATTCCTTTTTGGGATGACACAAACACATGAACTTGTGCTGGGATGACATACATTCATGCACTGGTGCTGAGATGACCCACATGCACACAATGGTGTTCAGATGACACCCAAATTCATTGGTGAAGGAATGACACACCATGCACTGGTGCTAAGATGACACACACATGCAGTGCTGCTGGAATGACACACAGATGCACTGTTGCTGGGATGACCCACAGGCATGCAGTCATAATCCTACCTAATGCATGTGTGTTTGTCATCTCAGCACTGCTGCACATGTGTGCCATCCCAGCACTAATGCCAGCCCCACTGCATGCATGTTGCTCATGCAAACACCAGTTTATATGTGTGTGTCATCTCAAGACTAATGCATTTGTTTGGATCATCCCAGCACCAGTGCATGCATGCCATCCTAGTTTATCTTCAAGCATATTCCCAGCACTGCTGCTTGTGTGTGCCATCCCAGCACCAATGCATGTGTGTGTTTTCCCAGCACTAGTTCATGTTTGTATCATCTCAGCACCACTGCATGGATGTGTGTCATACTAGCACAAATTCATGTGTTTGTGTGATCCCAGCATAAATGGATGTGTTGTAATACCAGCAACACTGCATTTGTGTATCAAAAAAGTAGCAAGGCATGATGTTGTTATACCAGCACCACTGCTGGTGTGTGGGTCATTCCAGCACCGGTGTATGCATGTGTGTCATCCCAGCACCCCTGCATGTGTGTGTAATCACGCCCAATGCATGTGTGTGTCACCCCACCACCATGTCAAGCACGTTGCTCATCACAGCAACATTACATGCATGTGTGTCATTGCAGCACCACTGCATGGTTGTGTCATTCCAGGACCAATGGATGTGGGTGTCATCCCAGCACCACTGCGTCCATGTTGGACATACTAGTAAGAGTGCATTTTCGTGTGTCATCACAGTGGCACTGTATGAACCCTTGCCGAAGACTGTGTCATCCCAGTACCAGTGCATACATGTTTGTCATCCCAGAACCTCTGCATATGTGTTTCATCCCATCACAAATACATGTGTGTGTCATGGGAGCACCAATGCATATGGGTGTTATCTGAGAACCACTGCAGTCATGTTGCTCACCACAGCTCCATTGCATATGTGTGTGTAATCCCAGCACCACTGTAGGCATGTGCATCATCCCAGCACCAGTGCATGTGTTTGTGTCATTCCAGCATACCTGCATGTGTGTGTCATCCCAGCACCAATGCATATGGGTGTCCTCCCCCCCACCACTGCAGGTGCGAGGGTCTTCCCAACACTAGTACATGTGTGTGTGTCATCCCAGCACCACTGTGCATGTGTGGGTCATACCAGGACCTGTGCATGGTCTGTGTCTTCCCAGGACTACTGTATGCACAACTATTGGAGATTGGGACATTTAGCACCAGTGCATGCATGTGAGTCATATGAGTATACTTGCATGTGTGTGTAATCCCAACACCACTGCATGTGCACATCAGTCCAGCACCAATGCTTGTGTGTGTCATACCAGCACCAGTACATGTGTGTCATGCCAGCCCCACTGCATTTATCACTGCATGGGTGTGTCATTCCAGCACTAATGCATGTAGGTGTAGATCTAGCACCACTGTGTGCATGTTGGTCATCATAGCACCTGTGAATGCATGTGTGTCATCCCAGAACGCTGCAGGCACGTGGGTGATCCCAGCAATAGTGCATATGTTTGTGTCATCCCAGCACCACTGCATGTGTGTCATCCAATGTCCACTGCATGACTGTGTCATTTCATCACCACTGCATGTGTCATCATAGCACCACTGCAGGCATGTTGCTCTCCCAGCACAAGTGCATGCATATGTGTCATCCCAGCACCTCTGCATATGTTCGTCATCCCAGCATCAAGGCACATGGGTGTCATACCAACACAGGCGCTGAGTTAAAGGTCATCCAAGCACCAGTGCATGCAAGTTTGTCATCAGAGCACCACTGCATGTGTGCTTCATTGAGCACCAATGCATATATGTGTTATCCCAGCACCACTGCAGGCATGTTGCTCATCCCAGAACCAGTGTATGCATGTGTGTAATCCCAAAACCAATACAATCATGTGGATCATTCCAGTAAAAGGGCATGTGTGTGAGTCATTCCAGCACCTCTGCTTGTGTATCTCATCCCAGGACCACTGCATATGTGTATCATCCCAGCACAAATTCATGCAGGTGTCTTTCCAACACTTTTGCAGGCATGTTGCTCACCCCAGTTCCAGTACATGTGTGTGTTTCATCCCAGCACCACTGAAAGCATCTGGGTCATCCCTCCACCAGGATATGGGGGTGTATTATCCCAGCATACCCGCATTTGTTTGTAATCCCAGGGCCCACACAAGTGTGTGTCATCACAGCCCCAATGCATTTGGGTGTAATCCATGCACCACTGCAGGCATTTTGCACATCCCAGGACCAGTGCATGCATGTGTGTCATTGCAGAACTACTGCAATCATATGGGTTATTCCAGTAAAAGGGCATGAGTCTGCTTGTGTATATATGTGTCATCCCAGCACCACTGAAGGCATGCTTCTCATCCCAGAACCAGCGTATGCATGTGTGTAATCCCAAAACTACTACAATCATGTGGATCACTCCAGTAAAAGGGCATGTGTGTGAGTCATTCCAGCACCTCTGCTTGTGTATCTCATCCCAGGACCACTGCATGTGTGTATCATTGCAGCACAAATGCATGCAAGTGTCTTTCCAGCACCTCTGCAGGCATGTTGCTCACCTCAGTTCCATTGCATGCGTGTGTTTCATCCCAGCAAAACTGCATGGCTGTGTTATTACAGCACCAGTGGATGTGGCCATCATCCCTGCACCACTCTGTTCATGTTGGTCATCCCAGTACCATTGCCTTTGATTGTGTCATCCAAGCACCTCTGCAGGCTTTTGAGTCATCCCAGAACCAGTGCATGCATGTGTTTTATAGCAGCACCACTGAATGCATTTGCATCATCCCTCCACCAGTGTATGTGTGTGTGTCATCCAAGCATACATGTATGTGTGTGTCATCCCACCACCAATGCATTTGGGTGTCATCAAGGCACCACTTCAGGCATGTATGCATCATCCCAGCACAAATGCATATGTGTGTCATCCCAGAACCTTGGCATGTGCGTGTCATTTGGGCACCAATGCATATGGGTGTCATCAGAGCACCACTGTGTACATCTTGGTCATCCCAACAGCAGTGTTTGTCTTCCCAGGACCTCTGCATGTGTGTTATCCCATCACTACTGCATGTGTGTGTCATACCAGCACCACCACATTGATTTGAATCATCCCAGCACCAGTGCATGTATGTCATTCCATCATAACTGCATATGTGTTTAATCCCAGCCCTGCTGCCTGTGTGTGATATCCCAGCACCAAAGCATGTGCATGTCATTCCAGCCCCACTGCGTATTTATATCTTCCCAGCACCATGGCCATTTTGTAGGTCATTCCAGCAACAGGGCATGCATGTGTGTTATCCCTGCCCAAGTTCATGTGTTTGTGTGGTTGAAGAACAAATGAATATGTGTTTCATACCAGCACCAGTGCTTTGTGTATCATCCAAGTACCAATGCATGTGGTTGTCATACTAGCTCCACTGCCAGAGTATGGGTGATTCCAGCACCAGTGCATGTGAGTGTGCCATTCCAGCACCAGGGCATTTGTATGTTATCCCAAGACCACTACATGTGTGTCATTTCAGTACCAATGCATGTGCGTGTCATTCCAGAACCACTGTAGGCATAATGATCTTCGCAGCACAGTGCATGTTTGTGGATCATCTCAGCACAATTACATGTGTGTGGGTCATCCCAGCACCAGTGTATGCATGTGAGTGTGTCATCCTTGCTGGCATGTGGGTCATTGCAGCACCAGTTCATTCCATCATGAATGGATGTTGGTGTCATCTCTGCACTACTGGGTGCATGCTGGTCACTCCAGTACCAGTGCATGGGTGTGTGTCCTCCCAGCACAAATGCATATGACTGTCATCCTGGTCCCACTACATGCATGTTGCTCATGCCAGCACCAGTTTATATGTATGCGTCATCCCCAAACCATTGCATTTGTTTGCATCTTACCAACAATGCATGCATGCCATCACAGCATACCTGCATGTGTGTGTAATCCCAGTGCTACTGCCTGTGAGTTACATCCCTGCACCAAAGCATGTGTTTGTCACTCCAGCCCCATTGCATGTTTTTGTCTTCCCAGCACCACTGCCATCATGTGGGTCATCCCAGCACCAGTGCATGCATGTGTGTTATACCAGCACAAGTTCATGTGCTTGTGTGATCCCAGCACAAATGAATGTGTGTGCCATACCAGCAAAATGGCATGTGTGTATCATACAAGCACCAATGCACACGGTTGTCATACCAAACCTACCACTGGTGTGGGTCATCCCAGCACCAGTGCATGCGTGTTTCTCATGCCAGCACCCCTCATGTGTGTGTAATTCCACCCAATGTGTGTCATCCCAGAACCAATGCATATGGCAGTCATCCCAGTACCTCTGCATGCATGTTGTTCATGCCAGCACCAGTTTATATGTGTATCATCCCACACCACTGAATTTCTTTGGATCATCCCAGCACCAGTGCATGTGTGCCATCCCAGCATACCTGCATGTGCGTGAAATCCCAGCGCTGCTGCCTGTGTTTGCCATCCCAACATCAATTCATGTGTATGTCATCCCAGCCCCAGTGCATGTTTGTGTCAACAGCACCACTGTCATCCTGTGGGTCATCCCAGCACCACTGCATGCATGTGTGTTCTCCAAGTACAAGTTCATGTGTTTGTGTAATCCCAGCACAAATGAATATGTTTGTCATACCAGCAACTTTGCATTTCTGTATCAGCCAAGTACCAATGAATGTGGTTTTCATATCAGCACCACTGTCAGAGTGTGGGTCACCCCAGCACAAGTGCATGCATGTGTGTCATCACAACATATCTGTATGTGAGTGTGATACCAGCATGGCTGCATGTGTGTGTCATCCCAACAGCAGTATAGGCATGTTGCCTCCCAAAGTTCCAGTGCAAGCATGAGTGTCTTCCCAGCACCATTGCAGGTGTGTGGGTCTTCCCAGCACCAATGCATGTGTGTGTGTCATCCCAGTATACCTGCCTGTGTGTGTAATCCCAGCACCAATGCATGTGTGTGTCATCCCAGAACAAATGTATGTGGTTTTATCTGAGTGCCACTGTGTGCATGTTGTCATCCCAGCACCTGTTCTTGTGTGTATGTCATCCCAAGACTAGTGCATCCATGTTTGTCATATCTGCTGATGTGTGGGACATCACAACAGAAGTGCATGCATGTGTCATCCCAATAACACTGAATGATTGTGTCATCCCAGCACCATCATGTTGGTATCATCCCAGCGCTATTGTAGTCATGTTGCTCATCCAAACACCAGTGCATGTGTGTGTGTGTGTCATCACAGCACCAGTGCATGGGTGTGTCATCCCAGCACCACTGCAGGCATGCTCCAGTGAAATCATGTGTGTTATCCCATTACCCTAGAATGTGTATGTCATTCCAGAACCACTGCATGGTTGTGTCATTACAGCACCAATGGATTTGTGTGTCATTCCATCACAATTGCATGTTTGTGTCATCCTAGCATGAGTGCATGCACCACTGCTGGCAAGTGGGTCATTGAAGGACCAGTGTGTGCATGTGTCTGTCATACCAGCATACCTGCATGTGTGTATAATGCCAACACTGTTATATGGGTGCATCACACCAGCGCTGATGGTAGTGTGTCATCCCAGCACAAATTCACGCGTGTGTGTCATCCCAACAGGCATAAATGTGTGTGTCATACCAGCACCTCTGCATATGTGTGTCATACCAGCACCACAGTATGTGTGTATCATCACAGCACTAATGCACATGGTTGTCATACAAGCACCACCACTGGAGTGTGGGTCATCCAAGCACCAGTGCATTCATATGTGTAATCCCAGCACCAAATCATGTGTGTGTGTCAATCCAGCACCACTGCAGGAGTGTGGGTCATCCAAGCACCAGTGCAAGTGAGTGGGCCATCCCAGCACCAAGCATATGTATGTTATCACAAGACCACTAGATGTGTGTCATTTCAGCACCAACGCATATGTGTGTCATTCCAGCACCACTGTAAGCATGATGCTCATCCAAGCACAGTGCATGTGTGTGGGTCATCCCAGCGTACCTTCATGTGTGTGCAATCCCAGCTCCACTGTATTTGTGTGTCATCCCAGCATGAAGGCATGTGTGTGTCATCCCACCACCAATGCATGTGGGTGTCATCCTAGCACCACTGCAGGCTTGTGGGTTATCCCAGCACCAGTGCATAGTGTGTGTCATCCCAGAACCACTGCATGCACTGCTACCAGTCAGTGAGTCATCACAGCACCAGTGCATGCATGTGTGTCATACCACCACACCTACATGTGTGTGTATTCCCAGCAATGCTGAATGTGTGCATCATCCCAACACCAATGCATGTTTGTGTCTTGCCAGTCCCGGTTTGTATTTGTGTCAACAGCACCACTGTCATCCTGTGGGTCATCCCAGCACCACTGCATGCATGTGTGTTATCCCAGCACATGTTTGTGAGTTTGTGTGATCCCAGCAAAAATGAATGTGTGTGTCATACCAGCAACACTGCATTTGTGTATTAGCGAAGTACCAATGAATGTTGTTTTTATATCAGTACCACTGTACCACTGTCAGAGAGTGGGTCATCTCAGTACCAGTGCATGCTTGTGTGTCATCCCAGCATACCTGCATGTGAGTGTAATCCCAGCACAGCTGCATGTGTGTGTCATCCCAGCAGCAATGCATGTGGGTGTCATCCCAACAGCACTGTAGGCATGTTGCTCATGGAAGTTCCATCGCAAGCGTGAGTGTTTTTCCAGAACCATTGCAGGCATGTGGGTCTTCCCAGCACCAATGCATGTTTGTGTGTGTGTGTGTTCTCCCAGCATACCTGCATGTGTGTGTCATCCCAGCACCACTGCAGACATGTTGCTTATACCAGCACCAGGCATGCATGTGTGTCATCCCAGCACCAACATATGGTTGTGTCATTCCAGTGTAAATGCATGTGTGTGTCATCCCAGGTCCAGTGTATGTTTGTGTCATCACAGCACCACTGCATCTGTGTTTCATACCAGTATGACTGCTGTGTGTGTCATTCCACCACCAATGCATGTGGGTGTCATCCTGGCATCACTGCAGGCTTGTGTCATCTTAGCACTAATGCATGATGTGTGTCATCCCTGCACCACTGCATTCACCACTACCGGACAGTGGGTCATTGCAACACCAGTGCATGCATGTGTATCATACCACCATACCTACATGTGTGTAATCCCAGTGCCACTGAATATGTGTGTCATCCCCAAACCAATGCATGTTTGTGTCTTCCCAGCCCCAGTTTATGTTTGTGTCATCCCAGCACCAGTGCCATAATGTGGGTCATCCCAGCACCAGTGCACACACGTGTGTTATCCCACCACAAGTTCCTGTGTTTGTGTGATCCAAACACAAATGAATATGTGTGTTATACCAGTACAACTGCATTTGTGTATCATCCAAGTACCAATGTGCGTGGTTGTCATACTGGCACCACTGCCAGAGTGGGTCATCCCAGTACAAGTGCATGCATGTGTGTCATGCTGGTACCCCTGCAGGTGTGTGTAATAGCACATAATGCATGTGTGTGTCATTCCAGCACTAAAGCATGGGGGTGCCATCACAGCACCAATTCATGGGAGTGTCATCCCAACACCACTGCAGGCATGTGGTTCACCCCAGCACCAGTGTATGTGTGTGTGTGTCATCCCAGGACCCCTGCCTGTGTGTTTCATGTCAGGACCACTACATGAGTATGCCATTCCAACACAATGCATGTGGTTTTAACTGAGCACCACTGTGTGCATGTTGGTCATCCCAGCACCAGTTCATGCATGTGTGTCATTCCAGCACCCTGTGCATCCCTGTTGGGGTGTGGATCATCATCACAGCACCGGTGCATGCATGTTTCATCTGAATACCACAGTATGTGTGTCATCGCAGCACTAATGCATGGGTGTGTGTAATCCCAGCAACGGTGCATGTTTGCATATAATTCCAGCTTACCTTCATGTGTGTGTAATCCCAGCACCACTGCATGTGTGTGTCATCAAACACCAGTGTATGTTTGTGTCATCCCAGCATCATTGCATGTTTGTATCGTATCAGCATGAATGCATGTGTGTATCTCCCCAGCACCAATGCATGTGGGTGTCTTCCCAGTACCACAACCATCGTGTGGGGCATCCAAACACCATTGTATGCATGTGTGTCATCCCTGCTGGCATGTGTGTCATCCCAGGACCATTTCATGGTTGTGTCATTCAGCACGAATGGATGTGGGTGCCATCCCTGCAACATTGGGTGCATGTTGGTCACTCCAGTACCTGTACATGGATGTATGTCATCCCAGAAACAATGCAGGAGTGTGGGTCTTAACAACATGTGGGTCTTAACACATATGTCATCAAAGCACAACTTCAGGTGTGTGGGTCATTCCAGCACCATTACATGTGTGTGGGTCATCCCAGCAATAGTGCATATTTGTGTCATTCCATTACCAATGCATATGGCTTCAACCTAGTCCCACTGCATGCAGACCAGCCCCGGTTTATATGTATGTCATTCCAGAACCACTATATTTGTTTGGATCTTACCAGCACCAGTGCATGCATGCCATTTCAGCATACCTGCATGTGTGTGTAATTGCAGCACAAGTGCATGCATGTATGTCATACCAGCACAAGTACATGTGTGTGTAATCCTAGCAGCTGAATGTGTGTGTCATCCCAACACAAATGCATGTTGGTGTCTTGCCAGCCCCAGTTTATTTTTGTAAATATCAGCACTGCTGCCATCATGTGGGTCATCTCAGCACCAGTGCATGCATGTGTGTTATCCCAGCACAAGTTCATGTGTTTGTGTAATCCCAGCACAAATTAATGTGTGTGTCATGCCAGCACCATCATATTTGTGTATCATCCAAGTACCAATGCACATGATTATCATACCAGCACCACTGAAAAAAGAGTGGGTTATCCCAGCACAAGTGCATGCATGTGTGCCATGCCAGCACACCTGCTGGTGTGTTTAATTCCACACAATACATGTGTCATTCCAGCACCAATGCATGGGGGTGTCATCCCAGCACCACTGAAGGAATGTGGCTCACCCCAACAGCAGTGCATATGTGTGTGTCATCTCAGCACCCCTGTATGTAGGTGTCATCTCAGCACCACTACACGGGTGCATCATCCCCAAACCAGTGCATGCGGTTTTATCTGAGCACCACTGTGTGTGTTGGACATCCAAACACCAGTTCATGCGTGTGTGTCATCCCAGCACCAGTGCATCCATGTTTGTCATCCCTGCTGGTGTGGGGATCATCATCACTGCACCAGTGTATGAGTGTGTCATCCCAATACCACTGCATGTATGTGTCATTACAGCACCAATACATGTGGGTGTTATCCTAAAACCACTGCAGGAATGTTGCTCATCCCATCACCAGTGCATGTGCTTGCATCATCCCGGCATCAATGTAGGTGTGCGCGTCATCCCAGCACCCATGCACATGTGTGTGTGTGTCATCCCTGCTACCCACATGTGTGTTTAATCCCAACACCTCTGCATGTTTGTATCCCAGCACCAATGCACAAGGGTGTCATCTCAGCACCAGTGCATGCATGCATGCCATACCACCACATCGGCAGGTGTAAAATCCTCCCATTATCACTGCATTTGTGTGTCATCCCAGCACCAATCATGTGGGTATCATCCCAGCACCACTGTAGACATGTTGCTGTACCTAGTTTCAGTGCATGTGCATATGTCATGTCAGCACCAGTGCATGGGTGTGTATCATTTCAGCAACCATGAATATGTTTGTCATAGCAGCACCACTGCATGTGTGTATCACCCCATCATCAATGAATGTGGGAGTCTTCCCAGTACCACAACCTTCATGTGGGGTATCCCAGTACCAGTGTATGCAGTAGTGTCATCGCTGCCAGCGTGGTGGACATCCCAGCATCAGTCCATGGTAGTGTCACTACATCAAAAATGGATGTGGGTGTCATCCCTGCACCACTGTGTGCATGTTGGTCACCCCAGTACCAGTACATTGGTGTGTGTCACTGCAGGGGTGTGGGTCTTCACAACATGAGTACATATGTGTGTGTCATCAAAGAACAACTTCTGGTGTGTGGGTCATCCCAGCACCAGTGCATGGGTGTGTGTCATACCAGCACCAATGCATATGGCTGTCATCCCAGCCCCATTCCATGCATGAGCACTGTTGTTCATGCTAACACCAGTGTATATGTGTGTATTATCCCAGCAACACTGCATTCATTTGGATCTTACCAGCACCAGTGCATGCATGCCATTGGAGCATACCTGCATGTGTCTGTCATACCAGTATTCCATCCCAGCACCAAGAATGTGTGTGTCATCCCAGAGCCAGTACTTGTTTGTGTCATACCAGCAGCACTGCCATCATGTGGGTCATCCCTGCATCAGTGCATGCATGTCACTTAATGTGTTTTTTGTGATACCAGCACAAGTGAATGTGTGTGCCATATCAGCAACACTGTATGTGTGTATCATACAAGTACCAATGAACGTGGTTGTCATACAGTGCCACTGCTGGAGTCAGGGTCATCCAAGCACCAGTGCATGCATGTGTGTCATTCCAGCATAGCTGCATGTGTGTGTAATTGAGCACTGCTGGATGTGTATGTCATCTCAGCATCAATGCAAGTGGGTGCCATCCCAACATCACTATAGGCATGTTGCTCACTGAAGCTCCAGTGCAAACGTGTCATCCCAGAACCACTTCAGGCATGTGGGTCTTCCCAGCACCGCTGCATGTGTGTTTTATCCAAGCACCAATGTGTGTCATCCCAGCACCCCTGCATGTGGATGACTTCCAAGAACCACTGTAGGCATTTTTCTCTTCCCAGCACCAGTGCATTTGTGTGTGTTATACCAGCACTACTGCAGGTGTGTTAGTCACTCCAGCACCAGTGAATGCATGTATGTAATCCCGACAGCACTGCAGGGGTTTGGGTCATCCCAGCACCAATGCATATGGATGTCATTCCAGCATCACTATGTGCATATTGCTAATCCCTGCACCAGTTCAGGTGTGTGTATTCCCACCAACACTTCATGCATCTGGGTCTTCCCAGCAACAGTGTATGTGTGTTTGTCAAAACAGCATACTTGTATGTGTGTGTAATCCCAGAAATGCTGCATGAGTGCATCATCCCAGCTCCAATGAACCTGTGTGCCATCTCAGCACCAGTGCATGTGTGTGTCATTCCAGCAACACTGCATGTGTGTTTCATCACAGTATCACTGCATGATTTTTCAATACCATCTCCAATGCATGTGGGTGTCACTGAGAACCACTCTGTGCATGTTGGTCATTGCTGCACCAGTGCATATGTGTGTCATCCCAGAACTACTGCAGGTGTGTGAATCTTCCCACAACCAATACACATGTGTGTGTCATCCCAGCACCACTGCAGATGTTGTGGGGGCATAGTGCAACCAGTGCATGCATGTGTGTCATCTCAGGATGCCTGCATGTGTGTGTAATCCCAGCTTCACTGCATGTGTGTGTCATCCCAGCACCACAGCATGAACCAGTGATGTCTAGTGGGTCATCACAGCATCAATGCATATGCGTATCATCCCATCACCACTGCATGCATTTTGCTCATCCCAGCACAAGTGAAAGTGTGTCATCCCAGGACCAGGGCATGTGTGTCATTCCATCAGCAATGCATGTGTGTGTCAGCCCAGCACCACTGCATATTTGTGTTATTCCATCATAAATGGATGTGTGTGTCTTCCGAGCACCACTGTGTGCATGTTGGATATCACAGGACCAGAGCATGCGTCTGTGTCATCCCAGAACCACTGTAGGTGTGTGGGTCATGCAGCATGAGTACATGCATGTGTGTCATCTTAGAACCACTATATGTATGTGTCAACCAGCACCACTTCATGTGTGTGTCATCCCAAAAGAAATGCCTATGGCTGTCATACCACAACCACTTCAGGCCTGTTGCTCATCCCAGCATTATTAGGTGCATGTGTCACCAAGCACCACTGGAGGCTTATGTGTCATCCAAAACCAGTACATGCGTGTGTCATCCCAGGATATCTGCATGTGTGTGTATTCCCACCTCCATTGCATATATGTGTCATCCCAGTAGCAGTGCTTGTGTGGGTCATCCCAAGCACCACAGCATGCACAACTGACAGCTAGTAGGTCATTGCAGCATCAATGCATATGGGTGTCATCCCAGCACCCGTGTGTGCATGTTGCTGATCCCTACACCAGTTCATTTGTGTCTTCACAGCACCACTGCATGCCTCTGGTTTTTTCCAGCAACAGTGCATGCATGTGAGTCATACCAGCATACCTGAATGTTTGCATAATCCCAGCAATGCTGAATGTGTGCATCAATCCAGCACTAATGAATGTGTGTGTCTTCTCATCACCAGTGCATATGTGTGTCATTCCTGCAGCACTGCATGTGTGTGTCATTCCAGCACCATAGAATTCTGTGTCATTCTGCACCAATGCATATGGGTATCATCTGAGCACCACTGTGTGCATTTTGGTTATTCTTGCACCAGTGCATACGTGTGCATCATCCTAGAACCCTGCAGGTGTGCAGTCATCCCACAACCAATACGTGTGTGTGTCAACCCAGCACCACTCCAGGCATATATGTCATCCCAGAACCAGTGCATGCATGCGTGTGCATCACCCAGGATACCTGCATGTGTGTGTAATCCAAGCCAAGCTGCATGTGTGCCATCCCAGCACCAGTGCATGTGTGGGTCATCCCAGCACCATGACATGCATGACTGACAGTGAGTGGATCAACTCGGCATCAATGAATATGGATGTCATCCCTGTACATCTGTGTGCATGTTGCTCATCCCTGCTCCAGTTCATGTTTCTGAGTCTTCCCAGGTTGACTGCATGATTGTGTGTCATCCCTGCAATGGTGCATATGATCATACCTGCTTGTGTGTAATTCCACCAATGTTGCATGTGTGTATCATCTCAGCACCACAAAATAGGTGTGTCTTTCCAGCACCAATGCATGTGGTTTTATCTGAGCACCTCTGTATACATGTTGGTCATTCCAGCACCTGTGCATGCGTGTGTGTCATCTGTGAATCACTGCAGGGTTGTGGCTCATCCTAACACCATTCCCCACAACATTCCCCACAACACCACAAGTGTGTGGGTCATCCCAGTACCTGTGCATGGGTGTGTGTCATCGCTGCACCTCTACAGGCACCACTGCCAGTGAGTGGGTCATCACGGCCAATGGCATGCATGTGTGTCATCCCAGTGGGCTTGTTTTTCTTCCCAGCAGAGTGCATGCATGTGTGTCATCCCAGGACCACTGCATGTGTGTTTCATCCCATCACCACGACATGGTTGTGTCATTACTGCACCACTGTATATGAGTGTAATCCCAGCACCATTGCAAGGGTGTGTCATTCCAGCAACACTGCATGGGTGTGTCAATTGAGCACCAATACATGTGGGTGTCATCCAAGCACCAATGTGTGAATGTTGGTCATCCCAGCACCAGTGCATGCTTGTGTGTTATCCCAGCAAACCTGCATGTGTGTGTCATCCAGCACCACTGCATGTTCCCCAAATGAGTACAAGTTTGTGTATCATCAGAGCACAACTGCAAACTTGAGGGTCATCACATCAACCAAGAATGTGTTTGTCACACCAGAACCACTGCATGTGTGTGTCATCCCAGCACCAATACCTATGGGTAACATTGCAACACTACTGCTGGAGTGTAGAACATCCCAACACCAATTCATTAATGTGTGTCATTTCTGTCATTGTGTGGGTCATCCCAGCACCAGTGCATGCATGTGTCATCCCAGCACAAGTTCATGTGATTATGTCATCCAAGGGCCCATGAACATGTGTGTCATACCAGCACCACTGCATATGTGTATCATCTTAGTACTAATGTATGTGTGTGTTATCCCAGCTCCAGTGCATGTGTGTGTCCTTCCAGCAGCCCTGTATGTGTGTGCCATCTCAGTATGACTACATGGTTGTGTCATTCCAGCATCAATGCATGTGGGTGTCATCCAAGCACCACTGTGTGCATGTTGTTCATTCAAGCAACAGTACATGTATGTGTGTCATCCCAGCACCACGGCAGGCATGTGGTTCATTTCAGTACCAGAACATGCATGTGTGTCATTCCATCACCACTGCAGGCATGTGTAATCACAGCAGCACTGCATGCACCCCTGATTGTGAGAGGGTCAAACTAGCACCAGTGCATGCAAGTGTGTCATCCCAACACTTCTGCATTGGTATGTCATCTCACCACTACTGCATGTGTGTGTCATCCAAGCACCAATGCATGTGGGTGTCATACCACCACCATTGCCAGAATGAGGGTCATCCCAATAACATCACATGAGTGTGTGTCACCATTGTGGGTGGATGGTTCATCCGAGCACCATTGCATGCAGGTTTGTCATCCCAGAACCAATGCAGGTAGGTGTCATACTAGCAACACTGCCTGAATGAGAGTCATCCTAATATCAGTGCATACATGTGTGTCATTGCTGGGGGAATGTGTTTTATTCTACTACCACTGCATGCAGGTGTGTCATCCCAGCACTGCTGCATGTGTTTCATCCCAGCACCAATGCATATGTGTGTTACCTCAGCACCAGTGCAGGCATGTTGGACATCCCAAATCCAGTGCATGTGTGTGCCATCCCAGAACTACTGCAATTGTGTGGGTCATTCCAGTACCAGGGCATGCATTTGAGTCATTCCAGCACCTCTGCATGTGTATGTCATCCCAAGACCACTGTATGTGTGTATCATCCCAGCACCAATGCATGTGGGTGTCATTCCAGCAGCACTGCAGGCATGTTGCTCACCCCAGCTCCAGTGCATGCTTCGGTGTTATCCTGGAACCACTGCTTTAGTTCATCTTCCCAGCACCAATGCATGTGTGTCATTCCATCACAAGTACATGTGTGTGTCATCCCACAGTTACGGCATGAGTGCGTAATTCGAGCACCAATGCATATGGGAGTCATTCCAGCTTCACTGCAGGCATGTTGCTCATCCCAGAACCAGTTGATGCATGTGCATTCCAGCACCACTGTATGAATGTGGATTATCCCAGTACCTGTGCATGTGTGTCATCCCAGCATAACTGCATGTGTGAGTGGCATCCCAGAATACCTGTATACATATGTAATCCCAGCACTGCTGCATGTGTGTTTCATCCCAGTAACACTGCATACTTGTTGTTCATTCTTGCACCAGTTCATGTGTGTGTCTTCTGAGCACCACCACATGCCTCTGGATCATCCCAGCAACAGTGCATGTGTGTATGTCATTCCAGCATATCTGCATGTGTGCGTGATCTCAGTTTTGCAGCATGTATCTGTCATCTCAGCACCTTGGCATGTGCGTGTCATCCCAGCACCACTGCAGGCAGGTTGCTCATTCCAGGACCAGTACATGCATGTGTTTCATTCCAGCACCACTGCAGGTGTGTTGGTCAATCCAGTACCAGTGCATGGGTGTGTGTAATCCCGACACCGCTGCTTGTGTGTGTCATCCCAGCACAAATGCATGTGGCTGTCATCCCAGCACCACTGTAGGCGTGTTGTTCACTGAAGCTCCAGGGCATGCTTGTGTGTCATCACAGCACCACTGCAGGATTCTGGGTCATCCCAGTACCAGTCCATGTGTGTGTGTCATCCCAGGATACCTGCATTTGTGTGTAATTACAGCTACACTGCATGTTTGTGCCATCTCAGCAGCATTGCATTGTGGGTCAACACAGCACCACAGCATGCAGCAGTGATGGCTAGTGGGTCATCGCAGCATCAATGCATATGGCTGTCATCCCAGTAACAGTGCATGTATGTTTCTCATCCCTGCACCATTTTATGTTTCTGAGTCTTCCCAGCACATCTGCATAATTGTGGGTCATCCCAGCAGCAGTGCATGCGTGTGTGTCATACCAGCATACTTGAATGTGTGTACGATCCCACTAATGCTTCATGTGTGCATCATGCAAGCACCAATGAATGTGTGAGTCATCCCAGAACCAGTGCATGTGTGTCATTCTGGCAGCACTACATGTGTGTGACATCCCAGCACCACTGCATGGTTGTGTTATTCCAGCACCAATGCATGTGGTGTCACCCAAGCATCAATGTGTGCATGTTGATCATCCCAGCACCAGTGCATGCATGTGTCATTCCACCACTAGTACATGCATGTGTGTCCTCTCATAACTGCTGCAGGCATGTGAGTCTTCCCAGCAGCAGTACATAAATGTGTGTCTTCCCAGCACCACTGAAGGCAAGTGTGTCATAATAGCACAGCTGCATGCAACCCTGCCTGCCAGGGGGTCATCCCAGCACCAGTGCGCGCATATGTGTCATCCCAGTTCCTCTGCATATGTATGTCATCCATCACCAATGCATGTGTGTGTCATTCCATAACAACTGCATGCAACCCTGCCTGTGAGTGTGTCATCCCAGCACCAGTGTGTGCATGTGTGTCTCTCCAGCCCCTCTGCATGTGGATGTTGTCCCATCAACACTGCATGTGGATGTCATCCCAGAACCACTGGAGGCATGGAGCTCATCCCAGGACCAGTGCATTCTTATGTGTCATCCCAGGACCACTACATGGGTGTCATTTCAGCACCAATGCATGTGGCTTTTTCTGAGCACCACTGTGTGCATGTTGGTCATTCTAACATCAGTTCATGCATGTGTGTTATCACAGCACCAGTGGATGCATATGTGTCATCCCAGCATCAGTTAATGTGTATCATCCATCATCTCAGAAACCATGAATGTGTTTTTCATAGCAGAACCACTGCATGTATGTATCATCCCAGCACCAATGCATGTGGTTGTCTTCCCACCAACAAAGTGAGCATGTGGGGCATCCTAGCACTAGTTAATGCATGTGTATCATCTCTGCCAGCAAGTGCATCATCACTGCAACAGTGCACGGTTGTGTCATTCCAACATGAATGGATGTGGCTGTCATCCGAGCACAACTGCATGCATGTTAGTCACCCGACTACCAGTGCATGCATGTGTGTCATCCCAGAACCCACTGCAGGGGTCTGGGTGTTCCTAACATGAGTACAAGATTGTGTGTCATCACAGCACAACTGCAGGTGTGTGGGTATCCCATCAACCAAGAATGTGTTTTTCATACCAGAACCACTGCATGTGTGTGTCATCCCAGCACCAATGCCAGCATGTAGAGCATCGCAACACCAGTCCATGTATGTGTGTCAATCCTGCCTTCGTGTGGGTCATCCCAGTACCAGTGCATGCATGTGTGTCATCCCAGCACCCATGAATGTGTGTGTCATCCCAGCACTACTGCATGTGTGTATCATCCCAGTAACAATGTATGTATGTGTCATTCCAGCTCCAGTGCATGTGTTTGTTCTTCCAGCAGCACTGCATGTGTGTGTCATCCAACACATCTACATGGTTTTGACATTCCAGCACCAATGCATGTGGGTATCATCCAAGCACCACTGTGTGCATGTTGTTCATCCAATCACCAGTGCATGCATGTTTGTCATCCTAGCACCACCGCAGGCATGTGGGTCATCCCAGCACCAGTACTGTCGCTGTCCAGCAGGACATAAAGACACGTACAACTCAGATTGTCATGAAGGAGCTTTTTTTTTTTAATTCGGATAACACCCTCTCTATATAAGCAGTCTCATGCATAAGCAATTTCTATTGGATATGTCCACACAATCCTGTTAAGGGTCAAGCAATCACGAGCTCAAGCATACATGTAGCCAATTGTAATAGCTTCCTGTTTTTCTCCAGGCATACCAAGCATGCCCTTTGGCTCCCTGCCTGCCCACATCTCCCCCTGTTTGTTTATAAAAAGACTGTGCCTGTCTTAGGTTGTCCATGACAGAGCAACATCCTTACCCATCATCAGAAAATGAAGCTTATATCTTCATTCCATGTCTTAGGTTGGTATGAGCTCTTCACGAATCTTACCCATCTTTGACTACTGGTCTGGCATAGCCAAACTTGGAGGGAGGTTTCCACATAACCTGCTAAGTCGTAGGAGCCATTTGGGAAGGGTGCTAAGTCAGGAGAAAAGGGTACAGTAGGTAAACCTAATGTGGAATTAGTGGTAAGAAGAGGAGGATATAGATTGGAAGAGTTAGTAAGGGGCAAAGGGCAAGGCCATGCCTTTACTATTCCCCCATAGGTAATGCACAGCTCCTCCATTAACATGGTGAGGGATCATCAACAACAGCAGTTGGAGGAACTTCCACATCTTCTTGTTCTTCTTGGTTTTCTATTGAGGAAGCCTTGACCAATCTTTCAGCACCCAAATTGGCGATTGTGCATCCTGCGGGAAAACACAAACAGATCATCGGGTCCTTTCCATTGTCCCGATAGAATGGCCTTCCAGAGCACTTGAGGTAGACGTTTTTTATTAGGCTCTGAATGACAGTCAGCAGCCAATTGGCCCTCAGAATCGAGATTTAAAAAATTTAAAATGAACAAGGCAACCGATAATTTGTCTTTTGGGGATCTGTATGATGCCCCTATTCCCCCTTTTTGTTTATAAAGCATGTTTTTAAGTGTTAAATGGGCATGCTCAACAATGATTTGTCCAGTAGGATTATAGGGAATTCCTGTGACATGTTGAATACCAAAGGTGGAACAAAATTGTTTAAAGGCCTGGGACATATATCCAGGACCATTGTCTGTTTTAATTTGTTTGGGGACCCCTAGGATGGGGAAAGAATGTAAACAGTGTGTTATTACACCTTTGGTTTTTTTATCCAGCATGAGCAGAGGCCATAATAAATCCTGAAAAGGTATCTATTGACACATGGATGAATTGTAGTTTTCCAAATTCTGAATAATGTTACATCTGTTTGCCAAATATGATTGGGCTGAAGCCCTTTTGGATTTACTCCTAATGAGGGGTTAGGAATAAGTGTAGCACATTTAGCACAAGACTTGACTGTGTCCTGAGCTTTTGCCTTAGTAATCTGATAGTGTAAATGTAGAGTAGAAGCATTTATGTGAAATTTGGAATGAAATTTTTTTGCATTTTCAAGTGCATCAAAGATATGTAGGTCTCTGGTGGCCAAGTCTGTTAAATCATTGTGTAAACTTAGAGGACCTGGAAGGCCAGTATGAGCCGGAACATACCCAATAAAAAAAGGGCTTTTTCTATCCCAAATAAGTTTTTGTAAAGATTGTAAATACTTAGTGATGGTGGAAGTGAGGGAGAGCAGACCAGTTAATTCTAAATTTTGAATAGCATTAACAACATATTTGCTATCAGAGAACAGGTTAAAGGGCTCATGGTGGGTTCTGAATACTTCTATAGCTACTAATAGTTCTGTTTGTTGTGCAGATAGAGTATTAAACAGCAATGTTTTTGTAACATTATTTACAGTAATAGCACCCATACCATTTTTTTGATCCATCAGTAAATATAAGGGTAGCTCCTATAATAGGTTCTTTTAGGGTGACTTTGGGGAAAATTATAGGATATTGACTTCAAAATTGGAGAAGAGGATCAGATGTCAAATGATTGTCAAACACAGCAGAAGTACTAGTAAAGACTATAGCCCATGAATTTGAATTATTAATAAGATATTGTATGTGATCAGTAGTATAAGGAGTAGTTATTGTCGAGGGATGTGACCCAAAGGTGGAAAGGTATACTTTTAACGCCTTAGGATTAATCCTGCCACAGTTCAGTAAACAAGAATAAGACCTTGTAAGGGGCATAATTCATGTGAACCCATAGAATAGGACCCTTTGCCAAAACACTCCTGTGGGTAACTTATTTGTGGCCAAGACAATGAATGATACAGGCTTAGCTAGGTCAATACGATCAAGATGAACCTTTTCCATAGCTGTTTCAATAAGCTTGAGAGGTGTTTGAGCCTTAGGAGTAAGCACCTGTTTAGAAAGGGGATCAGAATCACCTTTAGGAGTGTCAAACAGGGGGCCCAAACTTGAGGTGGGTAAGTGAAGGTAAGATCTAATCCAGTTAATGTCACCTAATAGCTTTTGAAAGTCATTCAAAGTCTTAAGTAGGTCTACTCGAATACTAATTTTTGTGGGTTTAACCATTGTTGCATTTATGATAGATCCCAGGAAGTTTTTGGTGTCTGTCATTTGTGCCTTGTCAATGGCAATATGTAAGCCCCACCTTTTTAGTGACTTTATTAAGGAACTATAACAATTTTCCAAGACAGTCTTTTCTTTATGAGCTAACAAAATATCATCCATATAATGATAGAGTAAAAGTTGAGAGTTTGCTAGGCATATGGGTTCAATGGCCTTGTTTACATATATTTGACACATAGTGGGGCTATTGGCCATGCCTTTTGGGAGAACTATCCATTCATATCTTTTATTAGGAGAACTGTTATTAAGTGAGGGCACAGTAAATGTGAACCTTTTGGTGTCTGAGGGATGTAACAGAATGGAAAAGAAGCAATCTTTTATGTCAATTACAATGAAGGGCCAATTAACTGGAATAGTCGATAAAATAGGTAATCCTAATTGAATAGGTCCCATGGGCTCCATTATAGAATTTACTGCTCTTAGGTCATGTAATAGCCTCCATTTTCCTGATTTCTTTTTTATTATGAATATTGGTGTGTTGAAAGGAGAGGTGGATGGTTTGATGTGTCCAGCCTTTAGTTGTTCTTTAACCAATTGTTGGGCTGCTTCTAATTTGTCTTTTGAGAGGGGCCACTGAGGGACCCAGACAGGTTTATCAGATTTCCATGTTATTTTAATTGCTTCAGTGGCCCCTAATGAAAATCCAATCCCTTTCTATCTTGTTTTGAAGTAACTAAAATGGGTGAAGTAGGACCTTGACTATTTTTCCCAAGACATTTTCCCCATATGTGTCCTTGGGCTAACATCATTTGATTAGCTTTTAGATTACTGTATGGGATCTCAGGTGTGAGATGTAAATCCATCTGTTCCATGATATCTCTCCCCCACAAGTTTACCGGGAGATGTTCAAGGACATAAGGTTGGACGGTACCACTATGACCTTCTTCATCCTTCCATTTTAATATGGCTGTGCTTTTGTTAGGATTGGAAGCTATAACCAATCCCCTTAAAGTCTGATCTGCCTGTTGAGGTGGCCAGGCTTTGGTCCATTCTGTAATTTTGATAATACTTTTGTCAGCCCCAGTATCTAATAAGCCCTCAAAACTTTTGCCTTCTATCACTAACTTTGTCATAGATCTATCTTTTAAATCCAATGTTAACATGACCATATTTTGGCCAGTAGAACCTAATCCTTTATTTCCCCTAATAATATTCTCTGATGGATATTGATCATGGCAACTGGGTAAGACCAACAATTGTGCTATGTGATCACCCTGAGCTACTATTGCTATACCTCTTGGTGAAGCAGCAAGGATTTTTATTTCTCCTGTAAAATCAGGGTCTATAACTCCAGGGACAATATTTAATCCTTTTAAAGTAGAAGAACTGCTCCCCAGAACTAGTCCCACTGTTCCTTTAGGTAATGGGCTGATAACCGAAGTTGGTATTGGTTGTACTCCCATCTCTGGAGTTAATACTGCTCTGGCAGAGGCACAGAGGTCCAATCCTGTGCTTTCTCTTGTTTGTCTAGTTCGGAGTCAAGGGGTAATGGGTCCGAGGTATGGACTGGATAGCCCCGTATATTTGTGGGCTCTGAGGCCGGGGGCCCTGATTCCCGTTTTTTGGAGGTAAAGGGTTACCATCTTTGTCTCTAGTTGATTTACAGTCACTTGCCCAGTGTTTCCCTTTTTTACATCGGGGACATAATTTTGGCACAGGACCCTGGGGGCAGTCCTTTTTTATGTGTCCATATTGTTTACACCGATAACACTGTTGGCCTGGGTGGGAGTTGGCATTGCCTCTAAGACCCTGTGCAAGCACTGCAGCCATCATCTGACCTTGAATAAAAGCCTCATTAATATCCCTACAAGCCTTTAAATAGGCTCCAAGGTCTATGTTTTTCCACGGTCTTATTGCTTCTTTACACCATTTATTTGCTTGCTCATATGCAAGCTGTTTGACTAAAGGCATAGCCTGGTCTACATCTCCAAATATATGTCCTGCTGTTTGAATCAATCTGTCTACAAAATTGGCATAGGGTTCATTGTTGCCTTGAATAACCTTACATAACTGTTCTTGATCATTGCCAGCACCTGAAAGCGTTTTCCAAGCTTTAGTGGCAGCAGGACTAATTTGTTGATACACACTGGGGTGGAAATTAATTGGATTACCTTGCCCTTCATATGGTCCTTGACCTGTCAGCATGTCTGGATTCCATTGAGGATTGCCCGCAACTGCATTACTTCAGGCAGTATCAGAACATAACTCCTGGTTGGCCACCTTCCACATAAGATATTGTCCCCCAGATAAACATGCTTCTGCTAAATTACCCCAATCAGTCGGAGTAAGATTTTGACTTGCAACATTCTCTAATAAGAAATGGTAGATGCAGCTTTTACTCCATAAGACATAACTGCCTCTTTCAACTGTTTCACTAATTTTATATCTAATATTTGATGATATCTCTGATTGTTTTGATCTTCAAATACCAGGAATATTGGGAACACTGATCAAGATTTTACATCAGCCCACTGTCTGGGGGCCGCCCCTGTGCAGCAAGTACAGGCACCCCTACAACTTGGAAAAGAGTGGTGACCTGGATTATATGCCAGAGGGTGCGGCACAGTAGGGGCTAAATGCTACTGAGAGAACTTCTTTTCTAGCTCTGTCTCAGATAGTTCCTGTTCTTCACATCCCTGTTCTGAGTCTGAACATCTACTTTCTCTTTCAGAAGCTTGACTTGATTGTTCTTCTTTTACAGTTTCTAACATCTCTTCCCCTTCTCTTAGCTGTTCTTGAAATTTTGGTTTTTTGGAAGTCAGACAGAAATGAACTAATGTCCATATAGGCAAAGTACCAAGAAGGAGAGGCGTTTTTTTCATTTTGTTTATGGAGGTCCTTTCCCAAACACTCCCACTGAGCCCTTCTTGTAAGAACCAAGGACAGGCTTCTTCTATAGTTTCAACGAATGTCTACACAGTTTTAGACTTTAATGGAGTTTCGTTTTCTCTTAACAATGCCTTAAGATAGACTTCCATGTGAATCCATGAAATTTCCAATCCCATGGCTATAATATGGCCTCTGTGATTACCACCACAACAACATACAGAAACCAAACAAGAAAAAGTAACAAAAATATTAACACAACTAACACCTTACACACATTCATTTGCTATAGGACATCCTTTGCTGTCTCTTGGGACATCCTTCTGTTAAGTTCCTTCACTAGGGGAGCCTTCCATTAGTACCTTAAGGCCACTGTTTCCTCGAATAGGGAAACATGCTAGTTGACTGTGCTAGTGAAAAATTTTCTCCTTTATTACTTACCTGAGCGCTCAACATTCCCCATGTGGGCCACCAAATGTCACTGTCCAGCGGGACATAAAGACACATACACCCATAACCACGAAGGAGCTTTTTTTTTTTTTTTAATTCAGATAACACCCTCTCTATATAAGCAGTCTCATGCATAAGCAATTTCGATCAGATATGTCCACCCAATCCTGTTAAAGGTCAAGCAATCACAAGCTCAAGCATACATGTAGCCAATTGTAATAGCTTCCTGTTTTTCTCCAGGCATACCAAGCACACCCTTGGGCTCCCTGCCAGCCCACAGAGAAGACATACATACATGCACTGATTCTGGGATGACCCACATGCATGAAGTAGTGCTGGGATGACAAGCATACATGCACTGGTGCTGGAATGACAGCCACATGCATTGGTGCTGGGATAACACACACATGCAGTGATCTTGGGGTGACATACACATGCAGATTTCCTGGGATGACCCACACGCATGCAGTGGTACTGGTGAGACACACAAACATACACTGGGCTGGGAAAAGCAACATGCTGGCATTTGTGCTGTGATGACACATACACATTTACTCTTGTTGGGAAGACCTACACCCCTGCAGTATTTCTAGGATGCCACATATGCATGCACTGGTACTGGGGTGACCAACATGCATGCACAGGTGCAGGAATGATACCCATATCCATTCATGATGGAATGACACAACCATGCACTGGGGCTGGTATGACCCACAAGCTGGTGGATGACACATATGCATGCACTGGTGATGGGGTGACTTACACAACAACTGTGGTGCTGGGAAGACACCTACATGCATTGGTGCTGGGATAACACACACAGGCTGTGGTGCTGCTATGATGAACACATTTATGTTTGGTGGTATGATACACACATTTACTGATGCTGGCATGACAAATATGCATGCACTGGTGCTGGGATGACCCACCCGCTGGCAGTAGTGATGGGATGACATACCCAGACACTGGTGCTGGGATGACACATACATGCACTGGGGCTGGGATGACACACACATGCATTAGTGCTGGGATGGCACACACAGGCAGCAGTGCTGGGATTATGCACACATTCAGGTATGATGGAAGACGCACATGTACTGGTGCTGGGAAGTGGAGCTGGAATGACATACACATATTAAATGGTGCTGGGAGAAGCAACATGCATGCAGTGGAGCTGAGATGACATACACATATTAACTGGTGCTTGGAGAAGCAACATGCATGCAGTGGATCTGAGATAACACCCACATGCATTGGGGCTGGGATGACACACACATGCAGTGGTGATGTGATGACATACATATGCAGAGGTCTTGGGATGACAAATATGCATGCACTGATGTTGGAATGACCCACTGGATGGCAGTGGTGCATGGAGTGTTGCTGGGATGACACACACCATTGCATTAGTGCTGGGATGACCCACATGCTTGCAGAGATCCTGGGATAACACACATGCATGTAATGGTGCTGGGGTGATGCACCCACCTGCAGTGGTTCTGGGATGACACACATACATGAAATGGTGCTGTGATGACCAATATGTACCCATTGGTGCTCAGAGGACAACCCAATGCCTTGGTGCTAGAATGATGCATATATTGTGGTTCTGGGATGACACACACACACGCACTGGTACTTGGATGAAAGACCCATGAATTGGTGCTGGGATGATGAACACATGCAGCGGTGATGGAATGACACACACACATACACTGGTGCTGTGATGACACAAACTGTGGAGTAGTGCTGGAATGACAAGCATGCATGCACTGGTACTGGGGTGAGCAACGTGACTGCAGTGGTGTTGAGATGACACCCACATGCATTGCTGCTGGGATGATACACATACATATTATGATTCTGGAATGATCTAAAGACCTGCAGTCGTTCTGTGATGATACACACGCAGGCCATGGTACTGGGATGACCAACATGATTGCAGTAGTACTGGGATGACACACATGCATGCACTGGTGCTGGGGTGAGCAACGTGCCTGCAGTGGTGCTGGGATGAGAGCCACATGCATTGGTGCCAGGATGGCACACATGTGTACACTGGTGTGGGGATGACAAACACTCCTGCAGTGATGCTGGTATGACAATCACGTGCATTGGTACTTGGATGATACACAAATGCATTGGTGCTGGTATAAAACACACATTCATTTGTACTGGGATCACACAAACACATGAACTTGTGCTGGGATAACACACATGCATGCACGGGTGCAAGGATGACCCAAACAATGGCAGGGGTGTTGGGATGACACAAACAAGCACTGGGGCAGGGATGACACACACATGCATTGGTGCTGGGATGGCACACACAGGCAGCAGCCCTGGAATTACACACACATGCAGGTATGCTGGGATGACATGCATGCACTGGTGCTGGAATGATCCAAACAAATACAGTGGTTTTGGGATGACATACACATATAAACTGGTGCTGGTATGAGCAAAATGCATGCAGTGGTACTGGAATGTCCCCGATATGATTTGGTGCTGGGATGACACACACATTCTCTGGTGATGGAATGACATACACATGCATAGGTCCTGGGATGACAAACATACATGCAATGGTGCTGGAATGACCCACTGGCCAGTAATGGTGCATGCAGTGGTGCTGGGATGACATACACCATTTTACTGGTGCTGGGATGACCCACATGACTGCAGTGATACTGGGATGACACACACACTTGTAATGGTTCTGAGATGACCTAAACACCTGCATTGGTCCTGGGATGATGCACACACATGCACTGGTGCTATCATGACCAACATGTACACAGTGGTGGTTAGATGACACCCATATGCATTGGTGCTCCAATAATACACACATGCCACCATTCTGGGATAAAACACACATTCACTTGTGATAGGATGACACACATGCATTGGTCCTGGGTTGATGCACACATGCAGCAGTGCTTGGAGGACACACATGCATGCGTATGTCCTTGGATGAGCAACATGCCTGCAGCAGTGTTTGGATATCACTCAAATGCATTGGTGCTAGGATGACACACACATGCAGAGGTGCTGGGATTACACACACAAGTAGGAATGCTGGGAGGACACACACACACATACACTGGTGGAGGAATGACCCAAAACCTTCATTGGTGCTGGGGTGAAACACACGCAGGCACTGGAACTTGGGAGAGCACCATGCCTGCAGTGGTGCTGGAATGACACCCACATGCACTGGTGATGGGATGGTACACACATGCAGTGTTCTGGGGATGACATATACATGCAGATATGCGGGAATAACTCACACGCATGTCTTGGTATTGTGATGACTCACCCAATTGCAGTAGTTCTGGGATGACACACACACATGCACTGAACTGGGTTGAGCAACATGCCTGCAGTGGTGCTGGAATGACACACATATGCATTGGTGATGGGATGAAACACACATGCAGTGGTGCTGGGATGACACACCTGGAAGCAGTGGTGCTGGGATGACACACACACCCATAGGAATGACACACATGCAAGCACTGATGCTGAGATGACCCACATGCATGCAGTAGAACTGGGATGACAAACACACAGGCACTGGTCCTGGGATGACTCCCATATGCATTGGTGCTGGGATGACTCACACAAGTAGTGGTCTTGGGATGATATATACAGGCATGGTTGCTGGATGGTCCCCACACATGCAGTGGTACTGGGATGACCCACATGTTTGCATTGATGCTGAGGAGATACACACACATGCACTGTGCTGGGATGAGCAACATACCTGCGATGGTGCTTGGATGACACCCACATGTATTGATACTGGGATGACACATGCATGCTGCAAAGCTGAAATGACACACACATATGCACTGGTCCTGGGATGAACAACATGCCTCTTGTGGTGCTTTGAAGACATCCACATGCATTGATGCTGGGTTGACACATACATGCAGTGGTGCTGGAATGAGCAACATGCCAGCATTAGTGTTGTGATGAACACCACATGCATTGCTGCTGTGATGACACACACATGTAGTGGTGAGTGGTCACATACACATGCAGAGGTTCTGGAATTACAGACATGCATGCACTGGTACTGGGATGACCCACTCACTGGTAGTGGTACATAAAGTGGTGCTGGCATGACCCACACATGCAGGGGTTTTTGTATGACACATATGCATGCAGCAGTGATGGGATGACCCACATGCTGGCAGTGGTGCATGCGGTGGTGCTGGAATGACACAGATATTTAGTGGTGCTGCGATGACACACATGCATGTACTTATTCTGGGATAACTCACATGCCTGCAGGTGTTCTGGAATGACACACATGCATTTACTGGTGCTGGTATGAACAAAATGCAAGCATAAATACTGGGATGGCACACACAAACAATGAAACTGGAATTACACACACATGAAGTTATGCTGATTTGACACATGCATGCACTGGTGCTGCGATGACTAACTTGCCAGTAGTGGTGCTGGGATGACACACATGCATGTACTTATTCTGGGATAACTCACATGACTGCAGGTGTTCTGGAATGACACACATGCATTTACTGGTGCTGGTATGAACAAAATGCAAGCATAAATGCTGGGATGACACACACATACAATGAAACTGGAATTACACACACATGCAGTCATGCTGGTTTGAAACATGCATGCACTGGTGCTGTGATGACCCATTTGCCAGCAGTGGTGCTGGGATGACACACACCCATGCACTGGGGCAGGGATGACCCACTAGCCTACAGTTGTGCTATGATGACACAGACACATGTACTCCTTTTGAAAGAACCCACAGTCAGGAATGGTTCTGGGATGACACAAACACAAGCACTGCTACATGGATGGATGACCAAGATACACTCAGTGGTTATGGAATGACACCCACATCCATTCCTGCTGAAATAACAAAACCATGCAGTGGTACTGGGATGTCAAACACATGCAGGGGTTCTGGAATGGCACATGTGCATGCACTCATGCTGGGATGACCCAAACAATGGCAGGGATGACACACGTGCATGCACTGTTTCTGGAATAACCAATATGTCGGCAGTGGTACTGGATTACACCCACATGCTTTGGTGCTGGAATGACACACCCATTTAGTGTTACTGGAATGATATGCACATGCAGTGGTGCTGGGATAACACACATGCATGCACTGGAGCTGGCATGACCCACTTGCCTACAGGGATGACACACATGCATGCACTAGTGCTAGAATGCCCCACATACCAGCAGTGGTGCTGTAAGGCACCCACATGCATTGGCGTTGGAATGATGCACACCTGCAGTGGTGATGGGATGACATACATATGCAGAAGTGCTGGGGCGACAAAAAAATTATACACTAGTGCTGGCATGACCCACATGCTGGCAGTGATGCTGGGATGACACTCAAATGCAGTGGTGCTGGTATGATGCACACATTCATGGATGCTGTGATGACACACACACAAGAACTGGTGCTGGGATCACACACACAGTGGTACTGAGATGACTGACACATCTTCAGTGGTGGCAGGAAGACCCACATATGCAGGGCTGCTTAGATGACACAACCCTGTAGGGGTTCTGGGATGACACACAGGCTTGAAGGGGGGTTGGAATGTGACACAGTTTCAGGGCTGCTGGGAGTGCTCACATGCCTGCAGGGGAGCTTTGATGACAAACATGAATGCACTGGTGCTGAGACGACCCACACACCAGCAGTGCTGCTGGGATGACAAAAACACATGAAGTGGTCCTGGGATGACACACACCAATGCACTGATGCCGGGATGTCCCATAAACCTGCAGTGGTGCTCGAATGACACACATGCATGTACTGGTGGTGGGATGACCCACATGCCTGCAAAAGTTCTGGGAAAACACACATTCTTGCACTGGTGCTGGGATGACACACACTTGCATTTGTGCTGGGATGACACACCCATGCAGCTGAGCTGGGATTACATACACATGCAGGTATGCTGGGATGACACATACCCATACACTGGTTCAGGGATTACCCATAGGTCTGCAGTTCAGGGATTACCCATAGGTCTGCAGTTGCACTGGGATGACACACACACACGCACTCATTTTGAAATGACCCACACGTCTGGAGTTGTTCTGACATGACACACATGCATGCACTGCTACAGGGATGACCAATATATACACAGTGGTAGTGCTCATATTACATGCACATCCATTCATGCTGGAGTGATGCAACTATGTAGGGGTCCTGGGATACCACATATATGCAGGGGTTCTTGGATGGCAGACATGCTTGCACTGGTGCTGGGATGAGCAATAGGCTGCAGTGGTGCTGGGATGACTCACACATGCAGTGGTGCTGGGATTACACACATATGCAAGTGTGCTGGAATGAGACACACATGCACTGGTGCTGGGATGACTCACTCACTCAGCGGTTTTGGGATTACACACACAAGCAAGTGTGCTGAGATAACACACACGTACACTGGTGCTGGGAGAACCCACATGCCTGCAGTGTTGCTGGGATGACACACATGCATACACTGGTGCTGGGATGAGCAAAATGCCTGGAATTGATTTTGGAGGACACCCACATGCATTGGTGCTGCAATGACACACACATGCATTGGTGATGGGGTGACACACACATACACACACATACATAAGTTCTGAGATAGCACACAGGCACGCACTGGCAGAGGTGCATGCAGTGGTGCTGGGTTTACACACACATGCAGGAGTTCTGGTATGCCAATGAGTTGCAGGGGTCCTGGGATGAAACACATGCATAAACTGATGTTGGGAAGACCCACATGCTGGAAGTGGTGCTGGGATGACACCCACATGCAGTGGTCTTACAATCACATACATATACAGAGTTCCTGGGATGACACACACACATGCACTGGTGCTGGCATAAACCACTTGCCTGCAGGGATTACACACATGCATGCACTGATGCTGTGATGCCCCATCGCCATCAGTGGTGCTGGGAAGACACCAACATGCATTGGTGCTGGGATGACGTACACATGCAGTGGTGCTCATAAGACACACATATTCATGGGTGCTGGGATGACACACATACACAAACTGGTGCTGGGATAACACACGTACAGTGTTACTGGGATGACTGACACATCTTCAGTGGTGGTGAGATGACCCACACATGAAAAACTGCTTGGATGACACACCCCTGTAGGGTTTCTGGGATGACACACATGATTAAAGGGGGTTGGGATGACACACATGTCCAGGGCTGCAGGGAGGGCTCACATGCCTTCAGGGGTGCTGGGATGACACACGTGAATGCGCTGGTGCTGAGAAGACCCACATGCCTGAAGTGCTGTTTGGATGACACAAACACATAAAGTGGTGCTGGGAAGACCCACTTGCTGACAGGGAAGCATGCAGTGATGCTGGGATGACACACATGCATGCACTGGTGCAGGGATGACCCATATGCCTGCAGTGGTTCTGGGATGAGACACATGTTTGTACTATTTGTGGAATTACCCACATACCTGCAGGAGTTCTGGGATGACAAATATACATGCACTGGTGCTGGGATGACCAACATGCACACTGTGGTGCAGGGATGATACCCACATGCATTGGTGGTCAGATGATACACACATGTAGTTTTGCTGGGATTATACTCACATGCAGGGGTGGTGGGATGGAACACATGCATGCATTGGTGTTTGTATGACACACCCATGCAGCTCAGATGGTATCACACACACATGCAGGTGTGCTGAGAAGATACACATGCATGCACTGGTGCTAGTATAACCCACATACTCGAGGAGGTGCTGGGATGACACCATATGCAGTTGTGCTGGGAAGACACATGCAGTGGTCTTGGGTTAACTACACATGCAGAGGTACTGGTATGACACACACACGTAAGCACGGATGTGAGACAACTCACACACTTGCAGTGGTGCTGGAATAATACACATACATGCACTGGTGCTGAGAGGAGCAACATGCCTGTAGTGGTGCAGGGATGGCACCCACATGCATTGGTGGTGGGATGACACACACATGCAGCAGTTTGGGAATTACACACACATTCAGGTATGGTAGTAAGACACACACAGTTGTACTGGTTTTCAAATGACCAACACACCTAGAAGACACACACACTATAATTTGTCCTGGGATTATACACATGCATGCACTGGTGCTGGGATGAGGCGCACATGCATTGGTGCTGGGATGACACACACATGTAGCAAAGCTGGAATTACACACCACACAGGTATAATGGGATTATGCACATGCATGCACTGGTGCTGGGGTGACCCACACACATGCAGTGGTACTGGGGTGACACACACATGCAGAGGTGCTGAGATGACACACATGCATGCACTGGTGCTGGGATGACCCACTTGCTGGCAGTGGTGCATTCAGTGGTGCTGGAATGACATACACCCATACACTGTTGCTGGAAAGACTCACATGCCTACAGTGTGGCTGGAATGATAAACACAAATGTAATGGTACTGGGATGACTCACACACATGCACTTGTGCTGGATAAGCAACATGCCTGAGGTGGTGCTGGCATAATACCCACATGTATTGGTGTGGGATGATACACAGATGCAGAAGTCTTGGAATGAAATAGACATATAGACTTTCTGGGATGACAAACATACATGCAATGCTCCTGGCATAACCTACAACTTTGCAGTGGTTCTGGGATGACACACAATGCATTGGGGGTGGGATGACACACACAGGCAGTGGAATTGGGGTGACATACATATGCAGTGATATTGGGATGACACACATCCATGTACTGGTGCTACAATGACCCACACTCCTGCAGTGGTGCTGCGATGACACACATGCATGCACTAGTAGTGGGATGACCCACATTATTGCAGTGTTGCTTGGATGACACACACACATGGATTTATGCTGAAAGGAGCAACATGACTGTAGTTGTGCTGGGGTGACACCACATGCATTGGCGCTGGGATGACAAACACATTCAATGGTCATAATATTACTGACAAATGCAGGGGTGCTGGGATGACACACACATACAGTGGTGCTGGGATGACACACACATGCAGTTGTTCTGGTATGACACACACATTCATGGCTGCCAGGAAGACACATACAGATGAACTTGTGCTGGGATGACACAAATGCATGCACTGCTGCTGGGATGACCCAAATGCCTATAGTGGTGCTGTGATGACACACACATGCACTCTTGCTTGGAGGACTCACACATGCACTGGTACTGGAATGACACACAAGGCATGTTGCTCCTCCCAACACCAGTGCATGTGTTTGTGTAATCCCAGCACCACTGCAGGTATGAGGGTTATCCCAGCACCAGTGCATGAGTGTGTGTCATGCCAGCACCACTGCAAACACCACTACCAGCGAGTGGGTCATCCCAGCACCAGTGCATGTGTGTGTTTCACCCTGTCACACCTTCAAGTGTGTGTAATCCCAGCACCAATGCATGTATGTGTCTTCCCAGCACCAGTGCATGCATGTGTGTCATCCCAGGGATATTGCATGTGTGTGTCATCTCAGCACCACTGCCAGTAAGTGGGTTATTCGAGCACCATTGCACGCATATGTATCATCCCAGCACCTCTGCATGTGTATTTCATCCATCACAACTGCATGTATGTGTCATCCCAGCACCAATGCATGTGTGTGTCATCCCAGCATGAGTAAATGTGTGTCATCCTAACAACACTGTTGGTATGTGGGTCATCCCAGCACCAGTACATGCATATGCATCATCCCAGCATCATTTCATCTGTGTGTGTCGTCCAGGTACTCAAGTATGTGTATGTCATATCAGCACCACTATAAGTGTGGGTCATCCCAGCACCAGTGCATGCATGTATCCCATCCCTTCCATCGCGTAGGTTATCCCAGCATCAGTGCATGCATGTGTATCATCCTAGCACACCTACATGGGTATGTAATCACAGCACCACTGCATGTGTGTGTCATCCCATCACCAATGCATGTGGGTGTCATTCCAGCACCAGTGCATGCACGTGTGTCATCACAGAACCTCTGCAAGCCTTTGGATCATCCCAGTACCAGTGCATGTGTGTGTGTCATTCCATCACCTCTGCAGGTGTATGTCATCTATTGACAACTGTATGTGTGTGTCATCCTAGGAACAATGCATGTGGATGTCATCCCAGAATAATGGTAGGCATGTTGTTCATCCCAGCACCAGTGCATGCATGTGTGTCATCCCAGATCCACCACAGACATGGGTGTCATCCCTGCACCATTACATGTGTGTATGTCATCCAAGCACCATTTCAGGTGTGAGGGTCATCCCAACACCTGTGCATGGGTATGTGTCATCCCAGTACCCTTGTATGAGTGTTTCATCCCAGAACCATGGCATGTGTGTGTCATCCCAGCATACCTGCTTGTGTGTTTAATCCCAGCTCCACTACATATTCCAACACCAATGCACGTGGTTGTCATTCCAGTACCACTGCCAGAGTATGGGTCATCCCAACACCAGAGCATATGTGTATATCATTCCTGTCGTGGTGTAGGTCATCCCAGCACCAGAGCATGCATTTGAGTCAAACCAGCACCACTGCATGTGTGTGTAATCCCTAGGATGACACATATGCATTGGAAGTGAAATGACACACAAATGCTCTTGTGCTGGGATGACCCACAGGCTGGCAGTGGTGCTGGGTTGGCACACACATGCAGGTATGCTGGGATAACCCATACATGTTCTGGTGCTGGGATGATCCACATGTATGCAGTGATGCTAGCAAAATACACACACATGTACTGTGGTGGAATGATCAACATTCCTGCAATGGTGCTGGGATGACACCCACACTCATTGGTGCTCCAATGACACACATGTGCAGCAGTGATGGGATGACATACACATGCAGATGTGTTGGGATGACACATGTGCATTCACTGGTATTTGGATTACCCAATCACCTGCAGTCGTGCATGCATGGGTGCTGGAATGACACACACATGCAGTTTTGCTGTTATGACACACACATGCAGTGATGATGGAAAGAACAGCATGCATTCAGTGGAGCTAGAAGGACACACACATAAGTACTGGAGGTGGGATGACCCACACATGTGCAGTGGTTCTGGGATGACACACATGCATGCACTGGTGCTGCAATGACCAGTAAGAACACAATGGTGCTTGGATGAATTGGAGCTAGAATGACACACACAACTGTGATGCTGGAATGACACACACATGCATTGGTGTTAGGATTACTTATACATGCACTGGTAATGGGATGACACACACATGCAGCAGTGCTGGGATTACACACATAAGCAGGGGTTCTGGGATGGCACTTATGCATGCACTGGTGCTGGAATGAAACCCACATTCATTGGTGCTGAGATGACACATGCAGTAGTGCTTGTATGACACACACATACAGTGGTGATGGTATGACACACACATTCATGGGTGATGGGATGACACACCCACATGAACTGTTGCTGGGGTAACACATATGCTTTCACTGGTTCTGGGATGACCCAAAAGCCCATAGCACTGCTGGGATTCAACACAAATGCACTGGTGCTGGGATGACACCCACATGCATTAGTGATGGGATGTCACACATGCAGCAGTGCTTGGATGACATACACATGCACTGGTTTGGGGATGACCCACAATCCTGCAGTGGTGCTTGGATAACACACATGCATGCACTGGTGTTGGGGTGAGCAATATGCCTGCAGTGGTGCTGGGATGAAACCCACATGCATTGGTGCTGTGATGACACACACGCATCAGTGCTGAGATTACACACACATGCAGGAATGCTGGGATTACACACCCATATGCACTGGTGCTTTGATGGCTCACTTGCTGGCAGTGCTGCAGGCAGTGGTGCTGGATTGACACACACCAGTGCCCTGGTGCTGGTATGACCCAGACACCTGCAGTGGTGCTGGGATGACAAACCTCTATGCACTCATGCTGGATGACACACAGACATGTACTTGTCTGCAATGACACACACACCTGTAGTGATTTTGGAGTGACACACATGCATGCAATTTTGCTGGCATGATTAACATGCACAATGTGCTACCGGTATGGAACCCATATCCATTGGTGATGGAATGATAAAACCATGAACTGCTGCTGGAATGACACAAACATGCGGTGGTCCTGGGAAGACACACATGCATGTACTGGTGCAGGGATAAAACACAAGACATCAGTGCTGCTGGGATGACACACATGCGTGTAATAGTGCTGTGAAGACCCACATGCCTGCCTTGGTTCTGGAGTGACACAAAGGCATGCACTGGTACTGGGATGACCTGCACAATTGCAGGGATGCTGGGATGGCACACATTTATTCACTGGTCCTGGGATAAGCAACATACCTGTGGTGGTGCTGAGATGACACCCACATGCATTGTTGTTTGAATGACATACAAATGTAGCAGTGCTGGGATTACACACACCTGCAGGTGTGCTGGGATGACACACATGCATGCCCTAGTGCTGGGATGACAAAAACACTGGCAGGGATAACACACATACATGCAATGGTGCTTGGATGACCCACACACCATCAGTGGTGCTGGTATGTCAACCACATACATTGGTGCTTGGATGAAACACACATGCAGTGGTGCTAGTATGACACACACATTCATGGGTGCTAGGATGACAAACACATGAAAATTTGATGGAATAACACATGCATGCACTGGTGCTGAGATGACTCACATGCTGTCACTAGTGCTGAGATGACATACACATGCACTGGTGCAGTGAAGATACACACATGCATCCATGCTGTGATAACACAAACATGCTGTTGTGCTTGTATGACACACACATTCATGGGTTCTAGGATGCCACCAAACATTTGTTGGGATGACACACATGCATGCACTGGTACTGGAATGACCACCTCCCCAGCAGTTGTGCATGCAGTCATTCTGTGATTCCACAAACTGATTCACTGGTGCTTTGATGATCTACATGCCTGCAGTGGTACTTGGATGACACACACATGTACTCATACTGGGCTGACCCACAAGCCTGCAGTGGTTCTGGGATGACACGCACATATGCAGTGGTTCTGGGATGACCAACATACATGCAGTGTTGCTGGGATGACACCCACATCCATTGGTGATGGAATGACACAACCATACAGTTGAACTGAGATGACACACATGTATGCACTGGTGCTATGATGACCCACACATTGGCAGGGATGACACACATGCCTGCAAATGCCAGCACTGGTGCTGGGATGAACCACATGCTGGGAGTGGTGCTGGAATGACACCCACATACATTAGTTCTAGGATGACACATATGAATGCACTGGTGCTGGGGTAACCTTCTCACTGGCAGTGGTACATGCAGTGGTGCTGAAGTAACACACATATGCTCTGATACTGGGATGATCCACATGCATGCACACACACATGTAATCATGCTGGGTTCACCCACACACCTGCTGTGGTTCTACCTTGACACACATGCATGCACTGGTACTTATATGACCCCCACACTTGCAGTGGTGCTGGGATGACACACATGCATGCACTGGTGCTGAGATGAGCAACATGCTTGTAGTGCTGGTGGGATGATACTCACATGCATTTGTGCTGGAATGACACACATACACACAGTGGTACTGTGATGAAACACATGCAGTGCTACTTGAATGACACACATGCATGAAATGGTGCTGTGATGACCCACATGCTGACCAGTTCTGGGATAAAACACACATGCAGTAGTGCCACACAAACATGCACTGGTGCTGGGAAGACCCACATTCCATCTGTGGTTCCGGGATGACACACACATTCAGGGGTGCTGGGATGACACACATGTATTCACTTGTGCTGGGATGATCCACTGATGGCAGTGGTTTATACAGTGGTGATGGGATGACACACACCATGCACTGGTGCTGGAATACTCACATGCCTACAATGGTTCTGGGATTACACACGGATGTACTGGTCCTAGGATACACACATACATGCAGTGGTTCTGGAATAACACACACACATGCACTGGTGCTGGGATAAACAACATGCATGCAGTGGTGTTGGGATAAATACAACATGCATTGGTGCTTGTATGACACACACATTCATGGACGCTGGGATGACACACACAGAAGAACTGGTGCTGAGATGACACACAGGAACACAGTGGTGCTGGGATGACACCCACATGCAGTAGTGATGGGACGACACACACAGGCAGAGGTGCTGGGATGACAGACATGCCAGCACTGGTGCTGCTGAGATGACCCACTCACCGGCAGTGGTTAATGCAGTGGTGCTGGGATGTCACACACCAAAGTGCTATTGCTGGGATGACTCACAGGCCTACAATGTTGCTGAGATTACACGCATATGCATGTACTGGTGCTGGGATCACCAACATGTACACATTGGTGCTGGGAAGACAACCACATCTATTGGTGCTGAAATGATGCACCCATGCAGTGCTGCTGGGATGACACACACGTTCAGGTGTGCTGGGCTGACACAATCACATGCAGTGGTTTTGGGATAACCCACACACCAGCAGGAATGACAAACATGCATTCACTGCTCCTGCAGTGACCCAAACACCAGCAGAAGTGCTGGGATGATGCACACATGCATTGGTGGTAGGATGAAACACACATGCAGTTGTGCTGATATGACATAGTTTCATGGATGCTCAAATGACATACAAACATGAACTGGTACTTGGATTACAGACATGCACACAGTGGTGCTGGGATGACAGACACTTATGCAGTGGTGCTGGGATGACACACACTCATGAACTGGTGCTGGGATGACCCACAACCCATCTGTGATTCTGGGATGACACACACATGCAGTGGTATTTGGATGACACACATATTCAGGGGTGCTGGGATGACACACATGCATGCACTGGTTCTGGGATGACCCACATGCCTGCAGTGGTGCTGGGATGACACACACATGCATGGGTGCTGGGATGACACACACACACAGTTGTACTGTGATGAAACACATACAGTACTACTTGAAAGACACACATGCATGCAGTGATGCTGTAATGACCCACACTCTGACTGTGGTGCTGGGATGAAATGCACATGCAGTAGTGCTTGTGTTACACACACACATGCACTGGTGCTGGGAAGACTCACACCCCATCTGTGGTTCTGGGATGATACACACATGCAGTGGTGCTGGAATGACAGACAATCATGTAGTGTCAATGGAATGACACACATGCATGCACTGGTGCTGTGATGACCCAGATGTCTGTATTGGTGCTGGGATGACACACACATGCATTGGTGCTGGGATGACACAGACATGCAGTGGTGCTGAGATGACCCACACATGCAGATGTGCTGGGATAACACATACAAAAGCAGTGGTGCTGGGATGACACATGCACACATGCAGTGGTGCTGGAATGTCACAAGCCTGCATGGGTGCTGGGATGACATACTGCCTGCAGATGTGCTGTGATGAGACGCATGCCTGCACTTGGGCTGTTTGACACTCACACTGGTACTGTTGCTGGGATGGCACACACAGGCATGGTTGCTTGGATGACACACATGCCAGCACTGGTCCACTGATGAAACACACAGAATAACACACATCTGCATTTATGCTGGGATTACACACACATGCAGGTGTCCTGTGATGACACACATGCATGCACTTGTGCTGGGATGACACACACATCCAGAAGTGGTGGCATGACATACATGCCTGCAGGGAAGCAGGATGAGACACGCCTGCAGGGGTGCTGGGATGACATAATCACATACAGAGGTTCTAGAATGACACACACATGCACTGGTGCGAGGATGATCCACACACCCACAGTCATAGTGGGATGAAAGACACATGCATTAGTGCTGGGATGACACACAGCAGTTCATTGTTACTGGGATGACACACAAATGAAGTGGTGCAGGGATGATGAGTGGGACATCACAGCACTAGTGCATGTGTGTGTGTCATCCCAGCAACACTGCATGTGTGTGTAATCCAAGAGCAACTGCAGATATCTGGGTCATCCCAGCACCCCTGTATGTGTATCATCCCAGCACCACTGCAAGCTTGTGTGTCATCCCAGCACCAGTGCATGTGTGTGTGTCATCCCAGGACCCCTTAATGCGTGTGTCTTCCCAGCAACAGTGAATACATGTGTCTCATCCCAGCACACCTCCATGTGTATGTAATCCCAGCATGCCTTGCAGATATGTTTCATCACAGTAAACCTGCAGGCCTATGTTTCATCCCAGCAGCCCTTCATGTGTGTGTCATCCCTGCAAACATGCATGAGGGTGTAATTCCAGCAGCCCTACATGTGTATATCATCCCAGCTCCCCTGCATTTGTGTGTAATCCCAGCAACACTGCATATGTGTGTGTCATACCAGCACTCCCGGGGTCCAGCCCTAGCAGGGGTTGAGAGTCCTAAGTGGATGGGGTGCATCAGCATGGTGGAGAAACAGCACACAGAGACATCAAGTTTCCTGAGGCTGCATCTGTCTTTATTTTTTTCTTTCAGAATTTTTATAGATATTTTTCTTTATTAATCATTATATCATTTTGTGGTTAGTTTAAAATAAGAAAAACCTTAAAAAGTACAATCTGTGCCTACTCTCAAAGTACACATTCTCTCTGCATGGCAGCACAGACCAAAACAACCTTATTTCCCAGCTAAACGGAGGGCACCATGATCAACCTTCAGAATAAACACATCACTAGATTTTCTGAGAAACCACCACCACCATGAACTCCAGTGTTTAACAGTGAAAAGCTTTTACTATTATTATTTTTTTATTGTAAACAAATGGGATACAAGATCTTTCTCTGTACATGGAGTAAAGGCATACCATTTGTGTACTCATAAATTTACATAGGGTAATGTTGTTTGATTCATTCGGTTATTTTTTCCCTTCCCCCACCCCTCCCACTCCTCTTTTCCCTTTATACAGTACTTCCTTTCTCCATTCTTGCCCCCCTCCCTAACCCTAACTCTAACCCGAACATAACCTCTCCCACCCTCCATTATGTGTCATCACTCACTTATCAGCGAGATCATTCGTCCTTTGGTTTTTTGAGATTGGCTTATCTCACGTAGCATATTCTCCAATTTCATCCATTTACCTGCAAATGCCATAATTTTATCATTCTTTATGGCTGAGTAATATTCCATTGTATATATATCTCACAGTTTCTTTATCCATTCATCAATTGAAGGGCATGAAGACTGGTTCCACAATCTGGCTATTGTGAATTGAGAAGCTATGAACATTGATGTGGCTGTATCTCTGTAGTATGCTGATTTTAAGTCCTTTGGGTATAGGCCGAGGAGTGGGATGGCTGGGTCAAATGGTGGTTCCATTCCAAGTTTTCTAAGGAATCTCCACACTGCTTTCCAAAGTAGCTGCACTAATTTGCAGCCCCACCAGCAATGTATGAGTGTACCTTTCTCCCCACATCCTCGCCAACACCTGTTGTTGCTTGTATTCTTGATAATTGCCATTCTAACTGGGGTGAGATGGAATCTTAGGGAAGTTTTGATTTGCATTTCTCTTATTACTAGAGATGTTGAACATTTTTTTCATATGTTTGTTGACTGCTTGTAGATCTTCTGTGAAGTGTCTGTTCATTTTCTTACCCATTTGTTGATTGGGTTATTTGCATTCTTGGTATAGAGTTCTTTGAGTTCCTTATAGATTCTGGATATTAGTGCTCTATCTGAAGTATGATTGGCAAACATTTTCTCCCACTCTACTCTGTAGGCTCTTTCTTCACATTACTGATAGTTTCCTTTGCTGAGAGAAAGCTTTTTAGTTTGAATCTATCCCAGTTGTTGATTCTTGCTTTTATTTCTTGTGCTATGGGAGTCCTGTTGAGGAAGTCTGGTCCTAAGATGACATGTTAAAGCTCTGGACCTACTTTTTATTCTATAATCTGCAGGGTCTCTGGTCTGATTCCAAGGTCCTTAATCCATTTTGAGTTGAGTTTTCTGCACAGTGAGAGATATGGGTTTAGTTTCATTCTGTTGCATATGGATTTCCAATTCTCCCAGCACCATTTGTTGAAGAGGCTATCTTTTCTCCATTGCATATTTTTGGCACATTTGTCTAGTATGAGAAATTGTATTTATTTGGGTTTGTGTCTGTGTCCTCTATTCTGTACCATTGATCTACCTTTCTATTTTGGTACCTATACCATGCTGTTTTTGTTACTAACACTTTGTAGTAGAGTTGAAGATCTTGTACTGTAATACCCCCTGCTTCACTCTTCCTGCTAAGGATTGCTTTAGCTATTCTGGGTTTCTTATTCTTCCAGATGAATTTCATAATTGCTTGCTCTATTTTTGAAAGGTACATCATTGGGATTTTAATTGGAATTGCACTGAATTTGTATAGCACTTTAGGTAGTATGGCCATTTTGACAATATTAATTCTTCCTATCCAAGAACATGGAAGATCTTTCCATCTTCTAAGGTGTTCTTTAATTTCTTTCTTTAGTGTTCTGTAGTTCTCATTGTAGAGGTCTTTCACCTCTTTCGTGAGATTGATTCCCAAGTATTTTATTTTTTTCGAGGCTATTGTGAATGGGGTAGTTTTCCTAATTTCTCTATCTGAAGATTCATCACTTATGTATAAAAATGCATTGGATTTATGGGCACTGATCTTGTAACCTGCTACTTTACTGAATTCACTTATGAGTTCTGCGAGTTTTCTGGTGGAATTTCCAGGTTCCTCTAAATATATAATCATGTCATCAGCGAACAGGGATAGTTTGAGTTCTTCTTTTCCAATTCGTATCCCTTTAATTTCTTTGGTTTGTCTAATTGCTCTGGCTAGAGTCTCAAGAACGATGTTAAATAGAAGTGGTGAAAGAGGGCATCCCTACCTTGTTCCAGTTTTTAGGGGGAATCCTTTCAGTTTTTCACCATTTAGAATGATATTAGCCATGGGCTTAGCATAAATGGCCTTTACAATGTTAAGGAATGTTCCCACTATCCCTATTTTTTCTAGTGTTTTGAGCATTAAGGGGTGCTATATTTTATCAAATGCTTTTTCTGCATCTATTGAAATAATCATGTGATTCTTGACTTTAAGTCTATTGATATGGTGAATGACATTTATTGATTTCCTGATGTTGAACCAACCTTGCATCCCTGGGATGAAACCCACTTGATCATGGTGCACTATCCTTTTAATATGTTTTTGTATGTGATTTGCTAAAATTTTGTTGAGAATTTTTGTGTCAATGTTCATTAAGGATATTGGTCTGAAATTTTCTTTCTTTCAGGTGTCTCTGTCTGGATTAGGTATTAGGGTAATATTGGCTTTATAGAATGAGTTTGGGAGGGTTCCCTCCTCTTCTATTTTATGGAATACTTTGAGAAGTATTGGAATGAGCTCTTCTTTAAAGGTTTTGTAGAACTTGGCTGAGAACCCATCTGGTCCTGGACTTTTCTTTGTTGGTAGGCTTTTGATGAGCTCTTCTATTTCATTACTTGAAATTGGTCTATTTAAATTGTGTATGTCCTCCTTATTCAGTTTAGGCAATTCATATGACTCTAGAAACCTGTTGATTCTTTGAAATTTTCTATTTTTTTGGAGTATAGATTTTCAAAATAGCTTCTAACTATGTTTTGTATTTCAATCTTGTCTGTTGTGATATTTCCTTGTTCATTCCGAATTTTAGTGATTTGGGTTTTCTCTCATCTTCTCTTTGTTAGTGTGGCTAAAGGTTTATCAATTTTGTTTATTCTTTTGAAGAACCAAATATTTATTTTGTCAATTTTTTGTATTATTTCTTTTGCTTCAATATCATTCATTTCACCTCTGAGTTTAACTATTTCCTGTCTTCTACTACTTTTGGTGTTGGTCTGTTCTTCTTTTTCTAGGATTTTTGAGCTGTAGTGTTAGGTCATTTATTTGTTGATATTTTCTTCTTTTATGGAATGCACTCCATGAAAAATTTTCCTCTAACTACTGTTTCATAGTGTCCCAGAGATTTTGATATGATGTTTCTTTGTTCTCATTTCCCTCTAAGAATTTTTAAATTTTCTTCCTAATATTTTCTGTTATCCATTCATCATATAATAGTGTATTATTTAGTCTCCAGGTGTTGGAGTAGTTTCTGTTTTTTACTCTTTCATTTATTTCTAATTTCAATCCATTATGATGTGATAGAATACAAGATAGTGTCTCTATCTTCTTGTATTTGCTAACATTAGCTTTGTGGCATAATATATGGTCTATTTTAGAGAAGGATCCATGTGCTGCTAAGAAGAAAGTGTATTCGCTCTTGGTTGGATGGTATATTCTATAAATGTCTGTTAAGTCTAAATTATTGATTGTGTTATTAAGATCTATGGTTTCTTTGTTCAATTTTTGTTTGGAAGATCTGTCCAGTGGTGAGAGAGGTGTGTTAAAATCACCTCATATTATTGTGTTATGGTCTATTTTGTTTCTGGAATTGAGAAGGATTTGTTTGACATACATGGATGAGCCACTGTTTGGGGCATAGATGTTTATGATTGTTATGTCTTGCTGATTTATGCTTCCTTAAGCAGTATGAAATGACCTTCTTTATCCCTTCTGACAAACTTTGGCTTGAAGTCCACATTATCTGCAATGAGGATGGATATTCCAACTTTTTTGCTGTGTCCATGTGCATGGTATGTTTTTCCCCATCCTTTCACCTTTAGTCCATGGGTATCTCTTTCTATGAGGTTAGTCTCTTGCAGGCCACATATTGTTGGATCTTTCTTTTTAATCCAATCTGCCAGTCTATGTCTTTTGATTGATGAGTTCAGGCCATTAACTGTCAGGGTTATTATTGAGATATGATTGGTATTCCCAGTCATTTGGCTCATTTTTTAAAATGTTATTTTATTTATTTTTGATATGACTCGGTTCCTCCTTTATTTGACAATTCCTTTAGGATAATTCCTCCCTTTGCTGATTTGCTTCTTTGTTTTTCATCTCTTCCTCATGCAATATTTTGCTGAGAATATTCTGTAATGCTGGCTTTCTTTTTGTAAATTCTTTTAGCTTTTGTTTATCATGGAAAGATTTGATTTCATCATCAAATTTGAAGGTAACTTTTGCTGGGTATAAGATTCCTGGTTGGCATCCATTTTCTTTCAGGCTTGAAAAATGTTGTTCCAGGCCCTTCTAGCTTCTGAATTGAAAAATCTGCTGATATTCATCTTGGTTTCCCCCTGAATGTAATTTGGTTCTTTTCTCTCACAGCCTTTAAAATTGTCTTTATTTTGTATGTTATGTATTTTCATTTTAATGTGCCGTGGTGTGGGTCTGTTGTAATTTTGTGTATTTGGAGTCTTATAAGCCTCTTGAACTTGATTTTCCATTTCATTCTTCACTTTGGGAAATTTTCTGATAATATTTCATTGAATAGATTGTTCATTCCTTTGGTTTGTTTCTTTAGGCCTTCCTCAATCCCAGTAATCCTTAAATTTGGCCTTTTCATGATGTCCCATAGTTCTTGGAGTTTCTGTTCATGATTTCTTACCATCTTCTCTGTTTGTTCAACTTTGTTTTCAAGGTTAAATATTTTGTCTTCAATATCTTAGGTTCTGTCTTCTAGGTGTTCTATCCTATTGATTATGCTTTCTATGGAGTTCTTAATTTGGTTTATTGTTTCCTTCATTTCAAGGATTTCTGTTTGGTTTTTTTTTTTCAATGTCTCTAACTCTTTATTGAAATGATCTTTTGCTTCCCGTATTTGTTCTTTTAACTGTTCATTGGTGTGATCATTCAATGCCTGCATTTACTCTTTCATCTCCTCATTTGCCTCCCTGATCATTTTAATTATGTACATTCTGAACTTCCTTTCTGTAATTTCTTCTTCCATGCTGTCATTGGATTTTATTGATGTAACATCTATATTTGTTTGGGGCATTTTCTTCCCTTGTTCTCTCATATTGTTCAGGTATCAGTGGACTGCTGAAATATTGCAGATTTCCTCTATTGACTTATAATGTTCCTGAAGATTTCTAGTATATCCCCTCTTAGCCTTAAGTAGGCTGAAGTCTTGGAGGAAGTTGATAATGTGGTGTTCCACAAGGAAGCTGCCTCTCTATTGGTGGTGGCCCTCAGGTGGGGTATATTCCCTGTTAGTGGGCAGAGGTGTCTCCACTTGTTGACCAATGGTCATCCAAAGGGGAACTAGGCTGCAGGCTGAGGCAAGGCCTGTTTGGGCCTGTGTCTCTGGTTTTACCATCCTTGTGGGAAAACCTCACCCAGCAGGGAAGACTCACCTGGTGGGGACGTCTCGCTGGTCACTTCCCCTCCTAGAGGTTCCCCTCAATCCACAACTACTGCCTGGGCTGGGCAGCCTTCCTCTGCTGTTTCCAGGAACCCATACCTACCTCCTAGGCCTGGGAGCCTTGCCCTTCACAGACGAGTCTCCTTAGCCTGCCCCTCCTAAGAGAAGCTGCCTGCAGTCCTGGAACCTTCTCTTCGCCCTTCAGCTTGTCTCTGTGGGGCTCTTCCACCAAGAAGCCTCCTAGGTCCTGGGACCCTGCTGTGCACCTAATCTCCTGGGTATTTGGCCCCTCTTCTGAGCAGCCACCTGGAGGCCTGTACAGTCGCTTTGAGTCCCAGCGACTCGCCGCACACCTCTTCCTCTGGGCAGCCACTCGGTGTTCCAGTGAGGTCGCTAGGAGTCCAAGTGACCCACTGCACACCTCCTCCTCCTGACAACTGCCCGTAGCCCTGGTGCGGCCGCTCCAAGACCATGCGACCCGCCGCGCCCCTCCTCTTCCTCTGGGCAGCACCCCCAGTGTTCAGGAGCAGTCTCTCTGAGTTCAAGCCACCTGCCCCGCCCCTCCTCCTCCTCCGGGTAACCCCCTGATGTTCAGGAGTGGTTGCTCTGAGTCCAAACAGCTTGCCACACAGCTCCTCCGCTGGGCAGCTGCATGGAGCCCTGGTGGATTGCTCCAAGTCCAGGCGTCATGCTGAGTGGCCTCCTCTACAATGCTCCCAGTTGTCCGAGTTCACTGCTCCAGCAGGGGGAGGGGTGTCTCATTGGCATCTCTAGTTCACAAAGTTCCCTGCATTCCGGGACTACCGCCCCATCTGGGATGCCTCCCCAATGGGAGAGACTCACCTGGCAACTTTGAGTGGGTCCCAAGTCTCTCAATATCTCCTCTTCTTGAATCCTGAGTCCTGGAGCAACATGAAATGCAGCCATACTCTAGTCCACCATCTTGAAAAACCCTCAAACTTTTACTATTATTAAAGGGCAAAGAAATCAACTTATAGTTAATATTTAGTCTATTCTAATATTTTATAATGGCAGACTACAATCTTATTCTGATTCTCAAAGAATTAGACTAAACAGAAAAAGCACAAATTATATTTAAGACTAACCCAAATATTTTTATTATGTAAACTATCTCTAGAATCAACTATTAAAAGCAGGAAAGCAACAAAGGCTAAATACTGCATCCAAGATCAGAGGAATGCCTCTATATCCATCTATCATTATACTAAAGCCATCAGAGCCTCCTTTCAACTCGAGCACAGCTACAATTGTTTATTTTCATATATTTTATCTATGTATTACTACTAAATTTTTATTTTGCACTATTTTGTGTCCCAATACAGTAAAACCTTCCCAATATTTTTCCAGTAAGTTTCTAATGATACATTGACTAATAATATTAGAAAGCAGCTACACATGGAGACATGCCACGCCTATGGCCCCCAAGAGGGAGGAAGATCAATAAAACCATGTCAAGAGTTGAGTCCTCTATTCCAACAGAACCATGTCAAGTGTCTGCTCCTCTACACCAATAGAACCATGTCAAATGTCAGAGTGGTAGGAAATAGATGCAGCACAGCACCTCTGCATGTGTGTCATCCCAGAACACCAGCATGTGATTGTCATTCAAGCATCACTTTTTATGTGCGTCATCTCAGCACCATTGCAGATGTGTGTTATCCCAGCACCCCTTCAGGCATATGTGACATCCCAGCACCCCTCAGCGTGTGTGTCATCCCACCACTTTTGCCTGTGTGTGTCATCTCAACACCCCTGCAAGTGTGTCATCCCACCACACCTGAACGTGTGTGTCATCCAAACACCATTGCATGTGTGTGTCATCCCAGCACCCCTCAGTGTGTGTGTCATCTCACCACCACTTCCTGTGTGTGTCATCTCAGCACCCCTGCAAGTGTGTCATCCCACCACCCCTGAATGTGTGTGTCATCCAAACACCACTGCATGTGTGTGTCATCCCACCACCCCAGAAGTTGTGGTTCATCCCAGCACCAGTGCCTGTGTGTCTGTCATCACAGAACCTCTGCAGTCATGTGTGTCATCCCAGTCCACCTGCAGGAGTGTGTCATCCAAGCATCACTTCATGCGTGTGTCATTCCAGCACCCCTGGGCCTGTGTGTCCTTACAGGACACCTGCCTGTGTGTCATCCCAGTACCCTTCCAGGCGTGTTTCATTCCATCACCACTGCATGTGTGTGTTATCACAGAGTACCTCTGAATGTGTGTGTTATCACAGAATCCCTGAATGTGTGTCATCCCAGCACCCTTACAGGCACGTGTGTCATCCCAGAACCACTGCATGCATGTGTGTCATCCCAGCACACCTGCAGGCATGTGATATCCCAGCACCCATGCAGGCAAGTGTCATCCCAGCACCACTGACTGTGTGTGTGTCATCCCAGCACCCCTACAGGCGTGTGTGACATCCCAGCACCCCTCAGTGTGTGTGTCATCCCACCACTGCAGGCTTTGTGTGTCATCTCAGCACCACTGCATGCATATGTTATCCCAGAACAACTGCATGTTGTGTCATCCCAGCACCCCTGCATGTGTGTGTCACCCAAACACCATTGCATGTGTGTATCATTCCAGGACCAATGCATGTGTGTTTCATCCCACCACCCTGGCAGGCATTCGTAATCCAATCACAACTCAGGTGTGATTAATCCCAGCATCCGTGCATGCATGTGTGTCATCTCAGCACCACTGCATGTGTGTGTCATCCCTGCATCCCTGCATGTGTGTGTCATTCCAGTCCCCTGCAAGGGTTGTCATGCCAGCACACATGCTCATGTGTGTCATTCCAGTCCCTCTGCATGTGTGTCTAATCACAGCACCACTGATGCATGTGTGCTATTGCAGCTCCCCTGCATGTGTGTGTCATCCCAGCACACCTGCATGTGTATGTCATCCCAGTACCAATGCATGTGTGTGTATATTCCCACCACACCTGCATATGAGTTTCAATGCAGTAATCCTGCAGACATGTTTGTCATCCCAGGAGTACTGCATACATGTATTATCCCACAACACTTGTAGGTGTGTGTGTCATCCCAGCAACCATGCATGTGTCTGTGTTATCTCAGAACTCCTGCATGCCAGTGTGTCATTCCAGCACTCCTTCATTCATGTGTCATCCTAGTACCCCTGAATGTGTGTCATTCCATCACCCCTGCAAATATGTGTCATTCCACCACCCCTGCAAGTATGTGTCATTCCACCATCTTTCCAGTTTTGTGTCCTCCCAACACACCTGCATGTGTGTGTTATCCCAAAATGAATGCATGCTTGTGTGTACTCCCAGCACACCTGCATGTGTATGTCATTCCAGTACCAATGCAAACATGTGTGTAATCTCAGCACACCTGCATGTGTCATCCCAGTACCCCTACAAGTGTGTTTGTCATCCCAGAACCACTGTATGTGTGTGTCATCCCACGACCCCTGCAGGCCTGTCATTCCAGCACCCCTCAGGTTTGTGTCATCCTTGCATCACTGCATGCTTTTGTGTTATCTCAGCACACCTGTATGTGTGTGTCTCATCCCTGCACAACTACATAAGTGTGTGTCATCCCCGCACCACTGCAGGCATCAGTTTGGTCTTCCCAGCACCATTTGGGTCATCCCAGCTCTAGTTCCTGCATGTGAGCCATCCCAGCACCCCTGGACGTGTGTGTCATCCCAGCACCACTTCAGGCTTATATGTCACCCTAGCACTCCTTCAGGGATGTATCATCCCAGACCCCAGCACATGTGTGTCATTTCAGCATCCCTGCATGTGAGTGTAATCCCAGCACCAATGCATGCATGTGTGTCATCCCAGTACATCTACATGTGTGTACCATCCCAGCACTGCTGCATGTGTGTGCCATCCCAGAACCAATGCATATATGTGTCATCTCAGCATCACTGCAGGCATCTGGGTCATCCCAGCACAAATGTCTGTGTGTGTGTCATCTCAGCACCACTGCAGTAGTGTGGGTCATCCCAGTAACACTGCATGTGTGTGTATCATCCCAGCACCCTTGCATGTGTGTGTCATCCCTGCATCCCTGTATGTGTGTGTCATTAAAGCACAAAAGCATAAGTGTGTCATCCCAGCACCAGTGCATGCATTTTTTGCATCACAACAGTGCTGCAGTGGTGTGTGTCATCACATCTCACCTGGCGTTTCTTTCATCCCAGCACTCCTGAAGGTATGTGTGTCATCTCATCACCTCTGCAGGCATGTGTGACATCATAGCACCCATGGGCATATGTGTCATCCCAGCACCCCTGCTTGTGTCACCCCAGGACCCCTGCATGTGTGTGTCATCCCAACACCCCTGGATGTGTGTATCATCCTAGCAACCCTGCTTATGTGTGACACTGCAGCACTGCTGCATTTAGGTGTCATATTAGCACCACTGCATATGTGTGTCATCCCAGCACCCCTGCAATCATGTGTCATTCCAGTTCCCCTCCAGGCATGTGTCATCACAGCACACCTACATCTGTGTGTCATCCCAGTACCAATGCATGTGCGTGTGTTTAATCCCAGCACACCTGCATGTGGTTGTCATCCCATTACCCCTGCATGCATGTGTGTCATCCCAGGAGCACTGTAGTAGTGTGTATTTTTCCAGCACCACTGCACACATATTTTATCCCTGGACCACTGCATGTTTGTGTCTTTCAAGCACCAGTGCATATGTGTCACCCCAGCATGCATGCATGTGTGTGTCATGCCAGCATCGCTGTGAACATGTTTTATCCCAGTACAACTGCATGTGTGTGTCATCCCAGCACCCCTGCAGGCATATGTGTCATCCCAGCATCAGTGGATTGATGTGTGTCATCCCAGCACCACTGCAGGCGTGTGAGCCATCCCAGCACCCCTGTGCATGTATGTCATTGCAAAACCCCTACAAGCGTGGGTATCACCCAAGCAATCCTTCATTGGTGTGTCATCACAGACCCCTTGCATGTGTGTGTAATCCCAGCACCACTGCATACATGTGTAACATTCCAGCATCCCTGCATATTTGTGTCATCCCTGCAACCCTGCATGTGTGTTTCCTTCCAGCACAAATGCATGTGTGTATCATCCCAATACAATTGCAGGCTTGTGGGTCTTCCCAGAACCAGTGCATGGGTGTGTGTCATGCCAGCACTCCTTCATGTGTGTCATCCCAGCACCACAGCATGGTTGTGCTATTCCAGCACCAAAAGATGTGGTTGCCATCCCAGCAGTACTTGGGTGCATGTCGGTCATTCCAGCACCACTGCATGCATTTGCATTTTCCGAGAACCACGGAAGGCATGTAGGTCACTCAGCTCAATACATGGCTGTGTATGATCCTACCATCAAAGCATGCATCATAGTTGGTTAGTGGCTCATCACAGCACTAGTGCATGCATGTGTGTCATACAGCATACCTGCAGCACTGCTGCATGTGTACAATGGATCCTTGGATCACTCCCCTTTAGATCTTGATGAATAGTATAATTGACCTATATTGTTTGTGTTAGAATTTAGTGGAACCACCAAAAATAAATGTGGATTCTTCCACAGGAATAAAAAATTCTTTTTTAAATTTATAATTGAGTTTAAAATATACAAAGAAATGGATTTTCTCCAGGCATTTTACACTGACAGGTTGGCTGTGAGTTATTAGCAACAGCAACAACCTTCGTCTCTATCTTTCTTACTGGCAACTCAGTATAGAACCTCATTTTCCAAGTCAAGATCTATAGGAAGTTTAGGAAACAAAGGTTTCAGATTCAGAGACTTACATAAACTGGACTGAGGACCCCTTTCTTGCAAGGGTTTTAGTCAGACTTTTTATTACTGAAACCAAAAAATCTGGCAAGAAGCAATTGAGGAGGATACATTTATATGAAACTCATAATTTCAGGGGTCTCAGTCTATAGATGGCCAATCCTATTGCCAGCAGTGGTGCATGCAGTGATGCTGAAATACCACAACTATGCTCTGATGCAGGGATGACACACACATGCAGCGGTGCTGGGATTACACACATGTGCAGTTATACTGGGATGACAAACATGCGCTAGTTTTGCACTGACCCAATCACCAGCAGTGAAGCATGCATTGTTGCTGGGATTAAGCACACACATGAACAGGTGCTGGGATGACCCAAATGCTTTCAATGGTTCTGGGATGACACACATGAGTCACTGGTGCTGGAATGACCAACATGAACGCAGTGGGCCTGGGATGCCACCCAGATCCATTGATGCTGGAATGACACAACCATGCAGTTTTGTGTGGATGACACACACTTGCACATGCAAGTGTCCTTGGATGACACACATGCATGCACTGGTGCTGGAATGACCCATATGCTGGTGGTGGTGCTGGAATGACTCCACATGCATTGGTGCTGGGATGACATGCATGTATGCACTTGTACTAGGGTGACCAACATGCACGCTGTGGTGCAGGGATAAAACCCATATCCATTTGTGCTGGAATGACAACCATGTACTGGTGCTGGGATGACCCACATGCTGGCTCTGGTGCTGGGAAGACACCCACATGCATTCATGCTGGCATGGTACACACATGCAGCTGTGCTGATATGACAAACACATGCATTGTTGCTGATATAACCTACCCATATTAATTGGTGCTGGGATGACACATGCCTGCAGTGGTGCTGGGATGACACACACACATGCATTTGTGCTGGGATGACACACATGCCTACAGTGGTGCTGGGATGATACCCACATGATTGGTTCTGGGATAACAACCACATGCAGACATGTTGGAATAAAACACACATGCAGGTATGCTGGGGTGACACACGTATGCATTGGTGCTTGGATGACCCTCACACCCACAGTGCTGCTTGGATGAAAAACACACATGCACTGATGATGGGATAAGCAACATGCCTGCAGTGGTACAGGGATGACACCCACATGCGTTGGTGCTGGGATGACACACACGTGCATTGTTGCTGTGATTATACACAAATGAAGGTATGCTGGGATGGCACACACACATGCAGTGGTGCTGGGATGACCCACATGCCGGCAGTGGTGCTGGTATGACACACAATCATGCACCGGAATTTTGGTGAGCAACATGCCTATAGTGCTCTTGGGATGACCCCCACATGCACTGGTGCTGGGATGACCCACTTGCCAGCAGTGGTGCTGGGATGACAACCACATCCATTGGTGCAGGAATGACACAACCATGCAGTGTGCTGTATGACACACCCACCCAGGAATGCTGGGATGACACACATGCATGCACTGGTGCTGGGATGACCTACACACAGGCATGGATGACAAACATGCATTCGCTGGTGGTGGGATGATCTGTATGCCGGTGGTGTTGCTGGAATGTCACCCACATGCATTGGTTCTAGGATGACAAACATGCATGCAATGGTGCTGGGATGACTCACTGGCTGGCAGTGATGCTGGAATTATGTACACACATGTGATGGTGCTGGGATGACCCACATACTTGTTGTTGATCTGGGATGACCCACACTCTTGCAGTGGTTCTGGGATGACACACATGCATGGACTGATGCTGGAATGAGCAAAATGCTTGCAGTGGTGTGGGATGGCATGCACATTCATGGGTGCTGGGATGACACACACAAAGCAGAGCAGGGATTACACACAAATGTAGGTATAATGTAATGACACATGCATGCAATGGTGCTTGGAGGACCCACATGAATGCAGTAGTGCTGGGATAACACACACACAAGGCTATCCCACTTGCCAGCAGTGGTGCATGCAGTCGTGCTGGGATGACACACACCCACGCATTGTTCTGGGATGGCATGCACTCAGCCATGGTTCTGGGATGGTGCACATGCCTGCAGTGGTGCTGGGATGACACACTTGCATGTACTGGAGCTGGAATGATCCACACGCTTCCAGTGGTTCTGGGATGACACACATGCATAAACTGGAACTGGGACGACCAAAATTCCCACAATGGTGGTCAGATGACACCCACATGCATTTGTGTTGGAATGACACACCAATGCAGTGGTGCTGGGATGACACAGAAATGTACTGGTGATTGCATGACACACACATGCAAAGGTGTTGCAATCACACATATGCGTGCACTGTTTCTTGGATGTCCCACTTGCCAACAGTCATGCATGCAGTGGGATGTCACACACATGCACTGGTGATTGCATGACACACACTTGCAGTGGTGCTGGTATGACACACACATTCATGGGTACTGGAATGACAAATACACATGAAATGCTGTTGGGATGACATGTATGCATGCACTGGTGCTGGAATGACCCACACACCAGGAGTGGTGCTGGGATGACAACACATGCACTGGTGCTTGGATGACACATACATGCCTTGCTGCTTGCATGACACACATTCAGTGGACTGGGATTACATACACATGAATGTATGCTGGTATGACACACATGCATGCACTGGTGCCAGCAGTGGTGCATGCAGTGGTGGTGGGATGTCACACACCCATGCACCGGTGCTGGAATGACCCATTCACCTGCAGTTTTGCAGGGATGAGACACATTCATGCCCTGTTGCTGGAATTACTCACAGACCGAAAGCGGTGCTGGGATGACACATGTATTGGTGCTGAGATGACATACACATGCAGTGGTGCTGGAATGATACACACTTGCAGTGGTGCTGGTATGCCACACATTCATGGGTACTCTGATGACACACCCACATGAACTGGTTCTGGGATGACACACACACATGCACTGGCGCTGGGAACAGAAACATGACTGCAGTGGTGCTGAGGTGACATGCACATGCAGGGGTGCTGGGATGACACACAAGCATGCACTGGTGCTGGGATGACCAAAATGCCCAAAGTGGTGCTTGGATGACACCCTCATTCATTGGTGCTGGAATGGCACACCCATACAGTGTTGCTGGGATAAAACATACATGCACTGGTGCTGAGATTACACACACATTCATTAGTGCTGTGATGACACACACATGCAGTGGTGCTAGGAAAACACACTCATGCAAGTATGGTGGTATGACACACATGCATCCACTGGTACTGCGAGTACTCACATGCCTTCAGTGGTGCTGAGATGAGACACACGCAAATACTGGTGTTGGGATGACCCACATGCTGGCAGTGGAGCTGGAATGACACCCACATGCATTTGTGCTGGGATGACACACACATGCAGTGTTGCTGGTATGACACCCACATTCCAGGGTGCTGGAATGACACACATATATGAACTGGGGCTGAAATGACACACGTGCTTGCACTGAAGCTGTGATGATGCACACGTGGGTAAAAGTGCTGGGATGACACACACATGCATTGGTTTTGAGATGAAGCACACATTCAGTGTTGCTGGTATGACACACACACATGAACTAGTGCTTGGATGACACACAGGGATGCGCTGGTGCTGGGATGACCCACTCACCAGCAGTGGTGCTGGGATGACACACACACATGCCGCAGACCTGGGGCTACATACACAAGCTGGTATTCTGGGATGTCACACATGCATGCCCTGGTGCTGGGATGACCCCCACACATGTAGTGGTGCTTGGACAACACACATATGAACTGGTGCTGGGATGAGCAGCATGCATGCAGTGGCGCTGGGATGACACCCATATGCATTGATGCTGGGAATGACACACACATGCAGTGTAATGGGATGACATACACATGCAGAGGTACTGGGATGACAATCATGCATACACTGGTGCTGGGATGACACACTCACCAGCAGCGGTGCATGCAGTAGTGCTGGGATGACAACCCATGCACTGGTGCTGGGATGACCCACATGCTTGTAGTGGAGCTGGAATGACACATACACATGTACTTGCGGTGGGATGATCCACATGCCTGTAGTGCATGCATGTTTGTCATCCCAGGACCAATGACTGTGTGTGTCATCCCAGCAACTTTGAAGAAATATGAGTCATTCCAGCACCACTGCATGTGAGTGTTTCATACCAGCGTGCCTGCATATGTGTGTCATCCCACCACCACCGCATGTGTGTATCATCCAGCACCACTGCATGTGTGTGTGTCGTCCCAGCACCACTGCATGTGTTTTTTTTTTTTAATCTCAGGACCAGTGCTCTCGTGTCTTCCAATCACCACCACATGTGTGTGTCATTCCAGCAATGTTGTAGGTGTGTCAACCAGCACCACTGCAGATAAGTGTGTCACCCCTGGACCACTGCATGTTTGTATGATCCAGCACCACTGCATGCTGTCCATCTGCACCACTGCAGATGAGTGTGTCATCCCTGAATCACTGCATGTGTGTGAGATTCAGCACCACTGCGTGTATGTGTGTCATCCCAGCACCCCTGAATGTGTTTTCCTTACAAGGACCAGTGCAGGCATGTGTCTTCCAGCACCCCAGAATGTCTGTGGCATCCCATCAACAGTGCAGATGTGAGTGTCAACCAGCACCTCTGCAGGCATGCTGTCATCCCAGCACTCCTGCATGTGTGTGTCATCCCAGCACCCCTGCATATGTGCATCATCCCAGCACATCTGCATATGTGTGTGTGTCATCTGAGGCCCTGCATTTCTGTGTCATCCCTGCACCCTGGGTTCATGTCTGTGTCATCCCAGCAACAGTGCAGATGTGAGTGTCAATCAGCACTTCTCCAGTCGTGTGTGTCATCCCTGCACATGTGCAGGCGTGTGTGTCTTCCTAGCATCAATGCGTGTGTCTCATCCTAGCACCAGTGTACGTGTGTTTGTCATCCCAGCACCACTACAGGCATGTGAGTCATCCCAGCAGCAGAGCATGTGTGTGTGATATCCCAGAACTACTACATGCATGTCCTTCATCCCAGCACCAGTCATTCCAGCACCCCTGCATGTGTGTGTCATTCCAGCACCCCTGCATGTGTGCGTCATCCCAGCTCCCCTGCATTTGTGTGTAATCCCAGCACCACTGCATGTGCGTGTGTCATCCCAGCACTGCCAGGGTCCAGCCGTAGCAGGGGTCAGTTGTCCTTGGTGGATTGGAGGCATCGGCGCATTGGAGAAACACCACACGGTGACACCATTTTTTCTTCCAGCCTTTTTATAGATACTTTTCTTTAGTAATAATTATATCATTTTATGGTTAGTTTAAAATAAGAAAATCCTTCCAAAGAACAATCTATGCCTCTTCTCAAAGTACACATTCTCTCTGTATGACAGCCCAGACCAAAACAACCTTGTTTCCCAGCTAAACAGAGGGCACCATGATCTGCCTGCCTTCAACATTCAGAATAAGAAATACTGTCCCATGCTGAGCTGGTGACCTGGGAAAGTCTCAAGTCAACTGCAAGGAAACCCTGTTGTCTTCTTATCCCATGCATTCCAGAGTGATCTGTGCAGTGCTTCACTTCCCCTTCCAAGTTGCTGTCAGAGAGAATATAAGCTCCAGTGAGACACAATGCCATGCAAAGACAGCCCACTGCCCTCTTCTCTCTAGCTGCGAAGTTCGTCCTTGTCCCAAGCATCCTGAGCCTACTCCATGTAGACATCTCCTCATGACAGTTTGAGGATCAAGTGACAGATGGTTGATGGGCATCTGCATTGTCTACTCCCCTGGCCTAGATTTATGTCTTACTGGAAGATTCTCCATTAAAGCAAGGAGTCCTGCTGTGCAGTCACCCAGAAGTCTGCTTAGTGTCCATGAAGCATGTGATCTAGAGGACCATAAACAGACCCTGTCCTTGTTGGACCAGAGAGCATACTTGCTAGGAACACATGCAGAGTTATACTTTTCTTCTTTTCTGGGGATGCATAGTGTTTATGTTAACCATGGTTTTTACTGTTGGTAGTCTGTTTATTTGACATTGGTGCTCTGCTGAACCTTAAGGATATACCCTCCTAGGCCCTGTGTGTGTGTGTGTGTGTGTGTGTGTGTGTTTGGGGATGAGTATTGGGATTAAAACCAGGAGCATTCTCCAACTGATCTACAAATTAAGCGATCTCTAGCCCATTTCAAATTATATTTCAAGACAGGTTCTCATTAAATTGCAATTCTTCTGCTTCAATACCTTGAGTCACTTGGATTACTGACATGTAACACAACACCCACGGCATGTCCTCTAGGGGATAGCAATTCATAGAATAGTCAGTCATCTCCCCCAGCATGTTCACCTTACCCAAACTAACAGATCCATTTCCCACACCACCAATATCCTTCCTTTTGGACTCCCACCCTCCTAGGCCACTATCTGCCTGCCCTAATCACACCAGGTCCCAGAGAATCAGGAAGTGTCCTTGCCCCTAGAGTATACTAAAATTACTAAAACAAACTAATCCTAAACTTTTTTATTCTGCCTCAACTCTTCTTTCTACACAAATACAATAAAGTCATTCCCATGTTCTCCCCCACCTTCCATACACGCTCTCTCCTGACCAACCCTGGTGCCTCCCACATGGTCCTACACAACAATTTTAGGTAACTGTAGAAGTCTGTGCCTATCAAATCTGTTTCTGAGTCTTAACCGTACCAGATTAAAACAAACCCAAGTTATCCTTGCAACATTGCCAAACCTGCAAAGCTTCTCAAAAGGGCCAGGGCAATTACATCTGTGACCTGAACCCATGGGCCTAAGTAATGTGGGGTGCACCCAGCCCTCTGCTTTCCATTTTCTATAACAGGCACTCACCATCTTAATGTTGCAGAACAGGATGGGCTGCCAGAAGCGCGAGGGGAGGAAGGCTTCTGCACTTGGGAAACAGGAACTGTTCAAACATGGTTCCAACACACACCCTTTCTCCTGTCATGGCTGCAAACTTAGGTCACAGAAGAGGCTCAGGAGCAGACAAAAGCCCTCTCTAGTCAAGAACAGAACCTGACTTAAATCCAAGATTTAAATACTAGTTCTCCTCCCACCTCCTCACTTACCTTCCCAGTGAACAAAAATAGACAGGTCTTTTTCTTTTCTTGGTATCTTTACAATCAGATTAGACTTTCTATGAGAAGAAAATACCCTGGTGCTACATTATGAGCCATTTTCTTCCCAATTGGTATTAAGGCAGTAACCAGACCTCTGCCAACCCCCAGGACTCTGGACTGTGAAAAAATGGTCATCTTCCCCTGCAAGGGATGAGGATTTGTACAATTCTAAAGGCCTTTCCTTCTACTACCATGGCCATTGCTCCCTCTAGTCAATGTCCCAGCTACGTATCACTTCCTTGACACCACAGGAAAATCGGCCTCAGCACACTGACATTTCAGCAATTCTGATGTGACCCAGAGAAACCAGGAGGCTGTTGGTCTAGAGCCCCTCTGGGCTGGTAGGAAAGTGCATACCTGCCATCTAGTGGTTGCCGTTGGTAATGGAGAGGATCTCTGCTCCATGACTCAGGATCTTCCATAGAAGAAAAATGAGTCACCCTGAGTCTGATACTGTAGGTCTGGGTCGTGGCTTGAGAATCTGCATTGCTATGAAGTTCTCTGGTGAACCTGATGTTGTCTATTCTTTAGAGCCCATGCTCAACCAGAATATGACTTCAGCTGTACTGCATCTTCCTAAATGATAAGGGACAAAGGGATGTGTGTGATGGGAACATGAGGTTAAGAGTAGAATTCTATAAAGTGGGCCCATTGTGCTGACCTCCACATGCTTTCTGTTCCAAGAAGCAAATTACCCACATCCCTGCCTGGTGTCAGTGGACAGGCTATGTCCCATTTGTCAGCAAACTCCCTGTTATCAGTAGGAAAATAAAAAAAGACCAAGTCTGAAATAATATTAATCAGAGGAACCCAAGTTATACTGAAGAGGAAAACTCAGGGAGATAAAGACAATTCCTCTCAATAGTAAATCTGTAAGAATTTATAAGAATCCAATCGGAACTGGTCAGCATACTCTCAAGATCTCTGGGACCTCAGTCTCCAGCTCTTTCAGAAAAAGTCAAAGGGAAAAAGTGTAAGATGGAGCAAAACACCAGGACTGTCCTTTTCTTACACTCTAGAGGGAGGTCAAACAGGAGACAAAGTTGGACTTGGTTTCTGAGCAGCAAATGTCCTTGGTCCTCATGGAAGCATCCCACTGGTCAATGAGGTCAGAATAGTTATCATCCACAGTCTGCCAGTCCAGGTTTTAGTTTCCACAAGATAGAAAATTTGCATTTCCACCATTTTTACAGAGAAATTTGCATGTGAGGTATTTAGTCCTAGAGATTTTCCAACACAAATGGGAAGCCTTGATGCTGTACAAACATGAATTAATGAGAGAATTATTTCCAGTCAACAGGCTCCAGTGCATGAGGCTCTGGTGTAGGCTTAATCCAATAAGACCACTGTGCAGTTAGCCAATCAAAAGTGAGCTGCGTTCTAGGCTTCCGTCCCATCCTGTTTAACCTAATCAAACTGCTAGTACTTTCAGCCAATTAGAAGTGATTCTTGCTGTGACACCCCAGCAACTGGAATCCATAACATGGCTATACCAGTTCGATCAAATTAGGAAATATGCCTCAGTTGATGTGGTTCTTAATATGTATTTTAGATATAGTAAAAAAAATGATTTGCCTTTATTAGTGTTTTGGTTAAAAATGTATGACTACTCACAAACATTTATATAGAGAATACAGAAAAAAAGAAAGACCTTTCAGAGAAAGTTCCATTGGGGGGAAAAAAAAAAGATGCAGCATCTACCTAAAATGGAATTGTTTTATTTTTAAATGTGAAGAAAATTTTAAAATATGATCTGTCTTGTATTATATTTAATTTACATGAGCCCAGTACCAAAATGTAACTTTTAAATTTCTTTTCATAGAGAGGGGCCAATGAAGGCAGAAGTAAGTCTCTAAGACTTTCAAAACCATGCTCCAAGAGATGGGCAGAATTAGGTGATTTTAAAGGCCTATATGGACTTAATCTTTATTTTGGGGAGGAGGGTAGCAGGGATTGAACTCTGAACCAAATGTCTAGCCTGGGGTTTTTTTTTGTTTGTTTGTTTTTGTTTTTCTTTTCTTTTCTTTTTCTTTTTTTTTTTTTTTTTTTTTTTTTTTTTTTTGAGCAGTGCTTAGGTTTGAACACAGGGCCTTGTGCTTGTGAGGGAACACTCTATCAATTGAGCTATCTCCCCAGGTCTCCAGCCTATTTTTTTAAAATTTTAATTAGAAGCAGGGTCTCACTGAGTTGCTTAGAATATTTGTTTTCACTGAGACTGACTTCAAAACTTGCCATACTTCTTCCTCAGCCTCCCAGGATTACAGGGATTACAGCATGTGCCACCATGCTCAGCTGGACTTAGTTTTTTATTCCTCACATTTCTTATTAGTGCATTATAGTTGTACATAATGCTGAGATTTGTTGTTACATATTTGTTCATGCATACAATATAAACATATAGTTTGGCCAACATCACTATACACATATAGCTTGCCTCCTCTTTCCCCAATAACCACCCATTTGTCCCTTTCTTCTACTGATCTGCCTTGGATTTTTAGGAGATCCATACCCAACTTTATTTTCCTTTATCCTCTCTAAGTTTATCCTCGTATATGACATATGACCCTTAATGCTCATATTTTTACTGATTTCATTTAACAAGATGGTCTCAAGTTTTATTCAGTGTTCTGCAAATGACATAATTTTATTTTTTAAGTCTGAATTAAATTCTGTTGTGTATATATACCACATTTTCTTTATAGGCTGTTTCTGTAGTTTGGCTACTGTGAATTGTGCTGCTATAAACATAGGTATACATGCATCACTGTAGTATGATGAGTTTAAGTCTTCAGATAAATACAGAGTACTAGTATAACTTGGTCATATGGTGGTTCCACACCTAGTCTTTTGAGGAGACTCCATAATTATTTCCATAGTGGTTGTACTAATTTACAGTTCCATTAACAAAAGATGTGTTCATTTTTCTCCACATCCTCTCCAGCATTTATTATTATTTTTATTCTCGATGACTGCCCTTCTGAGGCAGAAAGTTCAGTGTAGTTTTGATTTGCATTTCCCTAATTGGTAAGGATGTTGAATATTTTTTGGTATATTTGTTGTCTGTATTTCTTTCTTTCTTTTTTTTTTTTTTTTGAGAAGTGTTTGTTTAGTTTACTTGTCCATTTATTAATTGAATCTTGTGTTTTTTTTGAAATTTAATCTTCAGTTGTTCCTTGTGACCATTCTCTTTTCCCTCCATTACTATGAAAGAGAATTGATAGAATCAATAGGTCAGTCAATAATCTTGGTTTCAAGTGACCAAAAACCAACTCAAACTAACATAGGCAAAGGGGGTGCTTTTCTATTACAAGTAAAAAACCCTGGGTGAAGTTCTAATTGCAGGCACAGCTGGTTTCAGTGATCCACAGTCTTTTCATTTCTTGGTTCTCATTTCCTTTTTACCCTTCTCCTGTAGCCACAAGGTGGCAGTAAGCTTTCCATGCTCAGTTTCTACCAGTCATTTTTGGGCCTCTGAAATAATCTCTCTGGACCAGCTCAAACCAACTTGGCAGGCTCAGTGCCTCCTTGTTCAGGGGACTTCCATGCTGGCTTCTTAGGCCTGATAACCTGCCTCATGCAGAGCAGAATTCCAGGAGAATCAGGAGCCGCTCATGGAGAATAGAAAAGAGGTACATCCTTTGGGTAGATTCCCCTCTGATCTCCCCTCTGCAGAGGAAAAGCAGTCTACACCATAGAGCTGGGAAACAACTGTTTATGTCAGCTCTTGGTACTGTCCAAGAACCCAGATACCAGGACTTGCCCACTTAGTAGATGAGGAGTCCAGGGCCCACAGGCAGTTAACTTTCTTCCCAAAGCCACTGGTCTTGAAAGTGGTAGAGCCAGAATATAAAGTTAAATATAGTCTCCAAAGGTGTGTTTTGAATCGATCTTGGCCTTCCAACTCATTGCTAATCTCCCACAGGCAGAAAATTATCATAGACCAGAGTAAGAAAGAGTAGAAGCAGGAAGAATGAAGACTCCCTGACAGCACCTCACAGAGGCCTGGCACTGGTCATTTTGTTGCTGGATTTGGGAGGCTTCCTTTCTGGTCATATCTTTTAAAGTTTTCCCCACATATTTATTTTCATGTTACCTTTGCAATTTTGCCACTTCCATTATTTTTGTTTACTTATTTTCCAAAGTCAATTTACCTATACTTACAAAACTGTATTTAAAACCCCAAATGTTTATGGCAAATGTTAATCAACTTGAGTATCACTTACCTCAAATTAAAATTAACTTGAAAATCCCATAGAACTACTAAGTCAAATACTGACCATATGTGCATGATTCAAAATTATTCACATCTGAAACTAGGTCTTCAGAGTATGTTTGGGGAATTACAGTTACTGGGTCACACCAAAACACAAAGGACCCCTGTGCTCCTCATTCATACTTGTTTTCCAGGCACACCTGAAATCTCCCTTGCACTCTGAAGGCAATGTGAGGGAAGTCCTAGCTCTTCTTAATCAGGAGGCCAGGATATTCTACCCCAAATGTGGCCAAGTCCACACACCTCACCATCCTTCTTCTGGCTACTCTAGCCTTAGTTTCTCATACATACCCTTGCAGGCATATGAACTTGTTCAGGGACCATTGTGTCTTCCAGCGATGTCTTGCCCAACCACTGAGCCATATCATAACTCACAATTGACCTCTTCTGTGATTATTACTGGTTAAGTTCTCTTGGAAAAGATACCAGGTTTGCACAGGATCCCCAGGAAGTCTTGCAGTATTAGGCTGATCACAGATCTATCTTTGCCTACTGTCTTTCTATACAGCTGCTGCTGAAATGTCTGCCAGAGACCAGTCTCCATGGGAAGGCAGAGGGGCCATCAACTCCAAAAGCAAAAATGGCCTTTGAGAGCATGAGGGAGAAGCTGCTCACTGTACAGAGAAGGAAGCCAGCCCTGAGGGCCTTTATCTCCCCACCTTGCACAACCACCTGGGGCAGAGATGTATTGCATTCATGTTCCCTGACTCCTGGCACACACTTATCTTTTATTCAACTGAGAATATTTCCCCTCCAAATTACATTGAGCTCCTTGTTCCAAGGACAGGGAATGCAAACGCCTCTCTCTAAAATAATCTAGTCGCTATAGTATAGCCATGTAGTCACAATGACATTGTTTCACCTTGGAATGACTGTAATAATCCTATATAAATAGAAATCAAAGGCTTGAGTCACCTAAAAAAAACTACACAGCCCCACCCCACCCTGCCATCCTCTCAAGACTACAAGACTTTCCATCCTGTGTTTCGGGGAGGCTTCATGCGACTGCATAAACCAGGTGCTTCACACAGACTAAATTTCATCTTTCTCAGAAAGCAAAATGTAGTCACTGTGTCCCCAGTAGTCAAGCTGTGGCCTGTGATGGGCTGACAGGTCTGGCTCCATGAGAACGTTACAGGATAGACTATAAGGGAAATGACTAAACATACTCCATTTGGCTCTGAGACTCCATGTTATGTAGGAAATAATCTTCTCCCATGGGAACACCCCGCCTCTGTACCCATCAACGATTGCTTTACTTCTCCCATGGGAACACCCTGCCTCTGTACCCATCATCAGTTACTTAGCATGAAATGTTTAGCAATACAAAATGGCAATTTTTATGTAATGAAAAATTGCTCTTTTTTCATTCTGATTGCTCCTAAACAATGTACCATGTGAACAGTGATTGTGTGGATGTTGTAACCATTCTTTTGTTTGTACATAGGTAATGCTCAGTTCGACCCACTTCCTCTTCTGTTGCTGATCTCATGATGTTAGTTTGTAATTTTGAATCATAGCAACAGACACTTATGATTGATGTGATTTTTGGTATAAGAACCCCTACAACCCTGTGGTCAGTGCTGTTCTCCCAATAGCCATTTTTGGGGCACTGTGTGAGACAGTCAGCTAACCAGCTTAATAAAGACTCTCAAATTTGAACTTCTCAGTGGTGATCAGTCTGTTCTTAAGTTGCAACCCATAACATAGCCTGGGCCCTTTTCTCTCTTAGTTGGTCTCTGCTCTCTGATGCCAAGTATTGTTCCACAACTGAGCTTCAACCTGGCCATCTCTGTCTCCTCTCACAGTGCTGGTGGGGTATGGCAAGTAGAAGACACTTCTTCCCACCTACCCAGATTGAGAACAACTACACCAAAAAGAGAGCTGAGTAGGTGTGAGAGACACAAAGAGGCAAAGGGACCAGAGGTCTAAACAACTAAAGGGCAGAGCTTGTGCCAAGGGAACAGAATTCCAAAGAAGGCTGGTCTTGTTGGGAAATGATGGGAGAGAAACCAACCCTTCCCAACCCAAAGTATTTCCTCTACCCTCACTCTTTGGCTTTAAAGTTTTGGGTAGGATCTTTCTATTTTACAGATTATTTTTATAATAGGTAAAAACTAGGAGGAATCTAAATATTCAAGAGGAGAAATCTCACTGTCAACCATCGACAAGCTCTTATTCAGTCTTAAGAATGATGTTTTAAAAACATGGATGGTTATTTGGATAATGCTCAAATGTAAAAAAAATAGGAGATTGCATTTATGATGAGATTATTACTGTGTTATCTGATGCTGTACTTCTGGAGCAACAGGTCTTGAAGCAAATAAAACTGTAGTGGTAGTAGTGAACTTCTGGGGCATTTTGTAAAAATATAGAGGGATATGACCCAATTACAGTCCTCGTTCCAACTCAGAGCCTCAGAGCTGCCTGGGACACCCTACACTGCCCTGTGTGCCCTACACAGCTGTCACTTGGAACTCTGACCAGGAAGTTCATCCAGGTGTGCCTAGCCTGTCCTGCCTCATGGGAGGTGCCATGTCAAGAAGAAGCACACTGAATTTTGCAGAATCCATGTCACCATTAACCTAAATATTCAGTCTTTATGTTGACATTCATTTAGAACTGAATGTGTCAATGCTGCGTGGGTATTGAGACTCGGGATCCTGATCTCAGAAAATTTACAATTCAGGGTGGATATTCACATGTGAACCCTTTCTATCTCAGTGTTCCTGAAGCATTTTAAGGGAACTTAAGGCTGTCAGACCATGCCACCAGCAGCTGTGACAGTTCTCTGTCTCTTTCTTTGTTTCTTTTCCTGCTGTTTGGCCCCCTAACAGGACCCCACAAGGGTGTTCTTTCATCAGCACAGTTAAAGCCCTAATGTTGACATACTGCTTATTAACACTAGAATGAGACTAAAGCCCTGGACCCCTTACTGTCATTGCTTCTTCTTGGGGCTTCTATTTGCACTGACAGAAATTCTAGGAGAATTTGTGACATAACTGCTGTGCCCAAGAGTCTGTGCCAGTCTTTAGCACAGTATGTGGCCCAATGTGTCAAGAAGGAATGATTGACTTAATTGAAAGTCAATAAGCCAAGAGTGTACTAAACTCAAGTTGTGACTACCAGAAGCACATGGCATGCTGTGGCTAGGATTTGAGCATGTTTGTTTTCAGTCTAAGCATGGTTTAGCAATGAAAATGGCCTTTAGGGAAATAGCAAAATGGCCAGTCCTCTCATCAAGATGTGTTGACCAGGCCTGGTTCCAATTAGCCTACACATCAGGGGGAAGGTAAGACTACAGGCCTCAACTCATTGTGTTTTCTGTCCTGCCCCCTGCTATCATCCCTCTTATTTCACTTTCATTTTTCTCATCATTATGGGCAAGGCAACTGTGTACTGTGTATCCCTGGAATCCTGGGTGTGCCTTAAGCTTTCCAATCAATGCTTCAAGAGAAACATTGTTCTCATTCTATAAATGGATCAAAACTTGTCACAAAAATACCTTGGATGCTGTTACTGAGAAGCAAAAGTCAAAAACACTGAAAAGGAACAAGGAACCAAACTGATGCATCATAGCCTGATGATTAAATGTCTTAAAGTACAACCCAATATTTTCTGGAGCCCCTGGTGGAGGCTGTCAAACGTGTATGAAACTGAGAGAAAGGCAGAGGTTCAGGCTGCTGTCTAGAGGAGCATAAAGGACCCCACCCCCAGCTGCATTCCAAACAAGTGAACAGATCCCAGGGAGCAGGGAATCTCAAAGCCTCTCACATTGAACTAGGGGAAAGAGAAGTAGTGTGCATTTTAGTGAATTAGTGAGACACTTTATTTATTTATTGGCAAGTCTATGGGGTTATTTACAAAATGAGGAAAATCTAGAATCAGCTTTTCCAGACTCACAATGAAAGCCAAATAGTTTTTCCTAAAGAGAGAGACCCCTGAACTTCTTTTAACAACAAGTCTTCTCTTTATTATGTAACTTTTTGCACCATTGAAATTTGGAGAGCAAGGTAGTCCCCTTACCTCCCTTTTAAAACAGATCATCTCTGTATGCATCAAGACAAGAAAGCAAGGGCGAACAGTTTGTGATGCTGTTTTTTCCCTTGAAGAAATGCAGAGTTTACAGCTGTAAGAATGGTGTACATCTGGGTAGGGCTTCTGTGGTTTTTGTAGGAAGGCAGGGGAGCATCCACTGCCTTTGATACAGGTGACTGGTGGAAAAAGTGGGAGAGCTTGAGATTGGACTTGGTTTGTGTAAAGCATGCCATCATGTGGCCACCACAGGTATTTCTCTCAAAAAATGGCCCACCAGCAAGCTCGGTTTTGAGAGTTTGTGCTCTCTGACTTTCTTTTCTGTGAAAATTGCTATTTTCTGCCTCCAGCCAGAATGCAGGTTCAAGATATAGGTTAGACTCAGTTGTAGTAAAATCAGGTTCTAATGTTTGCCATCCAAAACTGAGTCTTCTAGAGGGCATCTGCCCAGTCTGCTGTAAGCCTCCACCGAAGTGGGCAGTGATGTATTGACAACTTCCCAATTGGTTGAAAGGTTATCTGTTTGTATAAGTTTGCATAGATGAGCAGATGCCAAGTCAGCACCCCAATGACACTTTGGAAAGTTCTTATTACATGAAGAATCCCAGGTAATTAAGCTTTGATAAAGAGACCTCAATTTCTTAGCATTAGAACCCAAAGGAACTTAGAACTCTGGTAACCAGGCACACATATTCTAGAAACAGTCCCTTATTAGCTCATGTGATGAAGGCAGTTGGGCAAGAGAAATAGTTGTTTTCTTTACTTCTCCATACCTTCCAAGGTTCTAGGAACAAAAATATCAGATTTTGACTCAGCCTTCACACCAGACCCTAATGGCCACTTATCCAGAGCCACCCACAGGTAAAATAGGACAGCCCAGAGAAGGCCAATCCAGGTAAGTCAAGTCCTCTTCTATTATATGTGAGAAGTCATTTGACCTTCACCTTCTGTGTATGCAGAGGGGGACAGGAATTTCAGAGGACCTGCGATTACAAGAGTAGGTTATTCCATGTTGAAACTGTGGCAGAATTTTTATGTTTGTACCACTGGACATAGCTGGTAGAGTGGATATTTTAGTATTGGAAGCTAGTTTTTCTGCTCAAATATTTGTCCATAGACCTTATTCTGTAACCTAGTATATGTTTATATATACCTGATCTCGGTATAAAAATTTTCAATGGAATGTCCCCTGTGGAGTCAGTCAAAATGGCCAACATTAATTATTGTTCTACAGGTAAGACAATCTCTGCAGGGTTTCATGCAGATCATCAGGGAGCTACTTGCTAATTCTGTCTCCTTGAGGAATAAGCAAGTGGACCACACAACCAATAATGATATCTCTGGTCTAAGTTTAGATAAGACTTCTGGAAAAGGACCTCCATGGGTAAAAATTGGACATGGTCAACATAGGTCCAGGACAAATACCCAAACATGGGAACTTGCCTAAACCCTGTCCCAGGAATTTACCACTTGAATGACCTACATTGCCATCCCCAAAGAAATCTAGTCTGTATTACTCCCCCTGGCAACCTAATAGGTATAAATCTCCAGATTACATACTTGTAGAAATAACAGAGCAAATATTTACACATCATGTTCAATATTCACTGGGAACTGAATGTTTCTTTACTGTAGCTACTGTTTTTGTTTTAGCTACCTGCCCCAGGTAGCCAATGTACGAGTCATCCCCACTGCACTTCTATTTCTTTTATAAGACTTAAACACTAACACCTTTACCACCAGGAAATTATTGACACAAAGAAGAATGAGTGTTACACAAACAAATGAGATAAAGGTAGCCTACATGTTTTTCATCACTGTGCCATACCACAAAACAAATTTCGAGAGCCCCATCAGATAAAGAGTGTGTCCTCACATGCCTTCATGTGGGGGAAGGGAAAAAATAACAGAATGAATCAAACAACATTGCTCTATGTAAATTTATGATTACACAAATGGTATGCCTTTACGCCATGTACAAACAGAGAAACAACATGTATCCCATTTGTTTACAATAAAAAAAATTAAAAAAAAAAGAAATGTCATTTCTTGCAGCAGTTCAGCCCTCCAATGTTGGTGGAATATTATGTGATTCAATTGTACCTTCAGTCAATCATACTGCAGGAAGAGTATATATGTGTCCTAGTGGACTGAGTCAGTGTCATTGGGCAGTCATGACAATGCCATAGGGTTAAACAAAAATTTATTTGTGTTAATTCCAGAGTCTGTAAATCAAGATTCTTACTGGAATAATTTTCTGAGCCCACACTTTGACATGCATATTGCCATCTTCTGTCTCTGTATTATCATGGCATTTTTCTATGCTTCTCTGTGTCCTTATTGCTGCTTTTAATAGGGAGGGAAAGTTAATTGAATTAGACTTTACACCAATTAACTGGATTAGCATTAATCATGTCTTTAAGGACCATATATTTAAATAGAGGCTCAGTCTGAGGCAGTAGGTATTTGGAACATCAATATATGAGATTTGGGGAGAGGACACAATTCAGTTGGTAACATAAACTAGTCTCCTGCTGAAGGCAGACTCCCAGGAAAGAAAATATTGAATGAAGGAATATGCACAATGGAACATTGTAATAGCTACAGTTGGATAACTTCACATCACAGAAGGGCTGCTGAAGTCACATTGCCACAAGAAATCTCAGGTTGTAGCTTCTTCTCTGCATCCAGTATTCTCTGGGTATTGGCATTTAAAAAGTTATTTTTCTTGTTTGATCTCCTATCCATGTGGAAAATAAAATCCCACTATTCCATTTTTTTCCCAAGTGACAAGCTTGAGTTCCCTTTTAGTGTGTTATCAGCCATTTTAGACTTTTTCCTTCCCTGAGTCATATTCAGATTCTGAGCCCTGTTTTGTGCTTTCTTGCACCCTGTAATCTCCAAGCATTTGCCCCAATAAGGAACCTGGGTTGACATAGCTCTGTTACTGAAGACTTTCCTCAACATGAAAGAAGGATTAAAAATAGTCTCTCAAGTCAAAAAAACCTCATGGGATATCTTCTCTTTAAAATGGAGAAGAAATCATATTTCTCTAAATGTCCCTATATCAGGAGCAAAATAGACTTAGAGAAGCTTAAAAGGAATTTCATGCAGTTCTGTCCTGAGCACTTGTGAGTTTTGACACATGCTGATTTTATATCTAGAAGCTTGTGTTTGCTCACCTCTACAATTGGTTAATGAGGACTATTGATATAAGTAGGTGCTGTGCTGTGTATTAGTCACAAAATTTACTGTTCTGTATATGCTGAATTTCAACTGTTTCTTTTTGTGTTATTAACGTGAATACTAGAAATATTTAAATTACCTTTGTGCCTTACATGTTGTTTTCATTGGATATTGTTGCTTTGGGAGCTGCTTCCCAGTTCAATGTTCAACCTGTCTTCGAGGAAGACCAGAGAGCAGAAAAACTAAATTAAATTTTATAGTAATTGTCATATTATTTTCATTCATGAATAATATACAATCATAAATAATTCATAAACTGAAATAACCTTACATGCAAGGTTAAATGCAAATATTCTTTGTTTGGAGGCTCTGGTGTGCAATTCTCAGACCTCAAAAGAAAAAAAAAAATAGTGCAACCAAGCACCTGTCATTCTGGCCTTATTCATGCCTGGATTGGACATTACTCCCTGTCACTCAGAAAGAAGTCTTCCTGGGCTCAGACTTGGGGTTACACGGTCTGAAACCCTATCCAATTAGGAGCGCTAAGTAAAAATTGTCCAATCCTGAATGTAGCCAGCCAGAAGGGTGTGGGCTTCCACAATCGGGCGGGGTCCTTTTCTTCTGCAACTTCCATTCCTGCCATTTGGCTCTAGGATTCACTCTTACATATTGGAGTCCTCGGTTGCTCTGCTGTGGGGGTGCTGAAAATTCCTACAGAGCAGCCTTGGCTTTTGAGCACCAGAAAATGATGAGTGTGCAATGGCATAATGAACTTTCAGAGGGAGGCTGGGGGAGAGAGACTGTTGAAACTGGGGGCTGGCTATTTGAGAACAGGAGCTGCCGGACATGACTCCAAGCAGTCTCTCCAGTCTATAAGCCTGAACCCTCCTCTGTGTCAGTGCCCCCTCAGTACCACTGGCCATCCAGGTGGGCAGCATGTCAGTGGCACAGCCTTCCTTATTCCTGCAGGTCACCCTCAGCCTCTGACTCAAATACTATCTGGCAGGTTTGTGCATGTAGACCAGAATCTTCTAGACGCTGGTGACCACCAGGTAGGGTGATTATCATAAGCAAATCTCTAGGTGCCATTTTCCTGCAGGAGAGGAGTTGTGGTCTACAGGGACCTTACTTCTTCCTGAGCTAGCTAGGTTTCATTTTTACTTTTTTCTGTAATTTCCTGTTTTGTTTTGTTTTGTTACTGGGGGTTGAATGGAGGAATACTTTAAATTTGTTTCTGAGCATATCCCTGGCACATTTTATCTTTATTTTGAGAAAATGTCTAGCTAATTGCTGAGATTGGCCTTGTGGTTTGATTGTCCAGGCTTTACTATTACAATTAAACATATAAGTTTTACATACTTATGGGTTTGCGTGTGCATTTTGTTTATATTGTTACTCCTTGATTATTATCATAATAGTATAGTTTCATAATATACATGAATGTCAGGTAATGATACGGCTTCTTTTGTTCTTATAATTGAAAAGTTCTTTTGGTTAATCTTATATGTATATAATTTTGTGGTGAGTTTTAGAACTTAATGTTTTGGTTCCTTTCATTAAAAGTAATACATGTTGATTTTTTTTATTATTGCATTATAGTTCTACCTAATATTTGGATTCACTTTGACATAATCATGCAGGCATAGAATATAATTTGCTTCACCTCAGTTCCCAGTAGTTCCCCTTTCCCTCTTCTCCTACCTTCCCCTGTCTTCCTTCTATTTCTTTATTGTTTTTGAAAAATTTCTGCTGTACAGATACACATAAAGGTAGAATTCACTGTGATATAGTCATATATGTACATAGCGATTTTCCTGAATATATTGTAGGTTAATTTGAGGAAAAATTGTCATCTTTGTATTGATGAGTTTTATCATCTACACATGGAATGTGTAATTGAGTCTTTTTTGTGCTTCTGATAATTTTTATTTTCTCGTAAGTTCTACCTATTTTCTAAACATGTATACATGTGAAATATCACATATGCATATGGCACCTATATACAACTTAAATATGGTGTTTTGTACTGGTCCCTTGTGACCAGTTTCCCCTCAGATAGTTGTTTATCTTTTCCAAGATTAAATTCCCTTGAACCACCCTCCTGGGTGTAATTTCAGTAAGTCTCCATTGTGGGGAGTATCATGTATCTTCAATAGCAAAACAGTTTCCACAAATAGAAAATAATAACTTAAACTCCTTTGGGTTTATGAGAATTCTTTTGTCTTATATCTTCATCAATACTATTTAACTTTGTCTATACTAGTATTTTATTTTATATTTTTCTAATTTCCAAAGATGTTAAATTTTTTATGATTATTGAATACTTACATATCTCCTGTATAAATTGGTTGTTCAAGGCTCTTGCCTGCCTTTCTTGTGGTTTCTGGCTTCAAAGATAAAAGACAGAGTTTGATTTTAGGAAATAATTGTTCTACTTCTAATTATTAAAAAAAATGATTTGCCTTTTTGCTTTCCTTGAGTATGTATTGTAGGTTACATTTATTTTTAGAAATAGTTTCACATAGTTATTCAATTTATTATAAATCTTTTAATTAATTAATAACTTTTAATAACTGAATTTTGATTCATTGTACACAAATGGGGTATATCATTTCATTTCTGTGGTTGTACATGATGTAGATTCATACCATTTGTGTAATCATACATGTACATAGGGTAGTGATGTCTGTCTCCTTCCACGATTTTTCATACTTCCCTCATTTTCTTCTACATAATCTAAAGTTCCTACATTCTTCTCTCACTCCTCACCCCCCATCCCTGTTACATATCATTATTGCCTTATCAGGGAAAACAATCAGCCTTTAGTTTTTAGGGATTGGCTTATTTTGCTTAGCATGATATTCTCCCACTCCATCCATTTACCTACAAATGTCATATTATTCTGCTTTATAAGCCTTCTTGATTCATTTTTTTCCTGAGTCATACTCATACTCTGCACCTGTGATGTGCTTTTTTGTACCCTGGAATTTTCAAAAATTTACCCTCATAAAGTATCTGGGTTGGTAGCTCTGTTTTTGTAGAGTTCATTAATATGAAAGAAGGAAAAAAATATTGTGTTGCTCCTGGGATGTCTTCTCTAGGCACTCTCTTCAAAATGGGAAGAAAATAATATTTCTCCACATCAACATCTCCTATATAAAGAGCTAACCAGTCTTTGAGAAGCTTTGAAGGGATTTTATACAATTCTATCTCTGGGTAGTATTCCGTGTGCTGCTGAGTTGCCATTTAATGTCCAGAAACCTGTGTTTTCTCATCTCTACAATGGGAATAATTTTTGAGGACACAGATGGATAATGCTCTTCATGGAGGCTACCAATATATGTGTGTGCTGTGACACATGCTGGACAGAGCATCTGGAAGACACTATGCAGATATTAATTGTTTATCCATTATCTGCCACTCACATAAATTTTCTTTCAAATCTTTTAATTACCTTTTCACTGTAGATACTTATGCACATGCCCAAATTTGAAAGTTGAGTCTTCTCTTCCTTGTCTGAATACCAAATTCCAATTCTCTAGTGGTTTAAGGTACAACTAACACATTTCTCCTTCTCCTCCTTTTATTCTATGTCCCCAATAAAAGAGTTCCTCTGCTCCACGCCTATATTGCCCATGTTCAGCTGTGTTTAGAAAATGCAACAGAAACCTGTATCACTTGCTGGTTTGTAAAGGAGGTGTGTGATTACTTCTGAATCATGTATGTCCTTCTCATAAACTGAACCGGGATTTCCCTGGGTCCTGGAAAAGGAGCCTCATAACCAGTCAGCTATGTGAAAAGGTTTTGTTCATATATATATACAGACATAGGTGCAGGCAAGTCTCTTGCCTGCATTTCTTTCAGGAGAGGATTATAATTCCTTACCATTATTTCTTCTCAGGTCCAAATATTGGGAAAGACACTCCCCTGAATGAAAGTAAAAAGCTTTAACCAGAAAATTTCCGGAAGTAGACTTTTCTCTACCAAATGCTGACCATGGTTTATTCCATAACAGATATCATATGGCAAGCATTAAACACTTTACACAAATGAATAAATTATAAATTACATAAATTATAAAAAACATATTACATAGTAGTATGAATATACACGCACTCACATGCACACAAATAGAAATCCTTCTTTTTTTACTAGGTGTCACTAAGTTCTAAAATAATAAGAAAAGTTGTATGAGTCATATGGTGTAGTGGAGGTGTTTGTTTGTTGTTTGTTTTTGTACCTGGGATTGAACCCAGGGACATTTATCCACTGAGCCACATCCCCAGCACTTTTTTTTTTATATTTTATTTAGAGAGAGGATCTTGCTTAGTTGCTGAATCTGGTTTTAAACCCACGACCCTCCTACCTAATCCTTTTGAGCTGCTGGGATTTCAGGGGTGTGTCACCATACCTGGAAACACAGTTCATCTTGATTCCAAACCAATTTGCTTACTAGTTGAGGGGTTTTGGTCACAGAAGGGGAAAAATGTCATAGACTAGCCATCAGGTCTAAGGCCAAATTACAAAATGAACAGTTTATCGTTAATGCATTTAAATTATATATTCAAAGCTCTGGATTTGAAGACATAGAACACTAACTCCTAGAACTTCATCTTTTTTTGCTTGCTGATGTCTGAATTGAATGTACTGTGGTCAGCATTTGGTGGGAAAATGTCTACTTTTGGAAACTTTCTGATTAAAGCTTCCTGCTCTCATTCAGAGCAGTGTCTCTTGTGTTTTTTGGACCTAAGGAGAATATTAGTAAGGAATTGTATCCCTCAATTTAGCATAAAAAGCAGTGGTCAGGACCTTCATCTCCCTAAGTTTAAATATGGAATTTGGTTCCATGAACTGAGATATTCTGGAGGCTTGACATAATTTTGAGGGTGCTGTTCCAAAAATTCATGCATTTTATTAGTAATATATTTTGGTCACATAATGTTTACATTCTCCTGTTGGATGCATTAGGTTATGTTATTAAAACCAATTTCTACTATTAATTTTTTATGTGAATACTAGAAAAATTTTATTACCCTTGCCTCTCACCTATTATTATCACTGGATATTGCTGTCTTGGGGGATTTCTTCCCAGTTCTTCTGTGTTTTATCACAAGATAGTAGGGAAGTTAAATGAAATTTTACAGTATTGTCAATTGTTTCCATACATGAATAATATACATATATAATCTACAAATTGGAAAGGCCTTATATGCAAGGTTAAATGCAAAATCCTCCTAGCTGGGTTGGATCCCACTTCTCTAAGGAAATACTGCTTTAAATTGGATGTAGCCTGAGGATCTGGATTTCAATTCCTAGCACCTCAACAGAAAAAAAGAAACTGCAGCCAATAACCTGTCATTGTAACTTCATTCATTTATGCATTTCATGTTACCTTCTGTCACTCAGAAGACTGACTGGATTAAATCTCAGCATGTGAAGACATAAGCCCTGTCTATTCAGTAAGCATTGTCTAATCCAACACACAGCCACTGAAGAGAAGCAGGCTTAGCCATCTGGTATGACTTTTGTCTCTGGAGCCTGCCAGTGTTGGTATCCATGTCTAGGCTCCCTCTTTTATGTTCAGGGGACCTGGTTTGCTCTGCTATGCAGGTGCTGGAAGATCTATGTGGAGAACACGGGGAACTACAAAAGCCAGTAATTGTTAGTGTGCAGTGTCATCCTGAGACTGGGGGCTGAGGCTACTTGAAACTGACTGCACTGATTATGGTGAGAAATGGCAGTTGTGGACTGGAATTCCTGTGGTAGTCTCTGGTGTCTGCAGCTCTGGGTCCTCCTCTGGGTCAGGTCAGTACCCCATTTGACATATTCCCCAATCAACTGGGGCATATGTCAGCAGTAGACTCTGGAAGTCCTGTCCTATCCCTACAGAATATCCGCAGCCCCTACCTGAAGTCCTATCTGAGCACATATGTAGCAGCATTCCAGCACCTTCCCAGATTATGTGATGGATTGTGAAATGGGATGATCATCAGAATCTCAACTCCATGTATTGTTTTCCTGCATGAGGGGAGCTGAGGTCTATAGGGGTTTCAGTTCTTCCTTCTTCCTAAGCTTGCTTTTCTTTCTTTCTTTTTTTTCTGGGTGGGGGGATGGTGGTACTGTGTATGGAACCCAGAGGTCCTTTACCACTGAGCTACATCCATGGTACTTTTTATTTATTTACTTATTTTTAAGACAGTTACTGAGTCTGGCCTTGAACTTATGCCACAGTTTTGTGAGTTGCTAGGACTACAACTGTGTGCCACCCTGCCTGTGTATCCTCCTCAATATTCTAAGTATATGGGAAATAAAATGTCAAATCCAGAACATTTTCTCCTAGGCTAAACATTTATATATATGTCAATTAAATCCTAAAATTCCAGCTCCCTGTCCACATTCCCAATGACAACTTCCCCTCTCCCCGGTATTGTCAGTTGTTCTTTTCATATTACACTTCAAAGGAGCACAGTATTTTAAAATATCAGTGGATATTAGTACTTGGGACTATCTTGTTAGAGAGCAGTATAAATTTAGGGAGTATATTTTCTCACGGAAGTATCTGCCTTAAACTTGGTAGAAGTTCTCCTGGTGTACCCTTCATCCAAAAGGCACTTCAGTTGTGTCCTTATTTTGGCTATTAAGAATGCTGCTACAATGAAGATGAAAATGCAACCATTTAACGTACCGATTTTACCTACTTTGGAAATGCACCCAGAGTTAGTATTATTGTGTTAGTTTTTAATAACTTGCAATGTTTATTTTTCTAAAATGGCTGTACCAAATTTACATTCTAGCACAGTGTGGATGTGTTCCTTTCTTTCATTTCCATGTAATTGGAGTTCTAGTTATTCTTCAACTGTTTGATAGCCATTCTAACATCTGTGCTCAGGCTGCAGGTCTTATTGTTGACTGGTGCACTAAATTCCTGATGCAAGTTTGTTAGATTCCAGGCTGCCTTATACTCACTGGAAAAATGTGATGTAAACCTATTTTAGGAATAACCTGGATCTTTGCTTTTAACCCTTTTTCTTCACTTTTGGTGGAGATTGTAGCCCATAGAAATGCTTGCACATGAATGTGAAGCCACTTCTTTGTGATCTTGGGAGACATGCACATGCACAGTTGCCATTGCTCTCAAAGTTTGGTGGTTTAGGATGTACCATTGAATGGAAAACATTGAAGATGGGACAAATTCCTTATAGAAAAAATGACTAGGCCTGAACTGATCGTAGAGGGCTCCAGAAGTGCTGAATTTCCACTTGGGCTGCCAGTTGTGGACTATATTTCCTGTACTAACTCTCAGGTGCTGGCTAGATAGAAGTTTATCTGTTAGCAACAGCAGTTTACAGAGTATGCTGGCAAATCCCTTTTTGGGATAAACTGGGACCCTTGAGGTTTAGCTCCTCTTCTGCCCTGGCCACATGGAACAAAGCCCATGGATCTTGAATGGTGGCCATAGAACAACATCCCTTTTTCTCTGGTATTGAAGCTTGTGTTTATCTAGTCCCTTCCTCTATGTGCACCAGATGAATTAATACTTAAACTACATGCAATTTAGAGTTAAATGTACTATATTTATGACCCAATTGATTTTCCTTTACTCAGAGTGACACTGGATTTGGGTATTCTGTCCCAATTATATGGCACATTGCTCAAGGCATATTAATGCCCAAGTGTATCACAACTTTTCCTACTCATCTAATGGTAGATATTGTTTTCCATTGTCCAGTGTGTATGACTCTCAATTTTTTTAAGAGGGACTCAAAACAGGAGTAGATATTTATTGATGTATCCATGAATGGAGGGAGAGTCATGAGGGTCATTCTGTATTTTTAAAATTATCTGTCTTAATATCTGCTTTTGGGGTGATGCTGGGGTATAATTCCAGTATCACACACATTCTGCATACAAGTCCCACCAGTGATCTGTGCCTCTTGTTGTAACATCTACCTTTAGGTTGGGTTGTAACATTCATTCCCATTGAACTTTTTTTGATATTGTTGGATTTATAGAGGCCCTTTAATTGTACTTACCAATAAAAATATTTACATACTTATTGATTTACCTATGGAATTTTTTGTATTGTGATTTCTTGGTCTTTAAATTACCGTAGTTTTATAACTTTATAATATATATTAGTGTCAGGTAATGAAAGCTGCTATTTTTGCACTTATTAGAGAGTTCTTGGCTAATTGCAGTGTATTTAACCTTCCAGGAGTATTTTAGGATTTTTTGCTTTTGTCCCTTCTTTAATTAAAGTAAAGCATGGTAAATTTTTGATGGGGTATTATTTTAGATTAACGTGGGAAAAATGGTCATCTTTATAATGATGAGTTTTATCTATGCATAGGATGTTTAACTGATTCTTTTATGTGCTTCTCTGTATTTTTATTTTCTCAAATTCTGCACATTTCCTTTTTAAATATGCTTACATGTGAAATGTGACATTCATGTAACATTGACACAAAACTTAGTGTTTTATAGCATTTGGCAAACTGAATGTAGCATACCAAAAAAAGTGTCTTTCTTTTAGAAACCATCATTTCCCACAATTCATTATTTATTTATTTATTTCTAAATGTACATCCTCTTTAACCATGCCCCTGGATTTCAACTTTATAGGAATGTTATACCTTCATATGTACAGATGCTGTAATTTCAGTATGTTTCTGGTGGGGGTGTATCATGTATGTTGGATAGCAAAACATTTTCTGCAAATAAATATTAACAGCTTAAATTCCATCCTCCCTTCATGAGTGCATTTATTCCATGTTCATCAATACTAGTTTCTTGTATATATGATTTTATTGTATATTACCTAATTTCTAAAGATGTTGAGTTTTTATTGATTATTGAACACTTAGATGTCTACCTCCTATTTAGAGTGGTTATTCAAGTCTCTTGCCTGTTTTTCTTTTGCAGTATGTCTTTTCCTATTTTCTTATAAGTATTTGATTATATGCGAGGTAATTGGTTTCTTTCACTCTGTCACTTTTCCTTGCACTCTTCAAGGGACTTATTTGAGAAATAGAATTTTTATTTTAATATTATACAATTCATAAATTTAAAAATAATATTTTGTATAACTTTGAAAAGCAATAACTTTTTGTCCTCTTTGTGACATTCAGGATTGAAATCAGGGTGTCCTGTTACTGAGCTATATTGCAGCTCTTTTTTAAATTTTATTTTCAGATGGGATTTTGCTCAGTTGCTGAAGTCACCTTACAATTGTGATCCTCATACCTTAGCCTCCACAGTATTGGATATTTCAGGTGTGCACCACCACATGCATCCTTTCCAACTCTCTTTTATTTGAACTTGTGAATGCCTTGTATTTTCTTTAATATTTCACCATTATTCATTTATAATATTTATATTCAGGATTTAGTGTGTAAAAATTATTTTTATATGGTGTGAGTGAAGGGTACAGTAGCATTTTTATTATTGCAAAAATATTCCAATCTCCTAGCAACTTTTTTTGGAAAGAATGCCATTTTTCTTCTTCCTTGTACTGAAATCTCTGATTTTTTTTACTGCCTAAATAACAAGTGTCTTATTAAGCAGTTTGTCTTGAGTTCTACCATTTATTCATTTCATTATGAGGTCTACACTGGTTGCTATAACTTTATAACATCAGTCGTGTGGTATCATGGCGTTTTGGTCAGTGATACACTTTATGTACAATGGAAACAAAATAATCTAGTTATTTAATAGTCTGTATCATCTGGATTCTTGTCATTACACTCTGATATTCAGAATATGGCAGAATCGCTTAGAACAATTTTTCTAGGCTGTATTCCCATCAAGTGAGACATCATTATATATATGCATATACTGGCAAGTATACAGTATATAATTGACATAATTTTTACTTGTCAAATTGACCAGAGTTGTTTTCAAATCCATTTGCTTTTTTATTTTTTTTTCCATTTGCCTTTTAAAAGCACCAACATTGACATTGGTGATTGTGGGGGGCCTCTCTGCCACTTCCCATATGGATGAGAAAAGGGTTAACTGCTGGAGGAGGATGTTGGCTGTGTATCATTCTATTGCCCAAAAACTTATTTACTCAATAAACACAAGATTCAACACTCTTTTTAGGTGAGAGGGGGTGTGATGGGTCTGGCCATACCAGCTCTCTCTTTTATTTATAGCATACAGGTAAAGGGGTCCAAGACCGGGAGGAGCTTCTTCTGTGATGGACAGGATAGAGTGAAGTTAGGGGAGCCATTCTCTTAGGGGGAATATTCCAGAAGGAGACGGAGAACCACTCTGACACAGCGCCACATGCTTCCCAGCAGTTCCTAGAAGCCAGGCCTCTATGTCCTGTGGCTCATCCTAGTTTGATTCTGCTAAATAAGGATGGTTTCCCACAGGTGAATCTTTCTGTGCTATGGTCATTTTTAGTATCTTCTAATTTTGCTCTTTTGCTTAGAATTTTCTTTGCTCTTCTTTTGTTAAAATTTACTTTTTCCAAATTATTGACATGGATGATTTACTAATAAATTCTTAGTCATGTTATGACTTACGAGTATATGTCTGGATGTTTCCTTTTTCATCTCATCTTTAGCTGGATCCAAATTTTTTACAGCTTTATGGGGGTTAAATTGGCACATATTAACCAGCATATATCTGAGATTTATACTTTTATCTTCTGGCATTTGTACATACTTATGAAACCAGCACCACAATCAACAAAATTATCATATCCATTGTGCAATGTGTTCCCTACTCCTTTTAAATCCTTCTTTTTGCTCTCCCCCACACCTTTTTGTATAATAAGCTTGATGTTTTTGAGCACAGCAAGAACAGGCAAACATCAAAATTACAGAGGTTCTTGAATCACCACAAAGGAACCATACCATGTACTATTGCCTACATTGAGAAATAGAACATCAATGATGACCTGACAATTCATTCATGCCCTCTTCCTCTTGGTACCCCTCCAAAATCACCAATGGTAAAAACACTTTCTTCTTCTCTGTAGTACTATTTATTCTTAAAAAAAAAAAAAAGCAAACAATAAAACAAGTGTTACCCTCTCCTTTATTCATTAATACAGAAAGGGGAGAAGAAGGGGTAAGCTGTGGGTTTGTTTCTAACTCTGACCTAACTCCAACCTGCTGCTCTTTGATAGGAAGAGGATGTGAGGTAAATCTATAGATAAAGAAGAGGGCTGGGGCAGGATGTGAGGCTGGGGACTGCTAAGAGAGGCTACCAAAGTATGAGTGGTAGGAGAGAGAAAAAGAACAGGAATGGGGAGAAGGGTGACTTGGGAGAAGTTGGAAGCTCAGAAAAAGCAGGCCAGATGGTGTAACAATGGAAGAGTGAGTGGGAAGGGTCAGTCTCTAGACATATGAAAAAGAGAAGGCTGGAGTGAAAAAAGAAAGTGGAATCTCTGGTAGAGTTCTCCAAGCTATAAGCAGGTGAAATGTTTACACCCTAGTTCCCCCTCCCACTCTCAGTTCCCAAGGGACATCCCATCCTACACCCACTGGAAGAGTGGTTCTGCTGTCACCCAATTTCAGATTTCTGTCAATTTGGGCTTACTTCATCTTCCTTGTCCTCTTCTTCCTCATTTTCTGTATCCTATTTATTCCCCTCTCTATCCTCAGCAGAATCTTTTCTTCCTCAGTCCCCTTCCTCTTCTCCTCTATCACTTCCTTTTTTTTTTTTTTTACATGTTTGGAGTTTTTTATTTTTTGTTTTTTGTACAGGGTATTGGACCCAAGAGTGTTTTACCACTGAGCTACATCCCCAGCCCCAGCCCTGTTTATTTTTTCTTTTTTTCTTTTTTTTTCTTTTATTGTAAACAAGTGGGATACATGTTGTTTCTCTGTTTGTACATGGAGTAACAGCATACCATTTGTGTAATCATAAATTTACATACAGTAATGTTGTTTGATTCATTCTGTTATTTTTTCCCTTCCCCCCACCCCTCCCACCCCTCTTTTCCCTCTGTACAGTGCTTCCTTCCTCCATACTTGTGATTTGCTAAAATTTGGTTGAGAATTTTTGCGTCGATGTTCATTAAGGATATTGGTCTGAAATTTTCTTTCCTTGATGAGTCTCTGTCTGGTTTAGGTATCAGTGTGATATTGGCTACATAGAATGAGTTTGGGAGGGTTTCCTCCTCTTCTAGTTTATGGAATACTTTGAGAAGTATTGGAATGAGCTCTTCTTTAAAGGTTTTGTAGAACTCGGCTGAGAACCCATCTGGTCCTGGACTTTTCTTTGTTGGTAGACTTGTGATGACTTCTTCTATTTCAGTACTTGAAATTGGTCTATTTAAATTGTGTATGTCCTCCTCATTCAGTTTAGGCAATTCATATGTCTCTAGAAACCTGGTGATGTCTTCGAAATTTTCTATTTTGTTGGAGTATAGATTTTCAAAATAGCTTCTAATTATGTTTTGTATTTCAATCCTGTCTGTTGTGATATTTCCTTGTTCATTACGAATTTTAGTGTTTTGGGTTTTCTCTTGTCTTCTCCTTGTTAATGTGGCTAAAGTTTTATCAATTTTGTTTATTTTTTCGAAGAACCAACTATTTGTTTTGTCAATTTTTTGTATTGTTTCTTTTGTTTCAATTTCATTGATGTCAGCTCTGAGTTTAACTATTTCCTGTCTTCTACTACTTTTGGTGCTGATCTGTTCTTCTTTTTCTAGGGCTTTGAGCTGTAGTGTTAGGTTGTTTATTTGTTGAGTTTTACTTCTTTTATTAAATGCGCTCCATGAAATAAATTTCCCTCTAAGTACTGCTTTCATAGTGTCCCAGAGATTTTGATATGATGTTTCTTTGTTCTCATTTACCTCTAAGAATTTTTTAATTTCCTTCCTAATATCTTCTGTTATCCATTCATCATATAATAGCATATTGTTTAATCTCCAGATGTTGGAATAGTTTCTGTGTTTTACTCTTGCATTTATTTCTAACTTCAATCCATTATGATCTGATAGAATACAAGGCAGTGTCTCTACCTTCTTCTATTTGCTAACATTAGCTTTGTGGCATAATATATGGTCTATTTTAGAGAAGGATCCATGTGCTGCTGAGAAGAAAGTGTATTCGCTCTTGGTTGGATGGTATATTCTATAAATGTCCATTAAGTCTAAATTATTGATTGTGTTATTGAGATCTATGGTTTCTTTGTTCAATTTTTGTCTGGAAGATCTGTCGAGTGGTGAGAGAGGCGTGTTAAAATCACCTAGTATTATTGTGTTATGGTCTATTTGGTTACTGAAAGTGAGAAGGATTTGTTTGACATATGTGGATGAGCCAGTGTTTGGGGCATAGATGTTTATGATTGTTATATCTTGCTGATTTATGCTTCCCTTAAGCAGTATGAAATGACCTTCTTTATCCCTTCTGACTAACTTTGGCTTGAAGTCCATATTATCGGAAATGAGGATGGATACTCCAGCTTTTTTGCTGAGTCCATGTGCATGGTATGATTTTCCCCATCCTTTCACCTTTAGTCTATGGGTATCTTTTTCTATGAGGTGAGTCTCTTGTAGGCAATGTATTGTTGGATCCTTCTTTTTAATCCAATCTGCCAGTCTATGTCTTTTGATTGATGAGTTCAGGACATTAACACTCAGGGTTAATATTGAGATATGATTTGGTTTCCTGGTCATATGGTTCTTTTTTAAATTTTATTTATTTATTTATTTGACACAACTCGATTCCTCCTTTATTTGACAATTCCTTTAGGATAATTCCTCCCTTTGCTGATTTGCTTCTTTGTTTTTCATCTCTTCCTCATGGAATATTTTGCTGAGAATGTTCTGTAATGCTGGCTTTCTTTTTGTAAATTCTTTTAGTTTTTGTTTATCATGGAAAGATTTTATTTCATCGTCAAATTTGAAGGTAAGTTTTGCTGGGTATAAGATTTTTGGTTGGTATCCATTTTCTTTCAGGGCTTGAAAAATGTTGTTCCAGGCCCTTCTAGCTTTTAGGGTCTGGATTGAAAAGTCTGCTGATATCCGTATTGTTTTCCCCCTGAATGTAATTTGGTTCTTTTCTCTCACAGCCTTTAAAATTCTGTCTTTATTTTGTATGTTAGGTATTTTCATTATAATGTGCCTTGGTGTGGGTCTTGTAATTTTGTGTATTTGAAGTCCTATAAGCCTCTTGAACTTGATTTTCCATTTCATTCTTCAGATTTGGGAAATTTTCTGATATTATTTCATTGAATAAATTGTTCATTCCTTTGGCTTGTTTCTCTAGGCCTTCCTCAATCCCAATATTTCTTAAATTTGGCCTTTTCATGATATCCCATAGTTCATGGTTTCTTACCATCTTCTCTGTTTGTTCAACTTTGTTTTCAAGGTTAAATATTTTGTCTTCAATGTCTGAGGTTCTGTCTTCCAGGTGTTCTATCCTACTGGATGTGCTTTCTATGGAGTTCTTAATTTGGTTTATTGTTTCCTTCATGTCAAGGATTTCTGTTTGGTTTTTTTTCAATATCTCTAACTCTTTATTGAAATGATCTTTTGCTTCCTGTATTTGCTCTTTTAACTGTCAATTGGTGCAATCATTCAATGCTTGCATTTGCTCTTTCATCTCATCATTCAGTGCATCCATTTGCTCTTTCACCTCATCGTTTGCTTCCCTGATCATTTTAATTATGTACATTCTGAACTCCTTTTCTGTCATTTCTTCTGCCATGCTGTCATTGGGTTTTATTGATGTAACATCTAGATTTGTTTGCGGCATTTTCTTTCCTTGTTTTCTCATATTATTCAGGTATCAGTGGACCACTGAGATATTGCAGATTTCCTCTATTGACTTACAATGTCCTTGAAGATTTCTATATATATCCCCTCAGCCTTCAGTAGGCTGAATTCTTGGAGGAAGTTGATAATGTGGTGCGCCACAAAGAAGCTGCCTCTCTAGGAGTGGTGGCCTTCAGGTGGGGTATATTCCCTACTAGTGGGCAGAGATGCCTCGGCTTGTTGACCAATGGTCGTCTAAAGGGTAACTAGGGTGCGGGCTGAGGCAATGCCTGTTTGGGCCTGTGTCTCTTGTTTTACCGTCCTTGTGGGGAAACCTCACCCGGCAGGGAAGACTCACCCGGTGGGGTGGTCTCGTTGGTCAGTTCCCCTCCTTGAGGTCCCCTCAATTTACAGGTACCGTCTGGGCTGGGTTGCCTTCCTCTGTAAAGTTCTCAGGGGCCCGGCCCTACCTCCTGGGCCTGGGAGCCTCACCCTTCACAGATGAATCTCCTTAGGCTGCCCCTCCTCAGAGAATCTGCCCGCAGGCCTGGAACCTTCGCTCCACCCGTAAGCATGTCTCTGTGCGGCTCTTCCACCAAGAAGCCTCCGAGATCCTGGGACCCTGTTCTGCACCTAATTGCCTGGCTATGCGGCCCCTCCTCTGAGCAGCCACCTGGGGGTCCTGTACAATTGCTCTGCGTCCCAGAGACCCGCCGCATGCCTCTTCCTCCAGACAGCCGCCCAGTATTCCGGTGCGGTCACTAGGAGTCCGAGCAACTCACTGTGTGCCTCCTCCTCCCACCAACCGCCCGTAGCCCTGGGCAATCATGCCGAGTCGAAGTGACCCTCCCTGTTACTCCTCCTTCTCCAGGTAACCCCCCGGGTGTTCAGGAGCGGTCGCTCTGAGTGGCTCTGAATCCACGTGACCCTCTGCACACTTCCTCTGGGCAGCAGCCTGGACCTCTGGTGCAGCCACTCGAGACCAAGCGACCCACCACGCTCCTCCTCCAGGCAGCCCCCCTGTGTTCAGGAGCGGTTGCTTTAAGTCCAAACAACTCACCACTCGCCTTCTCCTCTGAGCAGCCGCCTGGAGCTCTAATGCAGTCACTGCAAGTCCAAACGACCAGCCACGCTCCTCCTCCTCCTACTACTACTACTCCGGGCAGGCCCTGGTGTTTTGAAGTGGTCTGAGTCCAAACAGCTCACCGCGCCACTTCTCCTCTGGCAACCGCCTGTAGCTCTGGTGTAGTCACTCCGAATCCAAGCAGCCACACTCCTCCTCCTCCTCCTCAGGGCAGGAGTGTTCAGAAGTGGTTGCTCTGAGTCCAAACAGCTCTCCTCGCCGCTCCTCCCCTGGGCAGCCGCCGGAGTCCCAGTGGTTGCTCTGAGTCCCAGCACTGTGCTGAGTGGCCTCCTCTCCGATGCTCCCAGTTGTCTGAGCTCACTGCTCCAGCGGGAGGAGGGGCGTCTTGCCGGCAGCTCTACTTCACAAAGTTCCCTGAGTTCCGGGATTACCGTCCCATCTGGGACGCCTCCCCAATGGGAGAGACTCACCCGGCTGCTTTGAGTTGGAGAAAAAGACAATTTTCTAATTCACTTCTTTGTTAACTTTTTATTCTTTTAAGTTATGAGCTCAATGCAATGAACTTTCCTCCTAGCACTGCCTTTATAGTGTTCCAGAGATTTTAATATGTTGTATGGTGTTCTCCTTTAGCACAAAGTATTTTTCTTAATTTTCTCTCTTATTTCCTTTTTTTATCCATTCATCATTCAATAGGATGCTATTTAGTCTCCAGGTGTTGGAGTAGCTTCTATTTTTTATTATATTGTCAACTTTTAGTTTAATTCCATTATGATCTTATGGAATGCAGAGTAGTATTTTTATTTATTTTGTATTTGTTGAGAGTTGCTGTGTGGCATAACATATGGTCTGTTTTAGAGAAGGATCCATGTGCAACTGAGATGGAAGTATTTTTCCTCAATGATGGATAAAATATTTTATAAATGCCCATTAAGTCTTAATCGAGGATTATATTATTTAATTCTATAGTTTCTTTGTTTCTTTCTTTTTTTTGTGATACTGGGGATTGAACCCAGGGTTTTGTACAAGGGAGTCAACACCCTACCAGCTGAGCTATATCACCAGCTCTCTTTGTATTATTTTTGTTTGAAAGATCTATTCAGTGGTGAAATAGGTGTGTTAAACTCACCCAGTATTATTGTATTGTGGTGAATTTTATTCTTGAAAATGAGAAGGGTTTATTTAATGTATGTAAGTGCTCCATTGATTGGAGCATATATATTTATGATTTTTATGTTTTCTTGTGTATGATTCCCTTAAGCAGTACGAAATGTCTTCTTTATCCCTTTGGGCTAACTTTGGTTTGAAGTCCACTTTGTCTGATATGAAGATGGAAACCCCTGCTTTTTTACTGTGTCCATGTTTATGATATGTTTTTTCCCATCCTTTCAACTTCAGTATGTGGATGTCTTTTCCTATGTGGTGAGTCTCTTGAAGACAGCATATTTTGGGTCTTTTTTTTTTTTAATTCAATCTTCCAGTCTATGTTTTTTGATGAGTTTAGGCCATTAACTTTCAGGGTTATTATTGAGACATGATTTACATTATTTGCCACTTTGGTTTACTTTTTTTTTTAACTTAGGTTCTCCTTTGATTGACCTTTCCTTTAGTGTAGTTCTTCACCTTACTGGTTTTCTTTCTCTTTCTTTCTTTCTTTTTTTTTTTAGTTTCCTCCTCACGTAATACCTTGCTGAAAATGTTCTGTAGTGCTGGCTTTCTAGTTGTGAATTCTTTTAACATTTGTTTATCCTGGAAGGTTTTTATTTCATCTTCAAATGTGAAGCTTAATTTTGCTGGAAATAAAATTCTCAGTTGGCATTCCTTTTCTTTCAGAGCTTGATATATGTTTTTCCAGAACCTCCTGGCATTGAGGGTCTAGGTTGAGAAATCTGGTGAGATCTTAACTGGTTTCCCCCTATATGTAATTTGATCTTTTCTCTCACTGTCTTTAAAATTCTATCCTTATTCTGTATGTTACTCATTCTTTTATAATGTGCCTTGTTGTGGGTCTGCTGTAATTTTGTTTATTTGAGGTACTGTAAGCCTCTTGTATTTGATTTTACGTTTCATTATTTATATTTGGGAAGTTTTCTGATATTGTGTCATTGAAAGATTGTGCATTCATTTAATTTGTATCTCCATGCCTTCCTCTATTCCAATAAATCTTAATTTGTCCTTTTCGTGTTATACCCTATTTCTTGGAAATTCTGTTCATAGTCTCTTACCATCTTCTCTTTGTGGTCAACATTATTTCCAAGATTATATATTTTGTTTTTATTTCTGAGGTTCTGTGTTCCAAGTGGTTTAGTCTGTTGGTGATACTTTCCATTGAAATTTTAATTTGGTTTATTATTTTCTTCATTTTGAGGATTTCTGCTTGATCCCTTTTCATAATCTCTGCCTCTTTATTTAAGCAATTTTTCACTTCATATATTTTCTCTCCAATACCATCCTTTATTTTGAAGATCAATCTACATGTTCTCTAAACTGCTTCCATGACATTTCTTCTACTGTATTGTCTATGAATTCTATTGTTGGAACATATTAGTTTGAGGCGCTATGTTCCCTAGTTTTATTTTTTAACATTTTTTCCTATTTCTTAATTTTTTTATTTGTCTTTTTTAGATATACATGACAGTAGAGTGTATTTTTGACACATTATACATGCATGGAGTATAACTTATTCTAATCCAGATCCCATTCTTGTGGTTGAACATAAATACACTGGTTGCATATCCATATATGAGCATAGAAAAGTGATGTCTGATTCATTCTACTGTCTTTCTTATTCCCATCTCCCTTCACATCCCTTCATTCCCCTTTGTCTAATCCAATGAATGTCTATTCTTCCCTTCCCACCCCTGTTGTGTGTTATTCCCTAGTTTTTTTCATGTTGCTCTGTGTCATCCCATCTAGTGGTGTGGAGCTGAGGCAGTACAGATTCTACCTTGTAGTCCTATAGTGTCCCTGAAAGCTTCCCATACCTCACCTTTAAGGGGGAGACCAATATTGTCAGCACCCAATGCAAAAAATATACCACCTTGAAGATGGTGGCCTAGAGGGTGGCTGCATTTCATGTTGCTCCAGGACTCAGGATGCAAAAGAAGAGATATTGAGACACTTGGGACCAACTCAAAGCAGCCGGGTGACTCTCACCCGTTGGGAAGGCGTCCCAGATGGGACGGTGGTCCTGGAATGCAGGAAACTTTGTGAAGTAGAGCTGCCGGCGAGACGCCCCTCCCCCCACTGGAGCAGTGAACTCGGACAACTGCGAGCGCCGTAAAGGAGGCCGCTCGGCACAGCACTGGGACTCGGAGCAACCACTGGGGCTTCGGCGGCTGCCCAGGGGAGGAGTGGCGAGGAGAGCTGTGTGGACTCAGGACACCGGGGCCTGCCCTGAGGAGGAGGAGGAGGAACGTGGCCGCTTGGATTCGGAGTGACTGCACCAGAGCTACAGGCGGTTGCCAGAGGAGAAGCTGCGCGGCGAACTGTTTGGACTCTAAGCCACCGCTTCTGAACACCGGGGCCAGCCCTGAGGACGAGGAGGAGGAAGAGGAGCACGGCCGCTTGGATTCAGAGTGACTACACCAGAGCTACAGGCGGTTGCCAGAGGAGGGGCTGCGTGGTGAGCTGTTTGGACGCAGACCACTTCTGAACCCAGGGGACTGCTCGGAGGAGTAGGAGTAGGAGGAGGAGGAGCGGGGCGGGTCGTTTGGACTCGCAGTGACTGCATTAGCGCTCCAGGAGGCTGCTCAGAGGAGAAGGTGAGTGGTGAGTTGCTTGGACTTAAAGTGACAGCGCCTGAACACAGGGGGGCTGCCTGGAGGAGAAGCGTGGTGGGTCGCTTGGTCTTGAGTGGCCGCACCAGAGCTCCGGGCGGTTGCCCAGAGGACCCGTGCTGCGGGTCACGTGGATTCAGAGGATCTCAGAGTGACCGCTCCTGAACACCCAGGGGGTTATCTGGAGAAGGAGGAGGAATGGGGAGGGTCACTTCGACTCGGAGTGATTGATTGCCCAGGGTTACGGGTGGTTGGTGGGAGGTGGAGGCACGCAGTGAGTTTCTTGGACTCCTAGTGACCGCACTGGAATACTGGGCGGCTGTCTGGAGGAAGAAGCGTGTGGCGGGTCTCTGGGTCTCAGAGTGATTGTAAGGGGCCCCAGGTGGCTGCTCAGAGGAGGGGCCGCATAGACAGGCGATTAGGTGCAGAGCAGGGTCCCAGGATCTAGGAGGCTTCTGGGTGGAAGAGCCGCACAGAGACATGCTTAGGGGTGGAGCGAAGGTTCCAGGCCTGCGGGCAGATTCTTTGAGGAGGGGCAGCCTAAGGAGATTCATCTGTGAAGGGTGAGGCTCCCAGGCCCAGGAGGTAGGGCCGGGCGCCTGGGAACTTTGCAGAGGAAGGCAGCCCAGCCCAGGCGGTAACTGTAAATTGAGGCGAACCTCTACTGACCAGCGAGACCTCCCCACCAGGTGAGTCTTCCCTGCCGGGTGAGGTTTCCCCATAAGGACGGTAAAACTAGAGACTCAGGCCCAAACAGGCCTTGCCTCAGCCCGCAGCCTAGGTCCCCTTTGGATGACCATTGGTCAACAAGTGGAGGCACCTCTGCCCACTAGCAGGGATTATACCCCACCTGAAGGCCACCACTCCTAGAGAGGCAGCTTCCTTGTGGAGCACTGCATTATAAATTTCCTCCAAGACTTCAGGCTACTGAAGGCTAAGGGGGGATATATATATAGAAATCTTCAGGGACATTGTAAGTCAATAGAGGAAATCTGCAATATCTCAGCGGTCCACTGATACTTGAACAATATGAGAAAACAAGGAAAGAAAAAGCTGCAAACAAATCTAGATGTTACATCAATAAAACCCAATGACAGCATGGCAGAAGAAATGACAGAAAAGGAGTTCAGAATGTACATAATTAAAATGATCAGAGAAGCAAACGATGAGATGAAAGAGCAAATGCAAGCATTGAATGATCACACCAATCGACAGTTAAAAGAGCAAATACAGGAAGCAAAAGATCATTTCAATAAAGAGTTGGAGATATTGAAAAAAACAAACAAACAGAAATCCTTGACAAGAAGGAAACAATAAACCAAATTAAGAACTCCATAGAAAGCATATCCAATAGGATAGAACACCTGGAAGACAGAGCCTCAGACATTGAAGACAAAATATTTAACCTTGAAAACAAAGTTGAACAAACAGAGAAGATGGTAAGAAATCATGAACAGAATCTACAAGAACTATGGGATATCATGAAAAGGCCAAATTTAAAAATTATTGGGATTGAGGAAGGCCTAGAGAAACAAGCCAAAGGAATGAACAATTTATTCAATGAAATAATATCAGAAAATTTCCCAAATCTGAAGAATGAAATGGAAAATCAAGTTCAAGAGGCTTATAGGACTCCAAATATACAAAATTACAACAGACCCACACCAAGGCACATTAAAATGAAAATACCTAACATACAAAATAAAGACAGAATTTTAAAGGCTGTGAGAGAAAAGAACCAAATTACATTCAGGGGGAAACCAATACGGATATCAGCAGACTTTTCAATCCAGACCCTAAAAGCTAGAAGGGCCTGGAACAACATTTTTCAAGCGCTGAAAGAAAATGGATGCCAACCAAAAATCTTATACCCAGCAAAACTTACCTTCAAATTTGACGATGAAATAAAATCCTTCCATGATAAACAAAAGCTAAAAGAATTTACAAAAAGAAAGCCAGCATTACAGAATATTCTCAGCAAAATATTCCATATGGAAGAGATGAAAACCAAAGAAGCAAATTAGCAAAGGGAGGAATTATCCTAAAGGAATTGTCAAATAAAGGAGGAAACAAGTTGTGTCAAACAAATAAATAAATAAAATTTAAAAAATGAACCAAATGACCGGGAAACCAAATCATATCTGTATAATAACCCTGAATGTTAATGGCCTGAATTCATCAATCAAAAGACATAGACTGGCAGATTGGATTAAAAAGAAAGATCCAACAATATGTTGCCTGCAAGAGACTCACCTCATAGAAAAAGATACCCATAGACTAAAGGTGAAAGGATGGGGAAAAACATACCATGCACATGGACTCAGCAAAAAAGCTGGAGTATCCATCCTCATTTCCGATAATGTGGACTTCAAGCCAAAGTTAGTCAGAAGGGATAAAGAAGGTCATTTCATACTGCTTAAGGGAAGCATAAATCAGCAAGATATAACAATCATAAACATCTATGCCCCAAACACTGGCTCATCCATGTATGTCAAAGAAATCCTTCTCAATTTCAGAAACCAAATAGACCATAACACAATAATACTAGGTGATTTTAACACGCCTCTCTCACCACTGAACAGTTCTTCCAGAGAAAAATTGAACAAAGAAACCATAGATCTCAATAACACAATCAATAATTTAGACTTAACGGACATTTATAGAATATACCATCCAACCAAGAGCGAATACACTTTCTTCTCAGCAGCACATGGATCCTTCTCTAAAATAGACCATATATTATGCCACAAAGCTAATGTTAGCAAATACAAAAAGATAGAGACACTACCATGTATTCTATCAGATCATAATGGATTGAAGTTAGAAATAAATGCAAGAGTAAAACACAGAAACTATTCCAACATCTGGAGATTAAACAATATGCTATTATATGATGAGTGGATAACAGAAGATATTAGGAAAGAAATTAAAAAATTCTTAGAGGTAAATGAGAACAAAGAAACATCACATCAAAATCTCTGGGACACTATGAAAGCAGTACTTAGAGGAAAATTTATTTCATGGAGTGCATTTAATAAAAGAAGTAAAACTCAACAAATAAACGACCTAACACTACAGCTCAAAGCCCTAGAAAAAGAAGAACAGAACAGCACCAAAAGTAGTAGAAGACAGGAAATAGTTAAACTCAGAGCTGACATCAATGAAATTGAAACAAAAGAAACAATACAAAAAATTGACAAAACAAATACTTGGTTCTTCGAAAAAATAAACAAAATTGATAAACCTTTAGCCACACTAACAAAGAGAAGACGAGAGAAAACCCAAATCACTAAACTTCGGAATGAACAAGGAACTATCACAACAGACAGGACTGAAATACAAAACATAATTAGAAGCTATTTTGAAAATCTATACTCCAACAAAATAGAAAATTTCGAAGACATCACCAGGTTTCTAGAGACATATGAATTGCCTAAACTGAATGAGGAGGACATAAACAATTTAAATAGACCAATTTCAAGTACTGAAATAGAAGAAGTCATCAAAAGCCTACCAACAAAGAAAAGTCCGGGACCAGATGGGTTCTCAGCTGAGTTCTACAAAACCTTTAAAGAAGAGCTCATTTCAATACTTCTCAAAGTATTCCATAAAATAGAAGAGGAGGGAACCCTCCCAAACTCATTCTATGAAGTCAATATCACACTGATACCTAAACCAGACAGAGACTCATCAAGGAAAGAAAATTTCAGACCAATATCCTTAATGAACATCGACGCAAAAATTCTCAACCAAATTTTAGCAAATCGCATACAAAAACATATTAAAAAGATAGTGCACCATGATCAAGTGGGTTTCATCCCAGGTATGCAAGGTGGGTTCAACATCAGGAAATCAATAAACGTAATTCACCATATTAATAGACTTAAAGTCAAGAATCACATGATTATTTCAATAGATGCAGAAAAAGCATTTGATAAAAAACAGTACCCCTTCATGCTCAAAACACTAGAAAAAATAGGGATAGTGGGAACATTCCTTAACATTGTAAAGGCCATTTATGCTAAGCCCATGGCTAATATCATTCTAAATGGTGAAAAACTGAAAGCATTCCCCCTAAAAAGTGGAACAAGGCAGGGATGCCCTCTTTCTCCACTTCTATTTAACATCGTTCTTGAGACTCTAGCCAGAGCAATTAGACAAACCAAAGAAATTAAAGGGATATGAATTGGAAAAGAAGAACTCAAACTATCCCTGTTCGCTGATGACATGATTATATATTTAGAGGAACCTGGAAATTCCACCAGAAAACTCGCAGAACTCATAAGTGAATTCAGTAAAGTAGCAGGTTACAAGATCAATGCCCATAAATCCAACGCATTTTTATACATAAGTGATGAATCTTCAGAAAGAGAAATTAGGAAAACTACCCCATTCACAATAGCCTTGAAAAAAATAAAATACTTGGGAATCAATCTCACAAAAGAGGTGAAAGACCTCTACAATGAGAACTACAGAACACTAAAGAAAGAAATTAAAGAACACCTTAGAAGATGGAAAGATCTTCCATGTTCTTGGATAGGAAGAATTAATATTGTCAAAATGGCCATACTACCTAAAATGCTATACAAATTCAATGCAATTCCAATTAAAATCCCAATGATGTACCTTACAGAAATAGAGCAAGCAATTATGAAATTCATCTGGAAGAATAAGAAACCCAGAATAGCTAAAGCAATCCTTAGCACGAAGAGTGAAACAGGGGGTATTGCAATACCAGATCTTCAACTCTACTACAAAGCAATAGTAACAAAAACGGCATGGTATTGGTACCAAAATAGAAAGGTAGATCAATGGTACAGAATAGAGGACACGGACACAAACCCAAATAAATACAATTTTCTCATACTAGACAACGGGGCCAAAAATATGCAATGGAGAAAAGATAGCCTCTTCAACAAATGGTGCTGGGAGAATTGGAAATCCATATGCAGCAGAATGAAACTAAACCCATATCTCTCACCATGCATGAAACTAAACTCAAAATGGATTAAGGACCTTGGAATCAGACCAGAGACCCTGTAGATTATAGAAGAAAAAGTAGGTCCAAATCTTCACCTTGTTGGTCTAGGATCAGACTTCCTTAACAGGACTGCCATAGCACAAGAAATAAAAGCTAGAATCAACCACTGGGATAGATTCAAACTAAAAAGCTTTCTCTCAGCAAAGGAAACTATCAGCAATGCGAAGAAAGAGCCTACAGAGTGGGAGAATATCTTTGCCAATCATACTTCAGATAGAGCACTAATCTCCAGAATCTATAAAGAACTCAAAAAAACTCTACTCCAAGAATTCAAATAATCCAGTCGACAAATGGGCTAAGGAAATGAATAGACACTTCACAGAAGAAGATCTACAAGCAATCAACAAACATATGGAAAAATGTTCAACATCTCTAGTAATAAGAGAAATGCAAATCAAAACCACCCTAAGATTCCATCTCACCCCAATTAGAATGGCGATTATCAAGAATACGAGCAACAACAGGTGTTGGCGAGGATGTGGGGAGAATGGTACACTCATACATTGCTGGTGGGGCTGCAAATTAGTGCAGCCACTCTGGAAAGCAGTGTGGAGATTCCTTAGAAAACTCGAAATGGACCCTCCAATTGACCCAGCTATCCCACTCCTTGGCCTATACCCAAAGGACTTAAAATCAGCATACTACAGAGATACAGCCACATCAATGTTCATAGCTGCTCAATTCACAATAGCCAGACTGTGGAACCAACCTCGATGCCCTTCAATTGATGAGTGGATAAAGAAGCAGTGGTATATATATACTATGGAATATTACTCAGCCATAAAGAATGATAAAATTATGGCATTTGCAGGCAAATGGATGAAATTGGAGAATATCATGCTAAGTGAGATAAGCTAATCTCAAAAAGCCAAAGGACAAATGATTTCGCTAATAAGTGGAGGATGACACATAATGGGGGGGAGGGAAGGGTTAGTGTTAGGGTTAGAGTTAGGGTTAGGGAGGGTGGCAAGTATGGAGGAAGGAAGTACTGTATAGAGGGTAAAGAGGGGTGGGAGGGGTGGGGGGAAGGGAGAAAATAACAGAATGAATCAAACAACATTGTTCTATGTGAATTTATGATTACACAAATGGTATGCCTTTGTGCCATGTACAACCAGAGAAACAACATGTATCCCATTCGTTTACAATAAAAAAAAATATACCACCCTAAACCAAATGGCTCCTATTAAAGCATATCCAGTTCTGTCACGACATGCAGAAATGAAGCGTTCAATTATTTTCTACAATATAAACAGTAAGTTTGCTGAAAGTGTTTATTATTTCAGGTGATGAACAGTGAGGGAACTGACACAGTGTAAGATGTGATGTTTATAAAGGAGAGAAAGAGAAGATAAAGGTAACATTTTATAATAAGAGCAAGGGAGTAATTAGCAGAGGTTGACTGTTAGTATGAGAGAAGTCAGAAAGTGAATCCAGGGAGACAGGCAGATAAGAGAAAAAAATACAGATTTTTAAAAGTAAAAATATAAGACTATATACCAAAATTGTAATATACTATTAGACATCCCATTTCTCAATAATTTGATGTATGAAAAATGTTTGATATAAAGATGATAGAGGTGAGAGAGGGTGAAAAAAGGGGAAAAAAGGAAAGTCTCAATGGAAAATTGAATGATTTCTTCCATTGGCTTTGAAAAATAATCTCAGCTTCCCTTCTCTCCTAATAGGTGGGATTGTCTGAAGTTTCGTGTTACATTCAGTTCTGTGATTTCCTGTAGCGTGATATTCTCCAGTTCCATCCATTTACCATCAAACACCATAATTTCATTCTTCTCTAAGTCCGAGTAATATTTCATTGTGTACATGTACCTTTGCATACATATCCATTACAGCAAATGCCATAATTTCATTCTTCTTTAAGGCTGAGTAATATTCTAGTGTGCATATACCCATTCATCTGTTGAACACACATGTTTATATTGTAAACCTGTTTATGGTGTATACTTATTTTATTTATTTATAGGTATTTATATTGTAAACCTAACTTTTTATTGTAGACAAGGATTGCTAATATTTTATTAAATATTTTTGCATCTATGTTCATCAGGGGTATTTATTTGAAGATTTCTTTCTTTTATGTGCCTTTGTCCAGTTTTGGTATCAGATCATACTAACTTCATAAAAAGTATTTGGAGTTTCACCTCCTTTTCAATTTGATGGAATAGTTTCAGAAACTGGTGTTAGTTCTGTATTAGTCTGGTAAATCCACTGAGAATCTCAGGTCTTGAGATTTTGGGAAGAGTTTTGACTGCTATTTAAATTTCAGTATTTGATTAGATTTACTACATCATCCATCTGAGTCTTTTCATTTTTTCCCACAAGGGATTAAAACTGGTGTGCTTATGGACTGAGCCATATCCCCAGCCCTTTTTATTTATTTATTTATCTATTTATTTATTTATTTATTTATTTACCTATTTATTTATTTATTTATTTATTATTTTGAGACAAGGACTCAAAAAATTGCTGAAACTGACCTTGGACTTGTGATCATCTTGCAATTTTTATATCTTCCATATTTAATTTGGGCAGATCATATGTGTCTAGAAATTTTGTCAGTGTTTTCCATATTTTTTTGGTTTATTGGAATATAAACTTTCAAAAAAATTGGGATAGTTCTCTGGATTTCAGAAGGGTTTCAGGTGATATCTCCTCTTTAACCTCTGATTTTTTTTTTGTCTTGTTTTTTTGTTTTTGGTGGGGGATACAGAGACTTGAACTCTAGGCCACTTGAACACTGAGCTACATCCCAGCCCTATTTTGTATTTTATTTAGAGACACTGAGTTGCTGAGGACCTCACTTTTGCTGAGGCTGGCTTTGTACCTGCAATCCTCCTGCCTTAGCCTTCCAAGCCACTGGGATTACAGTAGTGTACAGTGAAGACTGGCTCATCTCTGCTCTTCTTGATTTGCTTCTTCTGACTCTTTCTTTTAATTTGGCTGAGGGTTTGTCACCTCAATTTATCTTTTCATGGAACCAACACTTTGTTATATTGATCTTTGTAACACTTTATTGTATACTGTTTTCTTATCTCAATTTTATTGATTTTGTCTCTGATCTCAATTATTTCTTCTCTTGTACTGGTTTTGGTGTTAGTTTGTTATTTTCCTAAAGCCTTGAGAAGGATCATAAGCTTGTTTATTTTTGATTGATCTAACTTTGTAATGTAGGCACGCAATGCTATACATTTTTGTCTTAGAACTGCTTTCATCATTTTGCAGAGATTTTGATATGTTGTGTCTTTCTTCTTGTTCGTTTCTCAGAATTTCTAGATTTCTGTTCTCATTTCCCCTGTGATCCATTTTTCATTTAAAAGAATATTGCTCAAACTACTTGTGTTTATGGGGTTTATATTAATTTTCTTGCTGTAGATTTCTAGTTTCTTTTCATTATAATCTGATAGAATACATGTGATTGTTTCAATGTTCTTATATTTTTTAAGACTTTCATTGTGGTCTAGATAATACATTATGGAAAAATATCCATGAGCAGCTGAAAAGAAGTTAAATTCATCTGTTTTGGTGTGGGATATTCTGCAGGTGCCTTAGTTCCTTTTCATTTATACTGCTGTTTAGGTTGGAGTTATCTTTATTGATTTTGTGTTTTAATGAACTCTATTTGGGTGAAAAGTGTGTATCAATATCCTCCAGTGTTATTGTGTTGGTGTCCATGTGGGATTTAATATCATGGTGTATTTTTTCCATGTAATTCAGTGTGTACTGAATAAATGTGTACTATGATTCTATGTTCTTTTTGGATTGTCTTTTTTACTAAAATGTAGTGGCCTTCTTTGTCTCATCTGAGTAACTTTTGATTGAATAATGAGAATAGGTACTCCTTCTGGTTTTCTTGATCCACATGAATGGAATATTTTTTGCCATCATTTTATCTTCATCCTGTGATATCTTTGCCTGTAAGATATGTCTTTTGTAAATAGTATATAGTTGGACCTTGTTTTTTGACCCATCCTGCTAATCTCTCTTTTCATTAGAAAGTTGAGACCATTAACATTCAGTGTTAGAATTGATATGTGTTTGTTTGTTTGTTTTCCATCATTTTTTGCTACACCTTATCCTGTCTTGAGTCATTTACTAAATTATTCTATTGAACTTCCTCCATTTGGCATTTTGGAAATTGATTTTAGTCCTAATCTATGCAGTTCACCTTTGAGTTTTTTGGTATTAATGCATTCTTTTAGTTTATTCTTGTCCTGGAAAATTTTAAATTCCCCCTCAACTTTGAAAATAATCTTTTCTGGGTGTACAAACCTTTACTGTCAGTTTTCTTTTAGGGATTAGTATATCCCATTTGAGGCAGTCTTTGATTTTAGGATCTGAACTGAAAAATGAGAAACGGGCCATATTTGTTTGCCTCTAAATGGATTTATGTTTCTCTCTTGTGGCTTTTAATATTATTTCCTTATTTTCTGTGTAAGGCATTTTGACTGTGATGTGACTCAGAGAGCTTTTCTTTTGTCTGGGTCTATTTGGGGTCCTGTATGCCACCTAGCATGTGGATGCCTCTGTTTTCCATGATTTGGGAAAAGATTTCCTGTAACTACCTCATTAAAATAGTTCCTTATGCCTTTAGTTGTTTAGTTTATATCTTTGTGATATCTTATTCCAATGATTCTCAGGTTTGATCTTTTAATGTTGTCCCAGAATTCTTGGGTATTCAGGTCATATTCTTTAATTTTATCTCTTTATTGACATCTGTTTTCTGAAAATCACATAGTCTGTCTTCAGTGCTTGAAGTTCTGTCTACAAGGGCTAAGGTTTCATTATTTTTTATTTTTTCCTATGCAATCTGATGTATTAGTGATGCACTTGGAGTCAGTTTTTTATTTGATTGATCATGTCTTTCATGTATAGGAGTTCTGCTTGATTTCTTTTCACTATTTATCTTTCTTTATTAAAGTGGTCTTTCATCTTAATCCCTTCCTTGGATCTTTATTTTCATCACTGAACAGTTTGTTAATTAGGTTTTATAACCTTGCCCTGGGTTTCCATCCATCTCACTATCAGGGATGGGTTTGTTGGGGAATTGTGGATCTTGTGGGGAGATTTGTTTGCCTGTTTTTTCATGTTTACAGAGGTCTTGATCTTGTGGTCTGTTGAACTGGATTCCTCTACATGTTTTTTTCCTTTTTTTTTTCATATTCTTTGTTTCTAAAAATCTTATTTGCTCTAGGACTTCTCACTGTTTTTGATATGTGGGTAGAGTTAGAGGGTGGGACAGGATTTCCTCTCTGTTTTTTGCTCCTTGAGTTCTTGTTAATGATTTTGGACTTTGGTTTCTCCTCACTCCTTTGAGTTAGAGTAAGTCATGTCAGGGAATTCAGCATAAGAGTTCCTAACCTGTGAACTTTTAGAGTCCCTGGAAGTTCCTTCTTCCTCACAGAATGGGGCCGAAATAAAAAATAGAATCAACTGATACAAACAACAGAATACCCAGATTAACCAAAATACCCAGATTCTGCTATGATATCTTCAATATTAATTGTAACTAATAAATAGAAATGGTGGATTCAGCAATTGTTAAGAGTGAAAAAAATAACCATGTACTATCTGTGGCTTTAAATCAACAAGAAGGAGTAACTGTTTCATCCATGGTAGTAATGGATGTTTTAGCAAAAATGGTGGGCCCAGGAGTTACATAAACCAAACAGTTCAGATCAATGACAAAAATAGTTACTTAGGGGAATAGGAAATGTGTTAGAAGTGAAGAAAAGAAGTTCATTGAATTGGACAGAAGGAAATGAAGTGAGGGGAGGATGGGGATAAGAAAGAGAGTAGAATGAATTGAACATAACTTTTCTATGTTCATATATGAATACAGGACCAGTGTACTCCACATCACGTACAACCACAAAAATGAAAAGTTATACTTCATCTATGTATAATGTCCAAATATTCTATTGTCATGTATAACTAAAAAGAACAAATACAAAATTTTAAAAAGAAAGGAAAACATGAGCACTAATATATTCTAATTGTTGGATAAATGTGCCTATTAAGCAGGTAATAAGAAAAAAGAGAGGAAGGTATTCAGTGGTATATCTGATTAAGAAAGATCCATGTACAAGTTATATTGACATGTCACTATTAGTTCCAGCTTAATATAGGCTTAGATCATATAAGACATTCAAAGAAAGAATAGGAGAGAAGGGGGAATGAAGAATAGGAATTGCAAGAGAGTACAGAGAATAAATGAAGGAAAACTAAGCAGGTACATATAGTTTGAGAGGGGAAGATAAGTCATATACTGGAAGGAAAATCATGAGTGTATTCAAAATATGGGAAAAATATGTGAGTTTCCATTTCCAAATTTGATGGGGGCTATTGTAAAATTTTACCACTTTTTGTGCATTAGTCACTGTTGGAAAGGAATTGAAGAGGGCCAACCTGATCATGCAGAGAAAAAAATTTATAGAACCATAAATGATTATAAAGCCTTAGGGTCAGTCATGCACAAATATAAAATTATGACATAGAAAACATTGCTACTACCTAGGATGATACACAGAGGGCCTACACAGCATGTGGGGAAGTAGAAAAGAGTGCAAAGTTTAAGAAGTGGTCTCCAAATCCATAGGTTTCTAAAATGCCCTTTGAAATATTAGGTCACTTTCTAAGACAAACAATGTCAACGGGAGGAATTTGTGGTTATATTGAGCAAGAAGAGTTAAGTCAGAAGATTTGTAAACAGTCTAAATATACACCAGAACTCTCCAACTTTTAAAAATAATCTGTTGGTGAACCCTATTTGAAATGCACATTCTGAGTCAGGTGGTTTTTGTTTCCACATTTCCACTACAATCTAAGTGATTCCTGTGATCCTGGTTGACAGAATACATTTTATGGAGAAAGGAAAAGGATTTCCCTTTAGCAAAACTGAATTCAGAGTCATTGAAACATAGAGTTTAGGACATAACTTAATCAAGTGAAAGCACCCATCTTGCTTTCATTCTGATCATATCTATTGGCACGTGGGAAGGACTCAAAAGTTGAACATATTCTAACTTGGGAGTCAAGAAGGAGTGGGAAGAATCTGTACACAGAATTTGAAATGGAAAGAATCAAGACCACAGGTCCAGAAGTTGGTTTTGTAAAGTTTCAGGGTAAGGGAAATTAGGCAGGAACAAAAGCTAGGTAATCTTGGAGGTAATAATGAGGAATCAGAGAATGCAATTCAGCTGCTTTCAGTATATCTGCCTTCCAAGAAATAGTGAGAAAATTAGTGGTTTAGAGATGATTGGAACCAGGAAGAACTGGTAGAATTGTGGCAACCTTAAACCACAAATTTCTCATATCAATAGCAATCCACATGGCATCAAGGTGAGTCATTCAGAAAAGAAACTTAGCATTTCAGAATCATTTTTTTTAAAATCAGCTACTGTTTTCTTTTCTCTCTCTCTCTCTCTCTCTCTTTGATGGTGCCTGAAAATGAAATCATGGCCTTGGGTTTTCTGAGAATGCACTTCTTACTGTGAGCTATACCCTCATCCTTAGAAAATTGTTTTGATAATCAACACTTTCATGTAAATACTTGAAAAACAGCATGATACAGCCAAACAACCTCAATTTCAAAACAGTATTCTATAGTTTATTGCTTGAACACCAAAGCTTTTGTTCTTATTATACATAGGAATTACTTTGAAATATAAAATGTTATTGATATCTGATAATTCTGTGCACTTTCATTTCACCCTTTCCCATTGGAGGGACATAACTGAATATTGTATGCTCGTCATATCTTATTTCTTATGTGTGGAACTTATGTCTTGTCACATGCGTGGACTGAGAAATTTTAAGTTGGTTAAACCCAAAGATACAGGAAAAAGAGTTGCACCAATGTTCCACATGTTTATGAAAAACCAACAATAGGTGTTTTAGCTGTGATTCTAAAAGTACTTAAGCTGAATAACTCAGATTTCTTTCTTCATTGAGAAATGAATCTGACCTTCCATATACTTATAATTTAATAGATTAAATAATTCTGATAGGTTTAATATAAGATATGTAGTGTTACTTTTGTTTTTTTTAGATTGACATCAAGCCTTTCAGAGTCCTTCTTTCCTCTTTTAATTAGAGATCATTGGCCTCTCTGTCCTTGTGCAACTTTCCATTTGTATAGATACCCTTGTGTGATTTATTTATGGTCATCAAACACATAAACTCAGTTTGTGAAATAAACCGCATGTTTTACTAAAGCATTATTCACAATGTTTCCTTAGTATATCTTGGTTTGTTTACCATAGTCAACAAAAACAAGCATGCACAGAAAGAAACCGACAAGTTAAAGTAGTTTTGATCAAAGCTAAAGCATGAAACTATACTTTAATCAATTGAGTAATCTGAGTGGTTTTATTATATTCATCTTATGTGTGCTTTTCAGTATCTCAGGATGCATATGCTTCTTGGAAAGTAATAAATACTCTATGTTTGTATTAAACTATTAACATCAATTTGACTAAAATATAAAACATTTATTTAGTATCTTTTCTCAAAGCACATTGAACCCACCATAAAAATAAGTTTCCCTTCCACATAAATCACAAGGAAAGATTGAAGCAAAGACACTCAAATCAGATAAATTTTGCATGACACCTTCTCTGAAGATAACTATACTAAAACAGAAGTACCAGCAGCCTTCTAACACACAATGTTGTTTTCCAAAAGTGGTGGGAGAATTTGATCAAAATGTCAATGTCTATGTTCCCATCCATATTTAGAAGATTTATTTGAGGCATAAGAAAAAGATTTCTTAAATTTATAACCTTCATCTTAGATGAGTCTTCCATTAAAATACCCAAATGTGAATCACTACACCTCTCGGGAGTGTTTTTTCTCCCCAAGATTTAAAAACATAAGAAATAGCTGGGCTATAGAACAAGATTTTTGGTAGACTGAGGAAAATGTGTTTGCTTTAACACAGGACATCAAGGAGAATCTGTGAATCCTACCACAACCCATTTCAAAATGAATTTCAGTTCTATTATGACATATATTTTTCTGAAAAATTCCACCAAACCTGTGTTGTATATTAGGCACAACTTTTTTTTCCCCTTCACCTCTCATGAAATCAGGTGTTTGGGAAGAAATCTAACAATATATATAATTTATACCTCATTTTATCACTTTCTGGTCAAATAATATCTTTGGTGGAGTAAATTGTTCCTTAGAATTTTGAATAAGAGGTATAAATCCAAAATTACATAAACATTCCTTGAATTATTTATTCACAAACCTCCTTCATGTTTGGTTGAGTTTCTTTTCAATTGTGGGAATTTAAAACAGATTATTTTACATTCTAAGAAGTGGCTCTACCATGGAGTTTTACCCATACACCTCTCTGTATCAGTGGTGGGTTTATGAAATCCAAGAATCAGGAAATTGCCCACCCAGCCTCTAAATGCTTTCCTTTAACATAGATGTGAAACAGTAAAACTACATGGTAAACCCAAAGAACTTAAAACAGTTGCTCTGGTTTATTTCACATCTCATTGGAAAACTATTTAACAGTCTGGAGCGGTTGTCATATTCCTGGGAACCCAGCTTCATCCTTTGTTTAATGAATACTCATTCTACACTGATGACAGAAAATGTTCTATGCTCTAAATTTCTGGCAACATTCTGTCCATTCTGGCCTGCTTCCCTTTCCTTGTGTACTCTGCCTTCTCATTTTTCCTCTCTGTTCCTCCATACATCCTTCACATTCTCCTTGATGTCGTTAGTCCCAGAGGTTTCCCCAGAGCCAAATATTTCTCCACCTCCCAAGACCAAAGTGAGAAACCAGACGCATAACCCAGACAAGAGCTCTCCAGATGCCCCTACAAGAGAACAGAGGACCTGTCTCTGTTGACCATGAGGGAAACATCTGAAGGGAACAATGAAGCTTTTCATGTCAGCCTTTCACCAACACTGATCTCTTGAACTGGAAAAATCATACCCACTCCTACATGAAGAAACCCTGAGCCATAATTGATCTGATGTAGTACATTATTCAGATCCTTCCAGCCCACCTGCATTGACAGAAGAATGCAGATGGGAGACCTGAGCATCTTTAAAGTGGTTAGAAGAGCATGCTCTGGGCACCTAAGGTAATATCCAAGCCTGTGCTCCGGCCCAGATTTCTGACACAGACCCAGGTGGGACCCCAACAAAGAGGAAGACCTCTTAAAGATAAAGAGGCATAATGAGTCCTTCATAGGCCTTCTGACTCTTCACTCCCTTTTATCCTGAGGCACCAGATTACCAGTGGGTGAAACAAGCCCAAAGAGATATTAGCCAAAAACCTACAAACACTAGAGGATCTTGCTAGAAAAAATGCTGGTGATCTGATTGAAGAGACCACCACAGTGTTTATCAACTGAGACCAAGAGGCTCAAGAAGAGGTAGACCAAAAGGTGGAGAAGAGGATGGATCTCCTTGAAGTTGCCCTCACAACAAACCCAAAGGTCACGCAAAGTGAGTGCCACCAGGACAAAGCCAAAACAAATATCAAAATTGGGGCCAGATACAGGGCTGAAGGAAGGTCTGAATAGAAGGACCACCTTATTCCAAGGACAAGACTAAAAGGGCCACTAGAAAAAAAGAATGCCCCAAATGAAGGCCAGTTGACCTGAACCAGGCTGCCATAGGGCTTCAAAAACTCACTAACAAGCTTCAGGGTGATGGTGGCTACAGATTTGAAGCCTTTCCTGCAAAACAACATGAATTCTGGCCTCTGATATAAATGCACATTTTCTAATTTGTAGATGATTTGTTGCTGGCCAGAGCGACCCAAGAGGACCACATGAAGGGGGCACAACTGCTTCTTGCTCTCCTATGTGAAAAAGGATACAATGTCTCAAAGAAGAAAGTTCAAGTCTTTTAAGTACCTCAATCTCTCTGACTGAGACAACAGCAACGTGGCTGTGAAAGGAAACAGGCAGTCCATTCAATTCTGGTCCCTCCTACTTGTTGCCAGATCTAAGAGTTCCTGAATGTTGCCAAATTCTGCTAGGTATGGATCCCTAACTTTTCAGTTATGGCTAAACCCCTCTATGAAGCCACCAAGTGGGGAGAATGGGATCCTCTGATATGTGGGCCAACACAATAAAAGGCCTTTGAGAACATTAAGTAATCATTCCCCAGTGCACCTGGACTAGGACCCCCTGGCCTCATAAAGTCTCTTTTTCTGCATGATCCATGCATGATCTGAAATAGCTGAAGGAGACCTGACTCAAACGCTGGGGACATAGCACTGTCCAGTGGCCCATCTGTATAAACAACTTGACTCTATGATTCAAGATTGGCCACCTTGTCTATGGGCCCTTGAAGTCATGGCCCTTCTGATGTTAGAGGCTAAAAAATTGACTACAGGACAGGAACTGACACTCTGTATTGGCACTGTTGGAGTACCAAGAACAATATTGGCTTACTAATGTGAGGATGGTCAGATACCAGGACATGTTATGTGAAAATCCACATGTCTGCATTGAAGTCATGCAGAATCTAAGTCCTGTGATTCTTCTGCCCGTGGGAATGGGCAACTTGATCATACTGCATTGAGGTCATAAAATGTTCTCTAGTAGCCCAGGCCTGACAGACTAGCCCCTCAAGGACCCTTATATAAAAACAGCTTCATATATGACAGGATATGTCTTTTGGGTATTCAGTGGTCACTCTGAACTCCACTGTTGAGGCAAAGCCTCAGGAAATTCCAGCACAAAGTGTTCTCTCCAGCAGAACCGGCGCAGAGAAAGGAGACACCACCAATCTTTAGTTGATGAGATTTATTGTGTCCTCCCTGTTTTTCTGCCTCCTGTATTCTGCCACTATCTCCCTTCTTCTACCCTCTCCCTTTCTCCTCCCCCAGGCTCCTAGCTTATCAGCCAATTATAGCAAAGCTTTCTCTCACACAGGAGAGCATGCAGAGGAATATCAGCATAGCACTATATGGATCACGAGCTGTCCACGCACGGCATGATATTAGATAGCCAATCCTAGAGCCTGGCATTAACACATCATAAGTCTCCAAGGAACTAGTAGGCAAGCAACCTTTTTGGGTACTTCCTTATTTTGGTATCTGCTGTTGAATACCTTCATAGTTTCCTTCTCCTGTTAGCATTTCTACATTTCTTTGGGGAAAGCCTGTGGCAGCATTACGGTGTGCCATTTCTAATGAGGCTTCCTGCCATGCAGTTTTCCACACTAGGTATTGCCCCCCTGAGAGCACAGCTTTACATAGCCTTTTCCAATCTTCTGGCACTAGATTTAGCCCCAATACTGATTCCAACATACTAATTGTAAATGGGGCCTGTGGACCATATGTAGCCACTGCCTCCTTAAAATTTTTTACTGTTTTGAAATCCAAAGGTTGGTGGGATCTTTGTCTATTTTGGTCCTCTAGTGCAGGGAAGAATTGTGGGACTGCTGAGGTTCCTTGAGGGGGGTTTCTTCTCCCCGCAGTGAAAAACCCATCTGATTTATAGCATGAGCTAACTCCTCCCAAGGGTACCTTGGGGGATATAGGGGGCAGGCTGCTTGTGGGGGAGCTGCTGCCTCAAGGAAGGGATTGGTATTCCTTCCCGATATAACTGATGGGGGTGACCATGTCCTTGATGCTCTTTCTAGTTCCTCCCCAGTAAGCCCCTCCTCCTCTTCTTCCTCTTTATGAGAAGTTACACTTAGTTGTTTCTTTATCTCTTCCAGACACATATTTCCTTTTTATACTAAAGTTATTATTTTACCTTTTTTAGATGTTAGACATTCCTTAATGAGCTGCCACATGGGAAAAGTACCTCTAGGAAATGGGGATTGCTTTTCTGCTTTAATAAGATCCTCTTTATCATGTTCCCATTGTGGAATATTTAGGACTCCCTCTCCAAAAAACCAAGGACTAACCTTGGCCAACGTGGTTACATGTGCTGTCACAGTAGATTGTTTTATGGCAGTCCCATTAGCCTTAAATACATCTTGTATTATTCTTATCATTTGATTTCTAGACACTTGTGACCCCATTCTGGAGTTATGAGACCACCCTTTACCTGGGTTATGTGGCCTGCTTTACCAGGGTAATGTAGACTCCCTTTACCAAGGTATGTGGTTCCCTTAACCGGGACTGTGGGATCCCTTCACCGAGACTGTGAGGTCCTTTTCACTGGGACTGTGGGGTCCCTTTCACCGGGACTGTGGGGTCCCTTCATCAGGACTGTAGGGTCCTATTCACCAGGACTGTGGGGTCCTATTCACCAGGACTGTGGGGTCCCTTCACCGGGACAGTGCAGTCCCTTTCACCAGGACTGTGGGGTCCCTTCACCAGGACTATGTGACCTCCCCATTATACACTCTGGCCAGAGATTTCCAGGAGGTTATCCTACAGTTTTCCTATAGCTTACCTTAAGTTACTTACCTGGGAGGACACAGAAGGAGAAAGAACTTCCCCGTACAGGCCACCACTTGTTCCATCTAGCGGAACTGGCATGGAGAAAGGAGACACCATCAATCTTTAGTTGACAAGATTTATTGTGTCCTCCCTGTTTTTCTGCCTCCTTTGTTCTGCCACTATCTCCCTTCTTCTACCCTCTCCCTTTCTCCTCCCCCAGGCTCCTAGCTTATCAGCCAATTATAGCAAAGCTTTCTCTCACACAGGAGAGCATGCAGAGGAATGTCAGCATAGCACTATATGGATCACGAGCTGTCCACGCATGGCATGATATTAGATAGCCAATCCTAGAGCCTGGCATTAACACATCATAAATCTCCAAGGAACAAGTAGGCAAGCAACCTTTTCGGGTACTTCCTTATTTTGGTATCCAGTGCCCTTTGGCTCATTGCCAGGTCCCCTCTTGTCCAAGATGGCCCTCAGCAACAAAGGAAAGAATTTACTCTCAGACCTGAGCACTTCAATGGGCAACACAAATCTGTTCCACTATTTACATAGACTCAAAAAATGCCTTCACCACTCTTCATGTTCACAAGAATGTATATGAGGGAAATGTATATGCTTAACTAAGGAAGAAAAGAAATAAAATATGGACAGGAAATTCTTAATCTTCTGGATGAAATATGGGCACTCAGGAAAGTTGCCATTATACATTGCTGAGCCCGATAAAGAGGAAAACTGTGGTTGCTCAGGGCAACTGAAGAGCAGACAGAGAAGGTTAGCTGCCTGCAAGAAACCAGAAGGAAATCCAGCCCCAGGCATAAATGTCATTCTTCTGCCTGACTGACTTACAGAATGAGAGCCAAAGATTCTCATCATTTAAAGTAATTGGTTTAAGACTGGAAAAAAGAAGGTATCTCCTGAGCTGCTGGTGAAGATTTCTGTGATGGCCACATAGCCATCCCTGAGACTCTAGCCCTGGCCTTCATCCGACAGTGTCACAGGGGAATGTGTATTGACCAAATTGTACTCGAGATTGTCCTTAGTCATCATTTCTGCATCCCCTGGCCCACAAGCATTGCTTGGATGATCTGTGAACAGTTTAAAACTTGTGCCCACAACAATCATGCCCAGGGGCCAAGGCTTCTACTGGGAATCTAAAGTGTAGGAGGAGCATCTTTTGAGGACTTAGAAGTAAACTTTCCTGAACTACCACACTCACAGGGCTATAAATATCTTTTGGTTTTTACATGTTCTTATTCTGCCTAGCTGAAAGCTTTTTCCATCCTGCATTGAAAAGACTAAAGAGGTAACCAGAATGCTCCTCTGGGAAATAATTCCCAGAATTGGTATCCCAATAACTATTGGCTCAGACAATGGGCCAGCTTTTGTGGCAGAACTGATAACAATTATTTGCCAAACATTTAAATATCAGATGGAAGTTACATGCAACCAATATGACATAGAGTTCTGGTGAAGTAAAAAGAGTAAACAGAATTTTAAAGTCTCAATTAGTAAGCTATGTCAGGAAATTCGCCTGCATAGGAATGATATCCTCCTTATTGCACTGCTAAGGATTAGAGCCACCACCACTAAGAGGACTGAATTCTTTGCCCTGGATTCATTACACAAGGTTCAAGCCCACAGCCATGGTCTTGGTGTTGGTTTTGGTGTACACTCCAGACCACACTATACTCCTTAAACTGAACATCCAGAGGAAGGAAACACCAGAGATGCTTGAGGCTCAGAAGGACAACAGCCCTGCTTTAAACACTCTGGAAACTGAGTAGCCTGTGTACTGCTGAAGCTTGGGGAAACTACAACCCTGGTTCAGCCACTTGAGGACTGGCTGATGAATGCAAGGTGGAAGATAAATTTATTACCAGGACATATGGACTCTTTCATTCTCTAAGATAGTTCTTATACTGTAAAAACATTGCCACCCCTTACCTCTAGCCATAGACATTCTCTGTTTTTTGCTACAGGTTTTATAACATATAACAATAATTCCTACTGACTGGAAAAATTTTATTTATACATTTTACCTTGCTTATTTATGTTTCCCAGGGTTTTTTTTTTTTTTTTTTGGTATTATTAGTTTGACTTTGTTAACTTATACTGCTTAACCTATGCTAGCCAAAATCATTTTTTATTAGTTTGGTTTCCTTTGACATTCTTATTTGGCTGTACCCCACACATGCCCCAATGGTGGAAATCATGTAAACAATATGTCAAGTCAATCTACTATAATTAAGGGGTTATGGAAAATGTGTATTTAAGATCTTCTCCACCAGAAAGATGCTATAATTAGATGAATATTTGTCTCTGGAAAAGACCTAAGGATCTTGTATGAGGATCTAAGGCCAAGGAAAAAAATATCCACTAAAACCTTGCTCTAGGAGGTCAACAAACTTGAAATAATGATGACTGACCCAGAAGATTACTGCTACTTATGGTCCTGCTACCTGGGCAGAGGATGGAAATCAGGGCTATAAAACTAGTTTATATACTAAATTGGATTATTCCAATTGTGATTTATTACTGTGAATTATTACTAAACTGTGAATTATTACTAATCAAACTGCTATAGCCTTTGCCCTCCTAGCCATGCAACAGACCCAAATATGAGCAACTATCTATCAAAACTGCCTGACATTAGATTACCTTTTGGCTAACAAAGAGGAAGTATATAGAAAGTTCTGACTGTTGCATCCAAATAAATGACAATGGACAGGCAGTTAAAGACATAGCAATACCAGAAAACTAGCCCGTGTGCCAGTCCAAACCTGGAATGACATTAAAACATGGGATCCAAGCTCACTATTTGGAGGATGACTTTCAACTCTTGGTAAATTTAAAAGTTCAGTTGGTATAGTACTGTGGATTTGATGGATATACTTGGCTTTGTGGTATACCCGGTAAAATCCCTGAGTGTTCTAATAAATTGACAAAAAGAACTTTCTGGGAACTCAAAAAAAAAAAATTATGTTTCTGTAGACCCCTGCAAAAAGGTACACCTCCAAGCTCCTCTCCCACTAGGTATAAAGTTGAAACAATTTCTAGACTCATGATCCAGAGACCTATCCAATAGCCCTCTGGACTGTCTGTAGCCAATAAACCTGCTTCCTGAAAATTCCTTGGGTGTCCCACTTCAGTTCAATACCATTCTAGCTATTGGTTTTTTATTTTGCTACTTGTGCTTCAAGTCTGATTAAGGAAGTAAGTCCTCAGCATACAAGTTGGAGTGATGGGCCTATATTTTCTTCTAGCAGTTGTAGGGTTTCCATTCTACTTTCTACGACTTTGATCCAATTAGAGTTGAGTTTCATTCAGGGTGAGAAATATGGGTTTAATTTCTTTATAATATGTGGGGCTTTCCAGTTTACCCATCACCATTTGTTTAAAATACTATCTTTTTTCCAATGTAAGTTTTTTTAACCTTTGTCCAGTATCAGAAAATTGTATTCATGTGTGTTTGTCTCTTTGAATTCTTACCTATGTAATTGGTCTTCATGACTGTTTTGAGGTCAATGCTATGCTCTTTTTGTTACTATTGCTCTATAGTATAAATTCAGGTCTGGTATTGTGAGGCCTTCTGCTTTGCTTGTCTTGCTAAGAATCGCTTTGGCTATTTTGTGTCACTTATCTTTTCAAATAACTTCATTTTCCATTTGTGTGAAAAATGCCATCAGAAATTTGATGGAAATTGCATTAAATCTCTATAGTGCTTTTGATAGTATGGTCATTTTGAGAATATTATTTCTGCCTGTCCAAGGACATGGAGGTCTTTCCATTTTTTAAAGTCTTCTTCAATTTCTTTCTTTAGTGTTCTATAGTTTCAATTGTAGAAGTTCTTAACCTCTTTTGTTAAATTGGTTGCCAGGTGTGTTATTTTATTTTTTGAAAGTATTTTGAGATGGAGAGTTTACCTAAGTACTTTTTGGTGTGTTCATCTTTGGAGTTTAGGAACATGATTGATTAATGTGTGTTAGTTTTGTATCCTGCTACTTGGTTGAATACATTTGTGAGCCTTCTGGTAGAGTGTTTTGAGGCTTCTACATATAGGATTGTGTCATTGGCAAACAGGTAATATCAGGTATTTTTTAAATCGCTTTAATTTTCTCCTCTTGCCTGATTGCTCTTGCTAGACTTTGAAGGACTGTGTTGAATAGGAGTGGTGAAAGTGGTCATCTTTGTCTGGTTCTTGTTTTAGAAGAAATGCTTTCAGTCTTTTTTTTTCCCACTTAGAGCAATGTTGATCTTGGATTTATCATAGATAGCCTTTACACTGTTGAAGTAAGTTCCTCTCATCTCTAGATTTTCTCCTGTTTTAAACATTAAAGAGTACTGTTCATTGTCAAATGCTTTTCAGTATCTATTGAGATAACATTTTGATTTTTGTCATTAAGTATATTTATGTGATGAATTACATTTATTGATTTCTTTTTGTTGAACCCACTTGCATCCCTTGTTTGAAACCCACTTCATCATGGTGCACTACCTTTTTCATGTGTTTTAGTATGCAAATTGCCAGTATTTCATTAACAAAAATTTTATCTATGCTTATCAAGAATATTGGTCTGTAGTTTTCTTTCCATGATGTGTCTTTGTGTGCTTTTGTTAACAGTGTGATAGTGGTTTCATAAAATGAGTTTTGCAGAGTTCCCTCAGTTTTTATTTCATGGAATAATTTGAGGAGTGTTGATAGTAGTTCTTTTTTAATGGTTTGGTAAAACTAATTTGAGAATCCATCTGATCAAGGGCTTTTCTTTGTTGGACAGATTTTGATCACTGCTTCAATTTCATAACTTTGAATTAATCTTCTTATGCTTTGTGTATCCTCCTGGTTAAAATTAGGCAGGACATGTATCCCTCAGATTATATCAGTATCTTCAAATTTTTCCACCTCATTGGAGTACAAGTTTTCCAAACATTTCCTGAATCATGTCTACTATTTAATAGTATCTATGGTAATATTTCCTGTTCCATTTCAGATTTTAATAATTTGAGACATTTTCCTCCTTTTGATTAGTTTGCCTGAAAGTTCGTAAAGTTTGTTTATTCTTTCAAAAATTAATTCTTTTGTTTCTGATATGTTCTATTGTTTTTTAAATCTTGATTCAAAACCCTAATTATAATCTCTCTTCTACTGATTTTGCTGTTGATTTGCTCTTTTTCTAGAACCTTGTGATGTAATGTTCTATTTTATTTGTATCTTCCTATTGCTTTACTGTATGAGATCAATGCTCTAAAATTTCTGGATCCCAGAAATTTTGATATGTTTTATCACTTTTCTCCTTTACCTCTTAAGTTATTTTTATTTCTCTCTCAATTTTTCTGCTATTCATACATCAGTCGAAAGTGTTTTGTGTAGCAGCATGTTGATTTCTCAAAGAACTTGTAATCATCATTTGACCCAGTTACACTACTCCTAAGTATATACCCAAAGGTCTTAAAATCACCATACTATGGTAACACAGTCACATCAATGTTTATAGCAGCTAAATTCACAATAGCAAAAGTATGGACACAAACAAGATGCTGTTCATCAGATGAATGGATAATAAAAACATGGTATAGACACATGATGGAATATTACTCAACCATAAAGAAAAATAAAATTATGGTATTTGCTGGTAAATGGATGGAAATGGAGACTATCATGCTAAGTGAAATAAACCAATGCCAAAAAACCGAAGACCAGAAATTCTTCTCTCTGATATGTGAATGATATCACACAATAGTGGGTGAGGGATGGAAGAATGGAAGTTTATTGGATTATACAAATGAGCATAAAGAGAAGGAAGGGGGATGAAATTAGGAAAAAATGTTTTGTCTAATACCGTGGTTGGAGTGGTTTCTATTTTTATCTCATCATTGATTGCTAATTTTATTTTATTATGATTTCACAGAATACAAGATATTATATCTCATTTTCCATATTTGCTAATATTTAATTTGTGACCTATAACATGACCTAGTTTAGGAAATGTTCCACATGCTGTTGAAAAGAATGTGAATTCAAGTCTGGGCATGGTGGCGCACACCTGTAATCCCAGCAGTTTGGGAGGCTGAGGCAAGAAAACTGCAAGTTCAAAGTCAGCCTCAGCAATAGTGAGGCTCTAAGCAACTCAGTAGAGACCATGTCTCTAAATAAAATACAAAATAGGGTGGAGGATGTGGCTCAGTGCCCCTGAGTTCAATCCCCAGTACCAAAGAGAAAAAAAGAAAAGAATGTGAATTCAGTAATTGGTGGGTGAAACATTCTATAGATGTGTGTAAGTTCCATGATTTCATTTACCTATTTTTAATTCTGTAATATCTTTATTGAGTTTTAGTTTGAATGATGTATCCAGTTATAGCAGAGTGCTGTAAAAATAAAATGGTGTTATTATATTGTGGTCTATTTGATACTTAATATTGCAACGAGTTTCTTTGATGTATGCAGATTCTTTTTTTTTTCTAGCATAAATATTTGTGATTGTTATATCAGGTTTGTGTATGATTCCTTTAAGCAGAATGAAATGATCTTTTTGTCTCTTTGGATTTAATTCTGGGTTGAAGTCTTCTTTATATGGTATGACGGTACTAATCCTGCATTTTTTTTAGATTCCTGTGAATTTTATGTTTTAACTCATCACATTTAAACTGGGATGTCTTTTCCTGTGAGGTGAGTTTCTTGCAAACAGCATATTGCTGCATCTGGTTTTTAATCCAATCTGCCAATCTATGCCTTTTCATTGGTGAGTATAGGCCATGTGCTTTCAATGTCCTTGTTAAGAGAAGATTTTTATTTCCTGCCATTATGATTTATTTCTCACAGTTAAATCAAATTTGATTCACCTTTGCTTTACTATTCTAGTGTAGTTCCTTCCTTTCCAGGATATTTTTTCATTTGTTCTGAAATGTTTTATTGAATATGTTTCATAGTGTAGGCTTTATAATTATGAATCCTTCTATGAATGCTTCTTAGCTTTTGTCATGGAAGGTTTTTATTTCTTCTTCAATTCAGGAGCTTAATTTTGCTAGAGATAGTATTCTTAGTTGGTATCCATTTTCTGTAAGAGCATGGTATAATTCCAGGACCTCCTAGCTTTAAGGGTTTGAGTTGGGAAATCAGTTGAAATACAGATGTGTTTTCCTCTAAATGCAATCAATTGTTATTCTCTTGTGGCTTTTAACATTCTGTCCTCCTATCTGTTAGGCATTTTCATGATGAGGTATCTAGAATTGGATTTATTATTATTTTATATACATGTACATCTCTGCGTTCTGTATGTGAATTTCCATTTCATTTTTCAGATTTGGAAATGTTTCTGGTATTATTTCATTAGAAAGATTGGGCATTCCTTTAGTTCATAATAGAATTATGAACTAATTCTAAGAACCTTCTTCTATTCAAATGAATCTTAAATATGACCTTTTAAAGTTATTCCATATTTCTTGAATATTTTGTTCACAGTTTTGTAACACTTCTCTCTATGGTCAGCTTTATGTTCAAGATTATATACTTGTCTTTGAGGTCTGAGAATCTATCTTCAAAGAACTGTGTTGGTGATGCTTTCCATTGAATTTTTAAAAAATTTTTCATAGGCATTCTTAGTTGTTGCTGGACCTTTTGTTTTATTTATTTATATGCAGTGCTGAGAATTTAACCCATTTCCTCACACATGCTAGGCAAGTGTTCTACCACTGAGCCACAAAGCCAACCCTCCAGTGAATTTTGAATTTGGTTAGTTGATTTATTTCAAGTTTTTTCACTTTGTTCTATTTCAGAATTTGATCCCTCAATTCAAGTGTTCTCTCTTTATTTCCTCTCTGGTTTTACTCATTACATGATCATTTAGCTCATAAAGTAGTTTAATGATACATTTCTACATTCTTTCTCTGAAATTTCCTCAAGTGTGGTATCAATTGAGTCTGTTTTTGAAACATTGTAAGTTATTCAGGATGCATATTTTCCTTGATATTTTATATTCTTTGTACATCTACTCATGTTCAGTATTGTTCTGATTTCTTTTAAGGGAAGGACTACACTGCGAGTTTCTTTTTCTTAAAGTTCTGGGTTGGGTTAATATCCAGATAATGATATTTTAATTCATTGTGTGAAATCTGCTGATCCCAATGTCAGCACCACTTTAAGAGTTTTAAGCCCTATCTTCTGTAATCACTTCTGAGCCAAGCTTCATTATATTCAAACTTAATGAGAAAGAAAAAAATTTGTTGCAGTTGTTTTATATCATTCCTCAAACTCAGATACAATCCTTTAACAAATTTCTGGAATAGGTCACAGTTAGTTGTTATGATTAGTAAATTTATAACCTTAAGAGTGGGTCGTAGATGGGAAGGGAGAAAGATTGAAGAAAGGAGAGAGGAAAAGAGAAAGAAAGAATAAACAGAGAAAATTATAAAGTGTAATCTCCATGAAGATATAAAGATAAAGAGGTGAATAGGTATTATTTTAAGTAATAGCAGATATTGCAAGAGGATGAGCTATGAGGAAGAGAAGTAGATATAATCTAGAGCTAGGAAAACAAACATAGAAGATTGATTCCAATAAATGCTTTAAAAAATAAGATGAACTACATTCAAATGAGTTGAAGGTATAATGTTGGCTCTGGGGTTGACAATATATCATTCAAGTTTAGGAGTTATATATATATATCAAAGTTGATATTAGAGTTGTTTATAGTATACCATGTCAAAGCATAGAAAATTCTAGTTGTATCATGGTTTGCATTTCATTGAGGTTTGGATATTTAGCAGATGCCCATCAGTCTTTGACGGTGGGCTCTCTTCCAAGCTGCAGGGGTACAGGAGCTGATTCCTGAGTTGCAATGAACTTCCTAGCAGCAGCTTCTCATTTGACAGCTCAGGGGAATCCACCTTAGTGCTTGACAGGTACAGAGTTGTCAGTTGACTCTGTTGTGTTCAGTAATTCAGAAAGGAGGATTTATTTTTTCAGAGTGAAGATCCTGGTGGCTGTCTATAAACACAATTTTTAAATAATTTATTTATTTTGATTCATTGTAAACAAATGGGGTACAACTTATTTCTCTGGTTGAATATGAAGTAGAATCATACTATTTGTGTAATCATACATGTACATATAGGGTAATGATGTTTGTCTAATTCTGTTATTTTTCCTCCCACCCACCCCTCCTACCCTTCTTTTTGCTCTACACAATGCATCCTTCCTCCATTCTTGCCTCCCTCCCAACGTCCATTGTGTATCATCATCTGCTTATCAGACAGATAGACGATTCAGCCTTTGGTTTCTGGGGATTGGCTTATCTCACTTAGCATGATATTCTCCAACTGCATCCATTTGCCTTCAAATGATGTAATTCTATTCTTTATGGTTTGGTAATATTCCATTGTGTATATATATCACAGTTTCTTTATCCATTCATCAATTGAATGACATCCAGGTTTGTTCCACAATCTGGCTATTGTGAATTGAGCAGCTACAAACATTGATGTGGCTGCATCACTGTAGTATGTTGATTTTAATTTCTTTGGGAATAGGCCAAGGAGTGGGATAGCTGGGACAAATGGTGGGTCCATTCCAAGTTTTCTAAGGAATCTCCACACTGCTTTCCAGAGTGGCTGCACTAATTTGCAACCCTATCAGCAATATATGAGTGTACCATTTTCCCCACATCCTTGCCAACACCTATTGCTGCTTGTAGTCTTGATAATCGCCATTCTAATTGGGGTGAGATGGAATCTTAGGGTGGTTTTGATTTGCATTTCTCTTATTAATACAGATGTTGGACATTTTTCCATACATCTCTTGATTGTTTCTAGATCTTCTGTGAAGTGTCTACTCATTTCCTTACCCATTTGTTTTTGGGTTATTTGTATTCTTTGTGTAAAGTTTTTTATGTTCTTTACAGATTCTGAACATTATTGCTCTATCTGAAGTATGAGTGGCAAAGATTTTCTCCCACTCTGTAGGCTCTCTCATCACATTGCTGATAGTTTCCTTTGCTGAGAAAAAGCTTTTTAGTTTGAATCTGTCCCAATTATTTATTCCTGTTTTTATTTCTTGTACTTTGGGTGTCATGTTAAGGAAGTCTGGTCCTAAACCAACATGATGAAGATATGGACCTACTTTTTCTTCTATAAGGTGCAGGGTCTCTGGTTGATTCCAAGGTCCTTGATCCATTTTGAGTTGAGTTTTGTGCAAGGTGTGAGATAGGAGTTTGTTTTCATTCTGCTGCATATGGATTTCCAGTTTTCCCAGCACCATTTGTTGAAGAGGCTATCTTTTCTCCATTGTATGTTTTTGGCACCTTTATCTAGTATGAGAAAACTGTATTTATTTGGGTTTGTCTCTGTGTACCCTATTCTGTACCTTTGATCTACCTTTCTATTTTGGTGCCAATACCATTCTGTTTTTGTTACTATTGCTCTGTAGTATAGTTTGAGGTCTGGTATTGTGACACCCCCTGATTCACTCTTTCTCCTAAGGATCGCTTTAGCTATTCTGAGTCTCTTATTCTTCCAAAGGAATTTCATGATTGCTTGCTCTACTTCTATGAGGTATGTCATTGGGATTTTAATTGGAACTACATTGAAGTTGAATAGCACTTTTGGTAGTATGGTCATTTTGACAATATTAATTCTGCCCATCCAAGAACATGGGAGATCTTTCCATCTTCTAAGGTTTTCTTTAATTACTTTCTTTAGTGTTCTGTAGTTCTCATTGTAGAGGTCTTTCTCCTCTTTTGTTAAACAAGTATTTTGTTTTGTTTGTCTATTGTAAATGGGATAGTTTTCCTAAATTCTCTTTCAGAGGACTCATCACTTATGAATAAAACTGCATTAGATTTATGAGCATTGATTTTATATCCTGCTACTTTACTGAATTCATTTATGAGTTCTAGAAGTTTTCTGGTGGAATTTTTTGCTCCTCTAAATATAGAATCTTGTCATCGGAAAATAGTTATAATGCTTTATTTTCCTATTTGTATTCTTTTAATTTCTTTGGTCTGTCTAATTGCTCTGGCTACAGTTGCAAGGATGATGTTGAATAGAAGTAGTGAAAGAGGGCAACCCTTCCTTCTTCCAGTGTTTAGGGGGAATGCCTTCTGTTTTTGTCCATTTAGAATGGTGTTGGTCATAGGCTTAGCATCGATAGCCTTTACAATGTTGAGGAATGTTCCCATTATCCCTGTTTTTTCTAGTGTTTTGAGCATGAAGGGGTGCTGTATTTTATCAAATGCTTTTTTTTTTGCATTTATTGAAATAATCATGTGATTCTAATTTTTAAGTCTGTTGATATGGTGAATTACATTTATTGATTTCTGGATGTGGAACCAACCTAGGATCCCTGGGATAAAACTGACTTGATCGTGGTCCACTATCTTTTAAAATATTTTTTGTATGTGATTTGCTAAAATTTTATTAAGAATTTTTGCATCTAAGTTCATTAAGGATATTGGTCTGAAATTTTCTTTCCTTGATGTGTCTGTCTTGTTTTGATATCAGGGTAATATTAGCTTCATAGAATGAGATTGAAAGGCTTCCCTCCTTTCTATTTCATGGAATACTTTGAGGTGTATTTGAATGAGCTGTTCTTTGAAGGTCTTGTAGAACTTGGCTGAGAACCCAACTTGTCCCGGTCTTTTCTTTGTTGGTTGGCTTTTGATGACTTCTTCTATTTCATTGCTTGATATTGATATATTTAAATTGTGTATGTCCTTCTGAAAACCTATTGATGTTTTTGAGATTTTCTATTATGGTGTCTGTCGTGATATTTCCTTTTTCCTCCTGAATTTTAGAAATTTGAGTTTTCTCTCTCCTTCTCTTTGTTAGTATCTCTAAGGGTTTATCAATTTTATTTTTTCAAAGAACAAACTTTTTATTTAGTCAATTTTTTCATTGTTTGTTTTGTTTCAATTTCATTGATTTCAGCTCTGATTTTAACTGTTTCCTATCTTCTACTACATTTGGTGTTGATCTCTTCCCTTTCTAGGGATTTGAGCTGTAATGTTAGGTCATTTATTTATTGACTTTTTCTTCTTAAATTGAATGCAATCCATGAAATTAACTTTCCTCTTAGTACTGCTTTCATAGGGCCCCAGAGATTTTGATATGCTGTATCTTTATTCTCATTTACCTCTAAGAATTTTTTTATTTTCCCCCTGATGTTTTCTGTTATCCATGCACCATTCAGTAGCATATTATTTACTCTCCAGGTAGTGGAGTATTTTCTGTTTTTTATTTTGTCATTGATTTCTAATTTCATTCCATTATGATCTGAAAGAATACAGATATATCTTTTTGTATTTGCTAAGTGTATTTTTGTGTCATAACATATGGTCTATTTTAGAGAAGTTTCCATGCACTGCTGAGAAGAAAGTGTAAGTGTATTTGCTCATTGATGGATGGAATATTTTATATATGTCTGTTAAGTCTAAATTATCAATTGTGTTATTGAGATCTATGGTTTCTTTGTTCAATTTTTGGTTGCAAGATCTGTCCAGTGGTGAGAGGTGTTTTAAAGTCACCTAATATTATTTCATTGTGGTCTATTTTGTTCCTGGAATTCAGAAGGATTTGTTTCATGTATATGAATGAGCCATTGTTTGGGGCATAAATATTTATGATTGTTATGTCTTGTTGATTTTTGCTTCCCTTAAGCAGTATGAAATGTCCTTCTTTATCCCTTCTGACTAACTTTGGCTTGACGTCCACTTTATCTGATATGAGAATGGATATTCCCGCTTTTTTACTGAGTCCATGTGCAGGGTATATATTTTTCCATTCTTTCACCTGTAGTCTGAGTATCTTTTTCTATAAGATGAGTCTCTTGAAGGCAGAATTTTATTGGATCTTTCTTTTAAAGCAATCTGCTACTCTGTGTCTTTTGATTGATGAGTTCAGACCGTTAACATTCAGGGCTATTAATGAGATATGATTGGTATTCATGGTCTTTTGGGTTTATTTTTGGTTTTTAACTTGACTTGATTTTTATCAGGTCAAATTTATGTGGCTATTCCTTTAGGGTAGTTCCTCCCATTGCTGACTTACATTGTTGTTTTTCATTTATTCCTTATGGAATATTCTGCTTAGAGTGTTCTGTAGTGCCAGCTTTCTATTTGTAAATTCTTTGAGCTTTTGTTTATCATGGAAGGATTTTATTTTGTCTTCAAATCTGAAGGTAAGTTTTGCTGGGTATGAGATTCTTTTTTGGCACCCATTTTCTTTCAGAGCTTGAAAAATGCTGTTCCATGTCCTTCTAGCTATTAAGGGTCCAGGTTAAGAAATCTGCTAATTTCTGTATTGATTTCCCCCTGAATGTAATTTGATTTTTTTTTCTCTCACAGCCTTTAAAATTCTATGTTTATTTTGTGTGATAGGTATTTCCATTATGCTGTGCCTTGATGTGGGTCTGTTGTGAGTTCGTGAACCTGGTGCTCTATAAGCCTCTTGTATTTGATTTTCCATTTTATTCTTCAGGGTGGGAGATTTTCTGATATTATTTCATTGAATATATTGTTCATTCCTTTAGTTTGTATCTCTGTGCCTTTCTCAATCCCAATAATTCTTAATTTGGTCTTTTTATGATATCCATAATTCTTGGAGATTCTGTTCATGATTTCTTACAATCTTCTCTCTTTGGTCAACTTTAATTTCAAGATTAAATGTTTTTTCTTCAGTGTCTTAGGTTCTGTCTTCCAAGTGTTCTATCCTATTGGTTATGCTTTCTATGGAATTTTTAATTTGGTTGTTTCCTTCATTTCAAGAATTTCTGTTTTTTTTTTTTTTCAGAATCTCTCTCTTTTTATTGAAATGATCCTTTGCTTCCTGCATTTGTTCTTTTAACTGTTGATTAGTGTGATCATTCAATGCCTGCATTTGCTCTGTTATCACATTGTTTGCTTCTCTGATCATTTTAATTATGCACATTCTGAACTCCCTTTCAGACATTTCTTCTGCCATCCTGTCATTGGATTTGATTCATGTAGCATCTAGGTTTGTTTGGGACACTTTCTTCCTTTGTTTTCTCATATTGCTCATGTATCTTTCCCTCTAGGAATGCAAATCTGAGGTATTGTAGTTTCCCCCTCTATAGACTTATACTGTCCCTGCAGATTTCCAATAACTTACCTCCTAGTCTTCAGTAACCTGAAATGTTGAATGAACTTGATAATGCGGTGAACCACAAAGGATGCTGCCCCTCTAGAGATGGTGGCCTCCAGGTGGGGTATATCCCCTGCTAGTGGGCAGAGGAGCCTCCACATGTTGACAGATTGTCAACCACAGGATCACTATACTGCCAACTGGGCCCAGCTGGTCTGGGACTATGTCTCTGAGCCTATCTCCCTGGTGTGCATGTCTTGCCTGGTGGTGCTGGACTGGCCTGAGTCTCTGGGACAACCTCCCAAGTGCAGAAGTGTCACCAGGGGGTTCTACTTGGGCCTGGCTCCCTGGGCCTGCCTCCCTGGTGTGGAAGTTTCATGTGGTAGCTCTGTGTGGGGCCTGGCTCTCTGGGCCTGCTGGCTGTGAGCTGGGCCTGGGTCTCTGGTCCTGGTGTGGAAGTCCAGCCTGGCGGCTCTGTGCTAGGCTGGGCTCTCTGGGCCTACCTCCCTGGCACGGAAGTCTTGGGTATAAATTATTATTTGGGTCTAAAACAAAATGTTACCTCACTCTAAAATTAAATGATGACATCTGTGGCAAAATTAGTTACTGCAAATCTTAGCATATTGTAGATACTTAGCATTTCTTTTCTGAATAAAGAAGTTGAGTTTAATAACTGATAGAAAAACAAATTTAGGATGATTTATGTTACAATACAGACTAAATAGCTATGAATCTAGTTACGTACATTTTCAGAAAAGTTTTTCTCAGTGACGTCTCTGCCTGTACGTACGAAATATTTTCACTCTTGGACAAATTTCTCTTTCATTTGTTCAGGTAAAATGTAATTGATGTGTGATAAAGGTTTATGTGTTTTAAAAGAATACTCTTTAATTTTTTTTATTTTTATTTTTTATTTTGAAGGTACAACTCTTTAATTAAGCTTTTAGACTTTCTGCCACCTGCTGGTATGAGGCCAAAACCTTGCTGAAAAGAATTTGAAGGTTTTAGGACAACAAAAGGAAACCTACAGGCAACTTTCTTGAGAACAGAATGCAGGAATTTACAACACGGAATTCCAGTGTAACATCTTTGCAAACAAAAGGAGATAGACATGTGAAAAAAGTTAATGTTTTCTGAGTTATTTTCCCCTGTTGTTTTCAAATGTGTGTTTGTGTGTGTGTGTGTGTGTATAACATATTTTAAACAGTAATTATATCTGTCATGGGAAAGTATAGGGGGTTTTAAATCCATATATGTATAACCATAATGTACATATTTTGGGGGTGAGTGTGGCATTTTTTGTCTCATTGAATTAAGTAATGCTCTTAATTCAACTCCATTACTCTGCAGCAGTCCCATGATGACTTTCAGAGTGACTTCATCCAGAGGAAAGACTTTTGATATTTTCATTGGAATAGATGATTTTTCCATGAGTTCAAAACTCTTACTTCTAATAATAGCTCTTCTAGTTTGGGGAAGTGATTTCACTCCCCTGTGTGTTAATGTGTATTATTCTCCCACTGTTAAGTTAGGAGGAAAAATGTGGCCTGTGAACACCCTGGGTTTGCATATCATTTCCTCACTTTTGAAAAGAGAAACGCTTTACTCCAAGCAATTTCCTATTTCAGTACAAAACACCTTTGGAAACATTGACATATCATAATATGTACCTAGTAATAACTTAATGGTAATTATCTGTTCCTAATAAATAAGGTCATTTTATTTCTTCTATTTCATATTTACTCATGTTTCAAAATTCACTAGAAGAACTACTGAGTAGCAATTTCAGAATTTTTCTGAGTAGAGCCTTACACGTTTTGCCTTATTTACCATTAGTATTTTGAAACACAAGTCTTCTTTGGTGTTTATACATTGACAGGACAGAAATAATTAGCTTGGTGAATGAGTACTAGAAGAAGAGACAAAAGACTTGGAGAAACCTTGCATCTTGCCTGTTTTCAGCTTCACCCTCCTTTTCAGAATTGTGATATATTGTTCATTGATATACAGAGATATGTTTAGTGCTGTGCCTAGATTTATCATTTACCAATAGAAGCAATTCTCATAACTGGTTACAAAATGTTAGAAAATAGAATATGTGAGAAATATTTTCAGAAAAAGAACTTGGGAAAATTTTGTGTGTCTGAATACGTGTAGAACTATGAGTCTTTCTATGGGCTGATCATATAAATGAGGTGTCCAGCTGCAAACTTATTGTTTTGAAAGTTAAATGTTCTTTTATTTGCTGCTGAACCAATCCCAACAGACCAGCTACATAATAAAATATTTGCAAATTTTTAATCATTTAAAGTACAGAGAATATAAACCTAAAGGCTGGATAAACATGAAAAGTAGTGAATTATTACATATTTTTAGGTTCTTTGCTCCAAGCAATTTCCTATTTCAGTACAAAACACCTTTGGAAATATTTGCATACTGCCTACATGACTAGATTGTGTCTTGACATATTGTACATACATGGTATACAATTTGTTCTAACTAGAATCCCATTCTTGTAGTTGAACATGATGTTCAGTTTTGCTGGTCATATATTTATTTGTGAATGTAGGAAAACTATGTGGAATTCATCCTTCTGTCTTTTCCATTCCCATTACCCTCTCACCTCTGTATTCCCTTTTGTCTAATCCAATGAACTTCTATTTTTCCTTTCCCCATTTTTTTTGTGCTTTAGCACATATGTGCTTTAGCTCATATGTTCACCACATATGAGAGTGAACCTGCAGTCTTTTTATGAGGAAGGGGAATTGGCTTACTTCACTTAGCATGATAGTCTCCAGTTCGATCCATTTACTCACAAATGCCATAATTTCATTCTTCTTTATGGTGGAATAGTATTCCATGTGTATATGACTCATTTTCTTTATCCATTCATCTCTTGAAGGGATAGGTTGATTCCATAGGTCAGCTCTTATGAACTAAGATGCTATAAACTTTAATCTGACTGGAGTGACATGGAATCTCAGAGTACTTTTAATTTGCATTTTTCTAATTGCTAGAGATGTTGAACATTGTTTTCATGTATTTGTTGACCATTCTCGTATCTTCTTCTATGAAGTGCCTGTTTAGTTCCTTTGCACATTTACAGACTGGGTTACTTTTCTTGTTTTGGTTTTTTTTTTTTTTTTTTTTTTTTTTTTTTTTTTTTGGTGTTTAGCTTTTTGAGTTTTTTTAATATATCCTGGAGATTAATGCTCTATCTGTGGTATCAGTGGCAAAGTTTTCTCCCATTTTGTAGGCTCTCTGTTCACATTCTTGATTGTTTTCTTTGCTGTGAAGATACCACCTTTTTTTGTTGTTGTTGTTGATGTTTGTTTTATCGTTTTGTTTTTTTGTGATCCTTGATTTTACTTCTTTTGCTCTTAGAGTCTTGTTGTGGAATTCAGTTCCTAAGCTGACATGACAGAGAATTGGTCCTATCTTTACTTCTAATAGGCCTAGTGTCTCTGTTCTTATATCTAGGTTTTTGATCCACTTTGTTTTGAGTTTTGTGCAGGGTGAGAGACAGGGGTTAAATTTTCTCCTATTACATAAGTGTTTGCAGTTTTCACAGCACCATTTGTTGAAGAAACTATCTTTTCTACAACATATGTTTATGATGCCTTTGTCTAGTGTGAAATCACTGTATATATGTGAGTTAGTCTTTATGTCTTCTGTTCTGCAAAATTATTTTTTATATTGAAAAAATTACTAATCACTCACTCTAAGCCTTGAATCTGCTGTAATTCAGGGTTTTGCTTTTTTTTCCAATTCTTACATTTCTTTTTAATTGAACCAGGAACTGAACCAGGACACTCAAACACTGAGATGCTTCCTTAGTCTTTGATTCCTTTATTTATTTATTTATTGTTTGTTTTTGAATAAAGATCTTGCTGAATTTCTGGAGCTGAATTTTAACCTGCAGTCCTCCTGCCTCAGCCTCCTGAGCCACTGGGATTATAGGCATATGCCAGTGTACCTGAGAATCCTGACATTCTTTAATTTGTAATTTCCTTTTACTCTTATAGATTCATTTTCTTGAATTAACTTTTTGAACTCAGGAATTTATGTTTCTGTAAGCTCAGAAATTTACATTTAATTTTTTCCAGTGGAATATCTAGTCGTCGAACCCTTTCACTGTATAAATGTGCAGGTTTCTCCTTAATTTCAGAGAAATGGTGAAATTTCATTTTATTGAGTTCTAGCTAAATGTACTCTTGATTTTACTCAGGTTTCTACTAGAAAAAGGCCAGAGAACAAGCGATTGCATAAATATCACAGGATGAAGGATAAAATCCCTATGAGGAACCAGAGAATAGACACAATAAAATATCAGAACCAGGAAAAGAAATGCCTAGAGAATACTGAAATTTTAACAGAAAAGAATGATGACCTTCCAAGGACACAAAAACTGAATGAGGAAACACTTATAAAGACATTCCATGATAATGAACAGTTTGGCAATTGGAAAACTGAGAATACAGTGTAAAATTTTACACTGGAAAGTAAAAAATGAGACACAGAAAGACTAGACACTGAAGTTAAATCATACTCTGTCACACCACCTGCTGCTCCACACCATCATGGTGAAAGTCAGACACTAAAAAGAAATCTAGAACTTGTTTTCCAGAAAGCAAGATGTAAGGACTTTAGTTCACAAGAAGAAAAGAATATTGATTATCTAACCTAAAAGTTAGTAGTGAAATTCCTTCCCAGCGGGTTCCAAAGTCTGAGATAAAAACCAGTGACCTAGAAAATGAACTGTTTCAGACAAGAGATACTCTCAGAGTTATGACTTTTTCTACAGAACAGGTAAAGAGAAATCTAAAACAAAGAAAATGCCAACTGAAGGGCATGACACGCAGGTATCAAAACAAACAAAGAAAAAGGAGTGAACACCTCAGAAAGTAGGACTCTTCTAGAGAGAAATATTATCTAAACTACAAAGTGAAAATACACTGCTTAAGGATCAACTGCATGACTATCATATTTATTTCAAGTGATAAGTCCTCCAAATTCCCTGCTCTGATTCTTACACATTGTGTCCATATTTTTTAAAATAACTATCTCATAAATGTGTACAGTTATATGCCAATTAAACACAAAAGACTTAAAAATGATTTTAATATTTTAAAAAGGGTTAATTTTAAAACTTGGACCTGACAGATCTGTCAATTTAAGATAATGTGTTTCTTATAAAGATTTAGTAGATATATATGTTGACATTAGAAATATAGTCTCAATAATGCTGAAACAGTGTCTAATTCTGGTGCTGTCAGTTGAACTCAAAGCTTTGCACATGTGAAACACATGAGCTACCAGTGAGTTACATCCCATCACAGAATAATAGTTTTAATGTTTTCATGTTGCCATACTTTAGGACCATGATGTTACAGACATATGGAAATGCTTGACCTAGTTTCAGTTAAGCTAGTTTCTTTGACAGTTCATTCCAGATTTTCCAGCTGAACTGAAATGTAGATGGTTTATTTTGTAATAGATTTTCTTCACTATAATTTTATATATTTTAGTTGGTAAATTTATTTTTATTCATGTGTATTCAACATAAATTTGAAAATAACTGTCCTGGTAAGTTTCGACTTTATGACCACTCAATCTCTTTAAAAGGATCTATCTGTCATTATTGTAACTTGGGACAAATGTGGTGAATTGCAGCAAAACCATACTTCATATAATCTGTAATTTATTGCATATATCCATGATATATTGCTCATCATTTTCTTCTTTTCAAGGCTCAATTCATATTCTGAAAATTATATAGCCTCTTTCTTATAAAGATAATTGTAGCCATCTACAGTTCATTAATTTTGCACTGATCCAACATTTCCAGACTATCGAGAGGGGCAGGATTCATGTACAGCAGTAGTGGTGTAAGGACCAGTGTGATTTCTAGGAACTGAGGACAGGTAATGGGGTGGTGACCAGGTTGCCTAGGGTCTCCTTTATTTCTTTGTGAAAGTATAATGTAATTATTTTAGCAAAGGTTTGAATATGTGAGGATTTCAGGTATTAAATTTGAGTCTCTAATAAAAGAGAGTGTCATTAACCTCTGTAGAATTCACCACCACCAGTGAGACCTGTGTAACCATTTCTGTTTGAGAATTCAGTAGATTGCTAAGCACTGCAACTTTATCGAGAGCAATTAACAGAGATAGAGGGCTGGATCTAAGTAATGTCTAAGGAATGTGGTAGTGTTGAGGCAGGAGTACAGAATCTTCTGTTTCCTTACTGGAATTCAGAAATAAACAGGAGTATACACACACGTGAAAAGGAGGATGCCCTGGTGTGTGTGGTGATGTATTTCAGAATAAATATTATTATGAAATATTATTAATATATTTTTAAAATAAACTGATTAACAAAATCAATAACAGAACTATCTCACCAGCTGATATACCTAATTGTAGTTTATGTTCACATATTGCAATCTATTCCAATGATTATGTCATTCCTATTAATTTAATATTTTTGACTTGACTGTTACTACAATATTAAACTGTAAATAAAATAAAGTACTATACCTTCTCTTATTATCAACTGCATTTATATTTTCTTTATTCTCTATAAAAAATTCTATCATCTTTGTTTCTCTTTATGGCAAGTAAAAGTGATGTTTGATCATGCTGAAAAGTAACAAAAATAGTTTATTCACAAAATTACTACATCTCAATTGAACTTAATCTTACAAAGTACTGTATGAACATAAGCATATAATGGATAATGTAAATTAAGAGGAGTTTCTCCCTTCTCATCCCACTTTGCTTCTACATGTGCTGCTCTTTCACTTTGAAATGCCTCTCCTCTGCCTAGAGTGGCCATGTGAACTCCAGCCTTTTCCAAATTTGCTTCAAAGATTTACCCTTTCCATGGAACTTTGCCTCTGTCACAGCATTCATCATGGTACCTTGGAGTTATGTAACCCCTCCTCAATCTAATCCAAGAGCTCCTTAAGGACATGAACTATTTCTTTTATCTCAGTAGCCCCATTCCCTAAAACATATTAATTAGTATAAAGGATTTAAGCATTATATTTATTTAATGAGCCAAATTTTCAACTCACAAGCAGAGTGTTATTAATGATATTCTGAAGAAAGTCTACACTTTTCCAGAAATAACAAGCCTCATTAGAAAGATTCCTTGTTTCTCTGTTAGAGAAATTTTACAAAACTGTGCATTGCATCTCCAGTATTACAGAAATAGCTTTACCATTGCTTAACACCTCTTTGGCATTGATTTTTCACAGGAAACATTCACATGTGAAGAATTCAAGTTGCAGGGATATAGTTCTGAGAGCTTTCCAATAACATGGAACTTTCCTCCATGTTATACAACTCCTCTTGATTCTCTTCTATTTATGGAATCAGAATCCCAGATACATTGCGATATCAGGCATTCCTGCTCCAAAAGTGTCACAAAGATAATGAACTCTGAATGAAAAGAAATAGACTTTGAGTAAACTATGTTGCTTTTTCTTAATTGATCCCTGTGTCTTCTCTTATCATAAGATAAAAGATATTTAGCTTAGAAAGCTCAAATACAAAAATAAATTCTTCCTAAAGAAATGGAGAAAATCTTTGCCAGCTATTCCATTGATAAAGGATTAAAAAACAGAAATAACCAACTCAAAAAAACTTATAAAAAAACCCCAATCAATAAATGGGGAAAAGAACTAAATAGATATTTCTCAAACACAAATGTGCAACAAATATGTAAAAAAAAAACTCTTCTACGTCTCTAGCAATTAGGGTAGAGCAAATCAGAACTACACTAACATTCTATCTTACTCCTGCCAGAATAGCAATGATCAAGAATGCAAACAATAATATGTGCTGGTGATGATGTGGGGGAAAAGGAATACTTGTACTTTGCTGGTGGGACTGCAAACTCATGCAACCACTCTTGAAAACAGTTTGGAAAATCCTCCAAAAACTAGGAATGGAACCTCCATATGAACCAGCTATTCCACACTTCAGTATTTTCCCAAAATGACTAAAATAAAATTTGCCTAGTAGAATAATACAGTCACATAAGTGTTTTTAGTAGCATGATTCACAAAAGCTAAATTATGAAATCAACCCAGATGCTTGTCAATACATGAAAGGATTATAAAATTGTCATGTAGATAAAATGGAGTTTTACTCAGCCATTAAGAAGAATAAATTAAGGCATTTGCTGGTAAATGGGTGGAAATGAGAAACATGCTAAATGAAATACATCAAACTAAGAAACTCAAAGGTCAAATGTTTATCTCATATATGTAAACTAGAGTAAAATAATGAAACAGAGGATGGAAGGACAGAATAGCAAAAGATGTTGGGAAGATTGTTAGTGTAGAAGGAGTTTGAGAGGCCGAAAGGGAAAGGGGAGGCAATAAAGAATAAATTCTTTAAAAAACATGTTATGTGCACATATAAATACAGACACAGGAAATTGCACCTTTATGTATAACTAAAATCAAACAAATATAAATAAACAGAAAAGTGATAGGAAATCTAGGAGAATAGATGTAAGAGAATGGAGGAGGAGAGGTAGGACAGAAGGGAAAAGGGGATCATGAAATGAATTGGAATACCAGGCATGTATGATTTTTTTGGGATGAACCCAACTACCATGTATCACTATAATCTCTAATAAAATAATATTAAAAATGTACTCTCACTTGTAATGACAACCCGGTTCCCCTTTAATTGCTATCTAAATTTGTTTATAATTTTAGGCAAAATGTACATCAGAAATTTTATGTATCTACAAGTTTTATGCTTATCTACACAAACTACTTTTAGTGTCATGAAAGACTTCATCACATTTTTAAGGAACAAAGCTGAATAGTAATATATAATATATCTTGCTTTGTTCATAATTTATGCACTTCTAGCAATGTGTAACCAAATCAGGCTTACAAAATTATAATGGGAACATGAATTTTATAGTATATAGAAAGAAAGCATTAAAATACCAATTTCTAAATTCTACAATTTAATCCCATTTCAAAGAGATTCATCATACATTATGTAGGCCATATTGTTGTAAATTAATAGAAACCATCATGAAATCTTTATCAAAACATACTATGAAAAAGGAGTTGTAAACTCATTTATAGAGAAAAATAGGTGATTAGAGTACATGCTGCTTTTTGCCAGCTGCAAACTGGAGAACACCTATGCCCAGCACGTGGGAGGCACGCTCTGCACACCACACCCCACAGTAACATGACTCAAAGTGGACCACATCAGGTTCCTTAAGAGACACATGAAGTTCAGATTTCTTCATGAGCCTCCTGAATTTGAAATGGGAACTCAATTCATGGAGGCAAACTAAATGTAAGCATGAGCTACAAAAGAAGGAAGAGGAAGAGGAATAGGAGGAGAAGGAAGAGAACTTTCAACATTTGCTACTATTCTAATCAAGAAAACCCTGCTTACAATCAACATTTGTTAACACACATCACCTGTTAATTTCAAAGAAACATTTCAAATATTTTGGAAATAATGATGATTGATGTATACTGTGTTTTTCCCTTTGATATTTGCATTCAGTGAAAACAGTTTTGTAGCTAATGAAGTGTTTTTATAAAAGATAACAGTGCAGAAAAGTTTACCCTTGTGGTTCTGAACACTGGGATTGGCACCATTTTCTGAAAGTATTACTGCACATTCTCCCTTTGGATATTGTAGGGGCCATAGGTTTTATAACAAGAAATAGACTATAAATTTGGGGAATCCAAGAAAAATATTTCACAAGTCTTACTAATTAGTTATACCTCAATGACATTAATCAGTTTTTCTTCTAAGTATTTCAATCAAAGTCATTTCCAGCAGAAACCCTAAGCCTCATCTGCCTTCATCAATGGTGTGTTGCCATCACTGTCACAGAGGTGGATGGTGCATTTCCTCTGCACCAGGAGAACCACCACTGCTGCTCTTCCATAGGCACATGCATAATGCAGAATGGTCCTATGCAAATAAGAGGCTTTATTAGTTCATAATGCACCTTTTGAAATATACAACTATTTATGCAATTGTAAGCATTAAATAGTATATAATTCCTCTATTTTCTTTTAAAGAAAGTACAATATTTACTAGCACTTATTACTTACTAAATTAGTGAATGAATCAGTCTATTCTATTTATTCTTTCTTTTTTATTTCTTGTTTCTGATACTTCCGGGAATCACACTCAGGAGCACTCAATTACTGAGCCATATCCTAAGCAATTTTTTTTTTTTTTTTACATTTGAGGCAGGGTCTCACTAAGTTGCCCAGTCTGGCTCTGAACTTCCGATACTCCTGCCTCAGCATCTCAACTCATTGGAATTGTGGGCATGTTCCACTGTGCCTGGTCCCATTGGCTTTACTTATATTTATGTGTTTTGTTTCTGTGGTGCTGGGGATGGAACCCAGTAATGGAGAGGTAGAATCTCTTCCACAGAACCACATCCCCAGAAGCAAGCAGCCCATTTGCCTAGAAAGAACATGGCCTTGGTTTGAATTCTACTTTAAACTTTGTGACCTGCTACTTTTCCCAGAGCCTTCCTAACCCTGTTTCCTCACCAATAAAGTCAAGATTAAAATGAGTAATTATCTCCCAGAACACTACTGTGATGCTTATTTAAGAATCTAGGCAAAATACCTGAAGAGTTTCCAGCACAAGCAACAGCTCAATAATTGATAGCTATTGTGATTATTACTATTACTACTAATCAACATTGTTTCAATTAACAAAATAATATCATTATAGTGACTTTACAGATATCTTTTAAAAACTATGTATTTCAATGAGTCTTAGATGCAATTTTACTATCATTTTAACATCACTGACACTGGAATGCCACTAATAATTCAGACTGCATTACAACTGTAATTGGCAGCATTTAATTTTTTTTTTCATACACAAAATAAAGGACCATCATAATCCATGGTGCCTTACCTTAAGTGAAATGTAAGACAAACAATAGTTTTATGGTAGTTCTAGTCATATGGATGGCATTTAAATTCATTTCAGTTCTTACAAATTCTATATGTAAAGTAAGCTGGATAATAATGGCAAAAAAAAAAAAAAAAACAAAGTTAAAGCAAAGTAATCCTTGCTTTTCTTATTTTTTTCTAATAACTTAAAAAAGGATTCAAATGAATTAGTATGGTTAAATTCATTCAGTATTTAGCTATGTAGGATATATGTAAATCAGGTATTTCAAATGTTCAGTATTTAATTCTGTCTTAACTTTCCAAAAGGGAAGTTTACAATTTCCTACCTCCAAAAATCCTTCTGTGTCAAAGGAACTGTTTCATTTGAAATTGAGTCCTATCACTTTAAATTTTAATGAACTGGTCAGGTAAACTAAGTTTTTAAGGAAGAGTTATAAGATATAGCAGAATATGTCAACTACATAAGAGCTATGTATTTATGAGCACAACAATAGGTATTCAGTTTATGAGTATAACTGAATACAATTAAATAATCAATAAGTATAGTTGGGAAGTTCAGTATTTTAAAGTAAAACTTATGAAGTAAAGCAATACTTTTGCAGGAGTAACGATCATTTATACTTGCTCTCTTCTATTTTCAACAGGATACAATCAAAACTAAATTAACATATAATTGCATATATGAAATAAAATATACATATGTAAGAAAAGTATGTGTAGTAATATCTACAAATGCACTATAGGACTCCATGGGGTATTAAAGTCAAACATCCTGGTGAAAGGAAAATTGGCCATCCTCCTGCTCTGTTGCCATTGGCACAGCCTAGATGGTGCAGGCTTCTGTTCCATCAGCCCGGCTTTCCCCAATTGGTTACTTGTCCCTCAGCCTCTGATGTCCCAGACCCTATTACCTATTTTTTTGGTCCGTATCATCAACATGACATTCGTGACTCAAAAAAAAAAAAAAAATTTAAGCCTCCAAAGTCTCATTAAAATCCATTTGTGAAACATTTTAAGAAAACTCTTACACTGCAGTTGTCTGCTAGGACTGTGCTCCAATTTCAATGATACAGTTTGAATTGAAACTGTTTCTTTTGTTTGTTGGAAAGCAATTATATTTCATACTTACTTATCCAAATGCAAACCCACATAAGCTTATTGAGAACAAAATGAATACCTGCAAGTTGAAGCTGTTTGATGACCGTGCTCATCTGCAGATCTTCTAAGCTCTTTTTAGCATACATATTAACCACAGTTCATTAAACATACACAAACTTGTAGAATAAGAGAACTTTTGAAGTCACAAGCATCAACACCTGGAATCAAAGTGGGAACATGCAGAGTATCTGTTCCCCACGTAGTCATTGGAATCCATTAGTGAAACATTTTCAGCAATCACTCTTCAACTGATGTTGCCATTTTGGAAGTACTGCCAGTACCACTGGCATAAAGCAGTGATTGGAAACCTCCTTACTTGTCAGTAAGCATTTATGCTTTGTGATAATTCATTCAAATACAAAATATCATATAGAAAGCACAGTAAATGTGTGTACATTGAAGCTACTTGCTGGAACAACTCGTCAGCACTTCTAAGTTGTTTTGAGCCAGCACATTCAAAGCAGATTGACTAGCTAAAATCCCTTGTGCCTAGGATCACAAATGGTGGGTTGGAAAAAGAGATTGGTTGCTGGATGAGATCCAGGTGTTCTCACTGAGAATCATGTGTTGCTACAAGTTCAAGCTGCTAGGTCAAAGTGCCTTAGTTCTTTACATCGAAGAGCTTCTCTGCCAGCACATGCAAAGTGGAGTTCAGGCAAAAGATACAAGGTTGACTAGACAAAAAGTTTTTGTATCTGGAATCACCAACTGGTGACAGGAAAGAGAAAGTGGCTACCAGATCAATTCCAGGTGATATCACTGGAAATCAGGAGTTTCAAACTGCTAACTCAAACCAAAACAATTCTGCATTTCCAAGCCCTTCTCAGCCAGCACATTCAAACTGAGTTTAGGCCAAAGATACAATGTGGACTAGACAAAAATGTCTTGTATCACCAAGGTTTGACAGGTAGGACATAGTGGTTACAGGATCAATTCCAAATGATCTTCCTAAAATTCATGTGTTTTGCTACAATGTCAAGCTTCTAGCAGAAAGCACTTCAGTACTTTGCTACCAAGAGCTTCACAGACAGCACATTCAAAGCAGAGATTAGGCAAAAGACACAAGGTTGACTAGCCAAAACTGCCTTTTATCTAGAACCACAAAGGTGGGACAGGAAGGAGACAAGAGATGCTCGAGCAATTCAACATGATCTTCCTGAAATTCAGGTGTGCTGCCAAACTTTCAAACTGCTATCATGAATCAATTCATTTTTGCACTTCTGAGCTCTTCTCAGCCAGCACATTCAATGCAGAGTTCAGGTCAAAGATACAATTTGGACTAGCTACAAATGTCTTGCACCTAAGGGCACCAAGCTTGAATAGGAAAGAGACAGTGATTACTGGATCAAGTTCAGGTGGTTTCCTGGAGATTCAGGAGTCTTGCTGAAATTTCAAGCTGCTAGCTCAAGCAGCTTCCTTGAGGCATTACCAAGAACTTCTCAGCCAGCACATTCAAAGGAGAGTTCAGGCCCAAGATGCAAAGAGCACTTGTACTTGCGACACACAAAATTACCTTGAAAGGGAACACTGATACCTAGGATAACCAATTTGGGCTGAGGAGTCAAAATGGTGAGGGTTACCTTTCCTCAGGATTTCACTGAGATCCATTCATCAAAAATTTCCAGGGAATGTATTCCATTTGCATTTTTCCCTGCTGGGCAATCAACTGCAGCTACCTAAGGGAACAAATGCTATAAGGTGACACCATTATCATCAGTGCTGGGAAGCACTTTTGCTTCACAGTAGTTCAACCAGAGACAGAAGTAAATTATCTCATTGAGAAGAATGTGTGTTGCTAGAAGAAGGTTCCAACGGAAACCACTTTTCTTCACCCCTTCCAAGCTATTCTCTGCCAACACATTCAAAGCAGAGTTCAGGTCCATGATACAATGTTGACTATCCAAGAGGGTCTTGTATCTAGAATCACCAAGGAGTGACAAGAAAGAGAGACTCATGGGATCAGCTCCAGATGATGTCACTGAAAATCAGGAGGGTTGATACAATTACAAACTGCTAACTCAAACCAATTCAGTTCTGCACTCCCAAGCTACTCCTAGCCTGCACATTCAAACCCAAGTTCAAGCCAAAGATACAGTGTGTCTAGCCAAAAATGCCTGTACCTAGGATCACCGAGATTGGACAGGAAAGGAACAGTGACTACTATATCAGTTTCATGTGTTTTCACAGAGAATCAGGTTTCTTGCAACAATTTCAAACTGTTTGCTCAACCCTCCTCTGTGGGGCACTTCCAAGATGTTCTCAGCCAGCACATTCAGAGGAGAGTTCAGATCCCAGATGCAAAAAACACTCCTATTTGCAACACAAATAATTCCTTGAAAGGGGACCCCTGTACTTAGGATTACCAAGTTTGGAGTAAAGAGTTGAAATGGTGATTGGATCAATTCCTCAAAGTTTTATTGAAATCCATTGATCAGAGTTTCCAGAGAACTTACTTCCTTTGCATTTTTCCTGGTTGGGTCATCAACTGCAGCTACCAAAGGGCACAAAGGCTGTAAGGTCACAACATTCTAATCAGTGCTGTGTAGCACTTTTGCTTCACAGTAATTCAAACAGAGACAAAAGTCAATTGTCACGTTGTGAACAATGTGTTTTGCTAGAAGAAGAAGGTGCCAGCAGAAACAGCTTTTGTTCTACACTTTCAAACTTTTCTCTGCCAGCACATCCAAAGCAGAGTTCAGGCCCATGGAACAACTAGCCAAAAATGTCTTATCTAGAATCACCAAGGTTAAACAGGAAAGAGACAGTGGTTACTGGATCAGATTCAGATGTTTTCACAGAGAATCAGGTGTCTACCTAAAATTTCAAACTGCTAATACAAGTCATTTCTGCGAGGCACCTCCAATATCTTCTCAGCCAGCACATTCAAAGGAGAGTTCAGGCCTCAGATCCAAAGTGCACTCTACTTACAACACAAAAAAATGCCCTTGAAATGGAACCCTTGTACCTAGAATTACCAAGTTTGTGGTGAGGAGTTGCAATGGTGATGTGATACATTCCTCAAGACTACATGAAATCCATTAATCAAATCTATACAGGAAATGTCCTTTATTTGCATATTTCCCTCCTGCACAATCAACTGCAGCTACCAAAGGGCACAAAGGCTGTAAAGTAAAAAAAAATTCTAACCAGTGCAGGGAAGCACTTTATTTCACAGTAGTTCAACCAGAGCCCAAAGTCAATTGTCCCATTGTGAACAAGGGGTTTTGCAAGAAGAATGTGCCAGAGAGAAACCACTCTTTTTTTGCACTTTCAAGCTGGTTTCTACCTGCACATCCAAAGCAGAGTTCAGGACCAAGATACAAACTTGACAGGTGAAGATAGCTTTGGATCTGGAATCACCAAGGTGAGACAGGAAAGGGACTGTGATTACTGGATCAATTCCAGATGATCTCACTGAAAATTAGGAGTGTTGATACCATTTCAACGTGCTAAATCAAACCAATTCAGTTCTGCACTTCCTAACTCTTCTCACCCAGCACATTCAAAGCAGAGTTCAGACCCAACATACAATATCAACTAGGCAAAGTGCCTCGTATCTAGCATCACCAAAGAGTGAGAGGAAATAGACAGTAGATACTGGATCAATTTCTGATGGTTTCCCAGAATATCAGTTGTCTTGCTACAATTTTGAGTTGGTAGCTCAAACCAACTGTGAGGCATTTTCAAGTTCTTCACAGTCAGTACATTCAAAGGAAAGTTCAGTTGCCATATGCAGAGAGCACTGGTATTTACAAAAGAAAAACTTCCCCTGAAAAATTACCCATGTATGTAGGATTACCAACATCAGGGTGAAGAAATAAAATGGTGAGGGGATGTGTCCCTGAATATGTCAATGAAAGTACATGCTCAAGATTTTCCAGGGAACATCCTTCATTTGCATTTTTCCCAGAGGGATACTCAACTGCAGCTATCAGAGGAAAGAGAGAGTGGTTACTAGATCAGTCTAGATGGTCTCACAGAAATTCAAGAGTCTAGGTACAATTACAATAGGCTAGCTCAAACTGCTTCTGTTGGGAACTTGAAGCTCTTGTCAGCCAGCACTTTCTAAGGGAAGTTCAGGCCCAAGACACAATATTGAATACCGAAATATATTTGGAATCACAAGGTGGGTCAGGAAAGAGGCAATGGTTACTGAATCAGTCCCAAATGATCTCACTGAAAATCAGGTGTATTGCTACAATTTCAAGTTGCTAGCTCAATCTGCTTCTGTTCTGTGCATACAAGCTCTTCTCAGCCAGCATATTCAAAGGAGACTTCAGGCCCTAGAGACAAAGAACTCTAGTACTCGAGAATAACAAAATGCCATTGAAAGGATCCCTTGTACCTTGGATTACCAAGTTTGGGGCAGAGTGGAAATGATGAAGAGATCCATTCCCAAAGATTTTCCATTCCTCAAATTTTCCAGGAAATGCACTTCATTTGTATTTACCTGCTGGCCATAAACTGCAACTACTGAAGTACACAGAGTCTGTATGCAAACTCCATTCTAATCTAGAATGACAAACACGTTTCCTTCACAGTAGTTCAACCAGAGACAAATGTCAGTTGTCCCTTTGAGATCAAAACGTGTTTCTACAGGATGAATATGCCAGCAGAACCAGCTTTTTAAAGCACTTCTGAGATGTTCTCAGTCATCACATTCAAAGCAGAGTTTAGGCCAATAATACAATGTGGATGGTCAAAATTTCTTTCTACCTAGGATCACCAAAGTTGGACAGGAAAGAGACAGTACTTACTGGATCAGTTTTAGATGGCATCATAGATAAGTAGGTGTCTTGCCACAGTTTCAAGCTGATACCTGAAGCCCCTTTTGTGAGGCACTTGTAATCTCTTCTCAGCCAGCACATTCAAAGAAGAGTTCAGGCCCCAGAAGCAAAGAGCACTTGCAACACACAAAATGCCCTTGAAAAAGAACCCAGGTATGTAGGATTACCAACATTGGGGTGAATAGATGAAATGGTGAAGGGATCCATTCCTCATGATTTCATTGCAATCTTTTGCTCAAAGCTTTCCAGGAAATGTCCTTAATTTGCATTTTTCCCTGCTGGGCACCCAACTGTAGCTACTAGAGGGCACAAACTCTCTAAGGTGACACTATTGTAATCAGTGCTTTGCAGTATTTCAGAGATAGAAGTCAATTCTCCCATTGAGAACAAGTTGTATTGCGAGAAGAAGAGGGTGCCAGCAGAAACCGCTTTTGTTCAGCACTTGCAAGTTGTTTTCTGCCAGCAAATTCAAAGCAGAGTTCAGGCCCATATACAACATTGACTAGCCAAATGCCTTGTACTTAGAATCACAAAGGTGGGAGAGGAAAGAGACAGTGGTTACTGGATCAGTTTCAGATGGTTTTTGCCAAGAATCAACTGTCTTAGTACAATTTCAAGCGGCTAGCTCCAGCCACTTCTGTGAGGCACTTCCAAGCTCTTCTCCATCAGCACATTCTAAGGAGAGTTCAGGCACAAGATGCAATATTGACTAGCCAAAAATGCCTTTTACCTAGGATCAGCATGCTTGAGCAGGAGACAATTGTTAGTGGAATAATTCCACAAGGTCTCACTGAGTATCAGCTGTGTTGCTACTATTTCACACTGGTAACTCAAACTTCTGTTCTACACATCCAAGATCTTATCAGCCAGAATATTCAATGCAGACTTCAGGCCCAATATGTAAAGCACACTAGCAAAAGATAATTTTTTCCTATGATTACACATTCTGAGGCTCTCACAGAGAAACAGGTGTGTGCTACAAGTTCTAGCTGCTAGCTCAAGTTGTTTCTGTTCTGTAATTCCAAGGTCTTCACAGCCAGCACATTCAAAGAAGAGTTCAGGCAGGGCAGATCCTTGGCACCTAGCATTACCAAGATTAGGGGCCATGTTGGAATGATGAATGGAAATATTGTCCAAACTTTCTCTGAAACCCTTGAAACTTTTTTGAGCATTCACTTAACTCCAGTCTTTGTGACTTGAGAACTTTCAAGGCACTCCTAAACTATTCAAACTGAAGTAGCCCTTGTACTTGTGGTAACCAAGTGTAGGGAGGCAAGTCCAAATGAGTTGATCAAATTGGCAAAGTTTCTTTGGATACCATTTTAAAGACTTGCTTAAGAATTCTCTGTAGGTGCATTGAGTGACTTGTAGGCAGTACTGTTTACCAGTACTTCAAATGGTTCAGAGTAATATCCTTCAAGTACTGTGAAATATAGTGATTCTTGCTACTTCAACCCCAGACAAAGCACCATTTGCTCACTGAAAAAATAAAAGGATATCTGTAGGTTGATGGGACTTGTACAAAGTGCTTCTGCTATGCTCTTCTCAGCCAGAACATTAAAAGGAGAGTTCAGGCCCTTGATACAATGTTGTCTGGCCAAAATTGCCTTACACCTAGAAACAGTATGCTTGGACAGGATACAGTGGTTACTGGAATAATTCCACAAGCTCTCACAGAGAGTCAGCTGTGTTGCTACAATTTCACACTGCTAACTCTAATCACTTTGGTTGTGCATGCCCAAGAGCTTCTCAGCCAGAACATTCAAAGCAGACTTCAGGCTGAATATATAAAGGGCACTAGCAAAAGGTACTTGGTATGTACAATCACCCATTCCAGAGGCTCTCACTGAGAATCTAGTGTGTGCTACAAGTTCTAGCTGCTAGCTCAGCTGCTTTTGTTCAAAGCAGCCCTTCTCAGCCAGCACAACCAAAGTGGAGTTGAGACCCAAGATATAAAATTGTCAAGCCAAAAGTGCCACATATCTAGAATCAATAAGGTGGGACAGGAAAGAGACAGTGGTTACTGAATCAGTTCCAGATGAATTCACTGAAAATCAGATGGATTGCTAGAATTTCAAGCTGCTAGCTCAAAGTCATTTTGTTCTGACATTCAAGCTCTTCTCAGTCACTACATTCAAAGCAGAGTTCAGGCCCAAGATTTAACATTGACTAACCAAAAATGCCTGTACCTAGAATCAGCAATCTTGAGCATGAGACAGTGATTGCTGCATCAGTTTCACAAAGTCTTCCTTATAATCTACTGTTACTACAATTTCTCACTGCTAGCTCAAGTCGCTTCTGTTCTGCACCTCCAACCTCTTCTCAGCCAGCACATTCAAAGTGTACTTCAGGCCCAATAGATAAAGCACTTGAACAAAATATAATTTGTGCCTAGGATTACCCATTCCAAAGGCTCTCACTGAGATTGAGGAGCGTGCTACAAGATCTAGCTGCTAGCTTAAGCTGCTTCTGTTCTGCAATTCCAAGCACTTCTCAGCAAGCACAAAGAAGAGTTCAGGCGAAGATAAAATGTTGACTACCAAAACTTCCTTGTACTTATGATCAGCAAGGTTGGGGAAGAAAGAGAGAGTGGTTACTGGATTACTTCCATATGGTCTCACAAGAGAAACAGGGGTCTTGATCCAATTACAATTGGCTAACTCAAACTGCTTCTGTTCTGCTCTTCCAAGCTCTTCTCAGCCAGAATATTCACAGCAAGTTCAGGCCTATGATACAACATTGAATAGCCAAAATGCCCTGTATGTTGAATCATAAGGTGGGACAGGAAATACAATGTTTACTGTATCAGTCTCAGGTGATTTCACTGAAAATAAGGTGTGGTGCTACAATTTCAAGCTGCTTGCTCAAACCAATTCAATTCTGCACTTCCAAGCTCTTCTCAGTCAGCACATTCAAAGCAGAGTGCAGGCCCAAGATACAATGTTGACTAGCCAGGAATGCCTTGTACCTTGGATCAGCAAGCTTGGGCTGGAGACAGTGGTTACTTCATCAATTCCACAAGGTCCCACTGAGTATCACCTGTGTTGCTACAAATTTTATGATGCTAGCTCAAGCCAATTTTGTTCTTCATGTCCAAACTCTGCTCAGTCAGCACATTCAAAGGATATTTCAGGCTCTAAATACAAAGAACTCTAGTACTGGAGACAATCAAAATGCCATTGAAAAGGGATCCCTTGTACCTTGGATTACCAAGTTTGGTGAAAAAGGGGTGAAATGATGAGGATATCCATTCCCCAAAATTTCATTGGAATCCATTGCTGAAAATTTTCCAGGAAAAGCACTTCATTTTTATTTGCCTACTGTTCATCAACCACAACTACTTAAGTATATGGACTCTGTATGCATATTCCATTCTAATATGTGATGAGAAACACTTGCTTCACTGTAGTTCAACCTGAGACAGAAGTCATTGTTCCATTGAGATATGAGTGTATTATTATAAGATGAAACTGCCAGAAGAACTAGTTTTTGTTCAACACTTCCAAGATGTTCTCAGTTATCACATTCAAAGCACAGTTCAGGCTAAAGATACAATGTGGTCAAGCCAAAAATGCCTTCTACCTAAGATCACCAAGGTTGGACAGGATCTCTTCCTGGGTCAGTTTCAGACAGTTTGTGAGAGAATCATGGTTTTTGCTGCAATATCAAGTTGTTACCCCAAGCCTCTTCTGTGAGGTACTCCCAAGCTCTTCTCAGCCAGCACATTCAAAGGAGAGTTCAGGCCTCAGATGCAGAGAGCACTGGTACTTGCAACACACAAAATACCTTTGAAAAAGGACCCATGTACTTTTGATTACCAACAATGGGGTTAAAAGATGAAATGCTGAGGGGATCCATTCTTCACAATTCCATAGAAATCTGTTGCTCAAAACTTTCCAGGGTATGTTCTTCATTTGCATTTTTCTCAGTTGTGCACTAAACTGCAGCTACCAGAAGCACAATCTATGTAAGGTGACACCATTCTAATCAGTGCTAGGAAGCACATTTGCCTTACAGTAGTTCAACCAGAAACAGAAGCAATTGTGCCATAGAAAGCAAGGTGTGTTGTTAGAAGATCAAGGTACCAGCAGAAACCGCTTTTGTTCAACACTTGCAAGCTGTTCTCTGCCAGCACATTCAAAGGAGAGTCCAGGCCCATGATACAATGTTGACTGGTCCAAAATGCCTGTACCTAGGATCAACAAGGATGGTGAGGAAAGAGACAGTACTTACTGAATCAGTTCCAGATGGTCTCATTCATGTTGCTACAAGTTCAAACTGCTAGTTACGAGAGCATCAGTTCTGCACTTCCAAGCTCTACTCAACCAGCACATTCAAAGTGGACTTCAGGACAAGTAGATAAAGTGCACCAGAAAAAGATACTCAGGGGGAGGATCCAAGATGGTGGACTAGAGGGTGACTGCATCTCCCATCGCTCCAGAACCCAAGATTCAAGAAGGGGAGGCATTGAGAGACTTGGACTAACATAGAGCTGCAGGATGAGTCTCTCCCACTGGGTGAAGCTTGGCCCGGGCAGCAGGCCCGGACAGGGGCAGCTTCTCGGAGCAGGGCAGGGCAGCTAGAGTCTTCCCCAAGCAGCCCTGCTCACTCCAGAAGCAGGCTCCATCCACAGCAAGCTTATTGGAGCAGGCCACCCAGTGAAAGCGTTTCCTCACAGAGCCAGCTCCAAGCCCCAAACCCAGCGATGGGCCCCAGCCTGCAGGTGGCTTCTGGGACCAGGGCAGGGCAGCCAGAGACTTCCACAAGCAGCCCTTCTCCCTCCAGTGGCAGGCTCGTTCCACAGATAGCTTCTTGAAGCAAGCAACCCAGTGAGAGTTTTTCCACACACAGTCAACCTCCAAGCCCCAGACCCAGCGGTGGGCCCTATCCCGTAGGCGGCTTCGGGGACCAGGGCAGGGCAGCCACAGACTTGCCCAAGCAGCCGTGCTCCCTCTGAAAACAGGCGCGATCTACAGCCAGCTCCTCGGAGCAGACCCGTCCAGTAAGAGCTTTTCCGCACAGAGCCAGCCCCCAGCCATGGACCCAGTAGTGGGCTAGGGGCAGTTTTCTTCAGAAGCACTGCATTATCAAGATCCTCCAAGATTCAGGCTACTGAAGGCTGGGAGGTGATATACAGGAAATCTACAGGGACACTATAAGCCAATAGAGGAAATCTGCAGTATCTCAGAGTCCCACTGATATCTGACCATATGAGAAAACAAGGGAAGAAAATGTCCCCAAAAACCCTAGATACTATATCAATAAAACCCAGCAGAAGAAATGTGAGAAAGGGAGTTCAGAATGTACATAATTAAAACAATCAGGGAAGCAAACGAGATGAAAGAGCAAATGCAGGCACTGAAGGAAGAGATGAAAGAGCAAATGCAGGCATTAAATGATCACACCAATCAACAGTTAAAAGAGCAAATACGGGAAGCAAAAGATCATTTCAATAAAGAGTTAGAGATACTTAAAAAAAAAATAGAAATCCTTGAAATGAAGGAAACAATAAACCAAGTTAAAAACTCCATAGAAAGCATAACCAATAGGACAGAACACCTGGAAGACAGAACCTCAGACATTGAAGACAAAATATTTAATCTTGAAAACAAAATTGACCAAACAGAGAAGATAGTAAGAAATCATGAACAGAATCTACAAGAATTATGGGATATTATGAAAAGGCCAAATTAAAGAATTATTGGGATTGAAGAAGGCTTAGAGAAACAAACCAAAGGAATGAACAATCTATTCAATGAAATAATATCAGAAAATTTTCCAAAACTGAAGAATGAAATGGAACACCAGGTACAAGAGGCTTATAGGACTCCAAATATACAAAATTAAAACAGACCCACACCAAGGCACATTGTTATGAAAATACCTAACATACAAAATAAAGACAGAATTTTAAAGGCCGTGAGAGAAAAGAATCAAATTACATTCAGGGGGAAACCAATAAGAATATCATCAGATTTTTTAATGCAGACCCGAAAAGCTAGAAGGGCCTGAAATGACATTTACCAAGCAGTGAAAGAAAATGGATGCCAACCAAGAATCTTATACCAAGCAAAACTTACTTTCAGATTTGACGATGAAATAAAATCCTTCCATGATAAACAAAAGCTAAAAGAATTTACAAAAAGAAAGCTGGCATTAGACAACATTCTCAGCAAAATATTCCACGAGGAAGAGATGAAAAACAACAATGCAAATCAGCAACGGGAGGAACTAGCCTAAAGGAATACTCAAATAAAGGAGAAACCAAATCATGTCAAAAAACAAAAATGAGTCAAATGACTGGGAATACAAATCATATCACAATAATAACCCTGAATGTTAATGTCCTGAACTCATCAATCAAAAGATATAGACTGGCAGATTGGATTAAAAAGAAAAATCCAACAATATGCTGCCTGCAAGAGACTCATCTCATAGAAAGAGATACCCATACACTAAAGGTGAAAGGATGGGAAAAAAACAGACCATGCACACGGACACAGCAAAAAAGCTGGAGTATCCATCCCCATTTCAGATAATGTGGACTTCAAGTCAAAACTAGTCAGAACGGATAAAGAAGGACACTACATAATGTTTAAGGTAAACATAAATCAGCATGACATAACAATCATAAATATCTATGCCCCGAACATTAGCTCATGCATGTACATCAAACAAATCCTTCTCATTTCCAGAAATCAAATAGACCACAACACAATAATGCTAGGTGATTTTAACACACCCTCTCACCACTGGATAGGTCTTCCAAACAAAAATTGAATAAAGAAATCACAGATCTCAATAACACAATCAACAATTTAGATTTAATGGACATATAAAGAATATACTATCCAAACAAGAAAGAATACACTGTCTTCTAGCAGCACATACATCCTTCTCTAAAATAGACCATATTCTATGACACAAAGCTACTGTTAGAAAATACAAGAAGATAGAGATAATATCTTGTATTCTATCAGATCATAATGGATTGAAATTAGAAATAAATGACAAAATGAAAAACAGAAACTTCTCCATTACCTGGAGATTAAATAATACACTATTATATGATGAATGGATAACAGAAGACATCAGGAGGGAAAAAAAAAACATTCCTAGAAGTAAATGAGAACAAGGACACATCATACAAAAATCTCTGGGACACAATGAAAGCAGTACTTAGAGGAATATTTATTTCATGGAGCACATTCAACAAAAGAAGTAAAAATCAACAAATAAACGACTTAACACTACAGCTCAAAGCCCTAGAAAAAGAAGAGCAGACCAACACCAAAAGTAGTAGAAGACAGGAAATAGTTAAAATCAGAGCCGAAATCAACGAATTTGAAACAAGAAACAATCAGAAAAATTACTGAAATTAATAGTTGGTTCTTTGAAAAAATGAACAAAATTGATAAACCCTAAGCCACACTACCAAAAGGAAAGAGGGAGAAAACTAAAATTACTAAAATTCAAATGAACAAGGAAATATCACAACAGACACGAGTGAAATACAAAACATAATTAGAAGCTATTTTGAAAATCTGTACTCCAACAAATCAGAAAACCTTGAAGACATCAAGTTTCTAGAGACATATGAGTTACCTAAACTGAACCAGGAGGACATACACAACGTAAATAAATCAAATTCAAGCAATGAAATAGAAGAGGTCATCAAAAGCCTACCAACAAAGAAAAGTCCAGTACAAGATGAGTTCTCACCGAGTTCTACAAAACCTTTAAAGAAGAGCTCATTCCAATACTCCTCAATGTATTCCATGAAATAGAAGAGGAGGGAACCCTCCCAAACTCATTTTATGAAGCCAATATCACCCTGATACCTGAACCAGGCAGAGACACATTGAGGAAAGAAAATTTCTGACCTATATCCTTAGTGAACCTCGACACAAAAATTCTCAACAAAATTTTAGCAAATTGCATGCAAAAATATATTAAAAAGATAGTGCACCACGACCAAGTGGGTTTTATCCCAGAGATGCAAGGTTGGTTCAATATCTGGAAATCCAGGGATGCAAGGTTGGTTCAACATCAGGAAATCAATAAATGTAATTCACCATATTAATAGACTTAAAGTCAAGAATCACACGATTATTTCAATAGATGCAGAAAAAGCATTTGATAAAATACAGCACGCCTTCATGCTCAAAACACTAGAAAAAATAGGGATAGTGGGAACATTCCTTAACATTGTAAAGGCCATCTATGCTAAGCCCATGGCTAATATCATTCTAAATGGTGAAAAACTGAAAGCATTCCCCCTAAAAAGTGGAACAAGGCAGGGATGCCCTCTTTCACCACTTCTATTCAACATCGTTCTTGAGACTCTGGCCAGAGCAATTAGACAAACCAAAGAAATTAAAGGGATACGAATTGGAAAAGAAGAACTCAAACTATCCCTGTTTGCTGATGCCATGATTATATATTTAGAGGAACCGGGAAATTCCACCAGAAAACTCTTAGAACTCATAAGTGAATTCAGTAAAGTAGCAGGTTACAAGATCAGTGCCCATAAATCCAATGCATTTTTATACATAAGTGATGAATCTTCAGAAAGAGAAATTAGGAAAACTACCCCATTCACAATAGCCTCGAAAAAAATAAAATACTTGGGAATCAATCTCACAAAAGAGGTGAAAGACCTCTACAATGAGAACTATACAACACTAAAGAAAGAAATTAAAGAACACCTTAGAAGATGGAAAGATCTTCCATGTTCTTGGATAGGAAGAATTAATATTGTCAAAATGGCCATACTACCTAAAGTGCTATACAAATTCAATGCAATTCCAATTAAAATCCCAATGATGTACCTTACAGAAATAGAGCAAGCAATTATGAAATTCATCTGGAAGAATAAGAATAGCTAAAGCAATCCTTAGCAGGAAGAGTGAAACAGGGGGTATTGCAATACTTCAACTCTACCACAAAGCAATAGTAACAAAAACGGCATGGTATTGGTACCAAAATAGAAAGGTAGATCAATGGTACAGAATAGAGGACACGGACACAAACCCAAATAAATACAATTTTCTCATACTAGACAAAGGTGCCAAAAATATGCAATGGAGAAAAGATAGCCTCTTCAACAAATGGTGCTGGGAGAATTGGAAATCCATATGCAACAGAATGAAACTAAACCCATATCTCTCACCATGCACGAAACCAAACTCAAAATGGATTAAGGACCTCGGAATTAGACCAGAGACTCTGCAGATTATAGAAGAAAAAGTAGGTCCAGATCTTCAACATGTCGGCCTAAGACCAGACTTCCTTAACATGACCCCATAGCACAAGAAATAAAAGCAGGAATCAATAACTGGGATAGATTCAAACTAAAAAGCTTACTCTCAGCAAAGGAAACTATCAGCAATGTGAAGAAAGAGCCTACAGAGTGGGAGAATATCTTTGCCAATCATACTTCAGATAGAGCACTAATCTCCAGAATCTATAAAGGACTCAAAAAACTCTACTCCAAGAAGTCAAATAATCCAGTCGTCAAATGGGCTAAGGAAATGAATAGACACTTCACAGAAGAAGATCTACAAGCAATCAACAAACATATGGAAAAATGTTCAACATCTTTAGTAATAAGAGAAATGCAAATCAAAACCACCCTAAGATTCCATGTCACCCAATTAGAATGGCAATTATCAAGAATACGAGCAACAACAGGTGTTGGCGAGGATGTGGGGAGAATGGTACACTCATACATTGCTGGTGGGGCTGCAAATTAGTGCAGCCACTCTGGAAAGCAGTGTGGAGATTCCTTAGAAAACTTGGAATGGACCCTCCATTTGACCCAGCTATCCCACTCCTTGGCCTATACCCAAAGGAGTTAAAATCAGCATACTACAGAGATACAGCCACATCAATGTTCATAGCTGCTCAATTCACAATAGCCAGACTGTGGAACCAACCTAGATGCCCTTCAATTGATGAGTGGATAAAGAAACTGTGGTATATATATATATATACAATGGAATATTACTCAGCCATAAAGAATGATAAAATTATGGCATTTGCAGGCAAATGGATGAAATTGGAGAATATCATGCTAAGTGAGATAAGCCAATCTCAAAAAGCAAAAGGACGAATGATATCGCTAATAAGTGGAGGATGACACATAATGGGGGGGGGAGGGAATGGTTAGTGTTAGGGTTAGAGTTAGGGTTGGGGGGGCAAGTATGGAGGAAGGAAATACTGTATTGAGGGAATAGAGGGGTGGGAGGGGTGGGGGGAAGGGAAAAAATAACAGAATGAATCAAACAACATTGTTCTATGTAAATTTATGATTACACAAATGGTATGCCTTTATGCCATGTACAAACAGAGAAACAGCATGTATCCCATTTGTTTACAATAAAAAAAGACCATAAACAAATTGTTTGTTTTTACATCCTTTTCAAAAAGAAGAGGGGCTAATTTTAAATAATCAACAGATATGTATTGATCATTTTTCATGAAAGCAAAAAGAACTATTAAAGACACTTCTGAAGGTTGAAAAAAAATATCTAGAAATCAATAAATGTCATTCACCATACCAACAGACTTAAAGTTAAGAATCACATGATTCTTTCAATAGATGCAGTAAAAGCATTTGATAAAATACAGCAACCCTTCATGTGCAAAACACTAGAAAAAATCAGGGTAGTGGGAACATTTCTTAACATTGTAAAGGCCATCTACGCTAAGCCCATGGCCAATATCATTCTAAATGGTGAAAAACTGAAAGCATTCCCCCTAAAAAGTGGAACAAGGCAGGGATGCCCTCTTTCACCACTTCTATTCAACATCGTCGTCCTTGAAACTCTAGGCAGAGAAATTAGACAAACCAAAGAAATTAAAGGGATACGAATAGGAAAAGAAGACCTCAGACTATACCTGTTCACTGATGACATGATTATATATTTAGAGGATATGGGAAATTCCACCAGAAAACTTTTAGAACTCATAAGTGAATTCAGTAAAGTAGCAGGTTACAAGATCAATGCTCATAAATCCAATGCATTTTTATACATAAGTGATAAATCTTCAGAAAGAGAAGTTAGGAAAACTACCCCATTCACAATAGCCCTGAAAAAAATAAAATACTTGGGAATCAATCTCACAAAAGAGGTGAAAGACCTCTACAATGAGAACTACAGAACACTAAAGAAAGAAATTAAAGAAAACCTTAGAAGATGCAAAGAGCTTCCATGTTCTTGGATAGGCAGAATTAATATTGTCAAAATGGCCACACTACCAAAAGTGCTATACAGATTCAATGTAATTTCAATTAAAATCCCAAGGGTGTGCCTTACAGAAATAGAGCAAGCAATTATGAAATTCATCTGGAAGAATAAGAAACCCTGAATAGCTAAAGAAATCCTTAGCAGAAAGAGCGAAGCAGGGGGTATCTCAATACCAGATCTTCAACTCTACTACAAAGCAATAGTAACAAAAATGGCATGGTATTGGCACCAAAATAGACAGGTAGATCTGTGGTACAGATTAGAAGACATGGACACAAACCCTAATAAATGCAATTTTCTCATACTATACAAAAGGACCAAAAATATGCAATGGAGAAAAGATAGCCTCTTCAACAAATAGTGGTGGGAAAACTGGGAAACCATAAGCAACAGAATGAAATGAAACCTCTATCTCTCACCGTGCACAAAACTCAACTCAACGTGGATCAAAGACCTCGGAATCAGACCAGAGACCCTGCATCTTCTGAAGAAAAAGTAGGTCCACATCTTGAACATGTAGGCTTAGGATCAGACTTCCTTAACAGGACTCCCATAGCACAAGAAATACAAGCAAGAATCAACAACTGGGATAGATTGAAACTTAAAAGCTTTCTCTTAGCAAAGGAAACTATCAGCAATGTGAAGAGAGAGCCTACAGAGTGGGAGAAAGTCTTTGCCACTCAAACTTTAGATAGAGTGCTAATTTCCAGAATATATAAAGAACTCAAATCACTGGACACCATGATTACAAATAACCCAATTAACAAATGGGCTAAGGAAATGAACAGACACTTCACAGAAGATGTATAAGCAATCAACAGATATATGAAAAAGTGTTCAACATCTCTAGTAATAAGAGAAATGCAAATCAAAACTACCCTAAGATTCCATCTCACCCCAATTACAATGGCAATTATCAAGAACACAAGCAACAATAGGTGTTGGCGAGGATGTGGGGAAAAAGGTACACTCGTACATTGCTGGTAGGGTTGCAAATTAGTGCAGCCACTCTGGAAAGCAGTATGGAGATTCCTTAGAAAGCTTGTAATGGAACCACCATTTGACCCAGCTATCCCACTCCTTGGCCTATACCCAAAGGACTTAAAATCAGCATACTACAGAGATACAGCCACTTCAATGTTCATAGCTGCTCAATTCACCATAGCCAGATTGTGGAAACAACCTAGATGTCCTTCAATTGATGAATGGATAAAGAAACTGTGGCATATATATACAATGGAATATTACTCCACCATAAAGAATGATAAAATTATGGCATTTGCAGGCAAATGGATGAAATTGGAGAATATCATGCTAAGTGAGGTAAGCCAATCTCAAAAAAACAAAGGACGGATGATCTCACTGATAAGCAGATGATGTCATATAATGGGGGGTGGGAGGGATTAGTGTTAGAGTTAGGGTTAGGGTTAGATTTAGGGTTAGGGTTAAGGAGGGTGGTAAGAATGGAGAAAGGAAGGACTGTATCGAGGGAAAAGGGGGTGTGAGGGGTCGGGGGAAGGAAAAAAATGGCAGAATGAATCAAACAACATTACCCTATGTAAATTTATGATTACACAAATGGTATTCCTTACTCCATGTACAAACAGAGAAACAACATGTATCCCATTTGTTTACAATAAAAAAAAAGATACTCAGAACCTAGAATTACCCATTCCAGAGGCTCTTACTGAGACTCAGTGTGTGCTGCAAGTTCTATCTGGTAGTTTAAGCTGTGTGTTATACCATTCCAAGCTCTTCTCAGTTAGCATCTTCAAAATCTGTGATGACAAACACTTTTGTTTCACAGTAGTTCAACCAGAGAAAAAAGTCAATTATCCCATTGAAATCAAAATGTGTTTCTACAAGATGAATCTTCCAGCACAATCAGCTTTTGTTCAGGATTTCTGAGATGTTCTCAGTCATCACATTCAAAGCAGGGTTCATACCAAAGATACAATGTGGATAAGCCAAAAATGCCTTCTACCTAGGATCACCAGGGTTGGACAGGAAATAGTGCTTACTGGATCAGTTTCAGATGGTCTCACTGAGAATCAGGTGTGTTGCTACAAGTTCAAGCTACTAGCTCCAAGCACTTCAGTTCTGTAATTCCAAGCTCTTCTCAGCCTGCACATTCAAAGGAGAGGTCAGGCAGCAGATACAAAGAGCACTAGCACTTGCAACACAAAAAAAATTTCTTGAAAGGGCTCCCTTGTTCCTAGGATTACCATGTTTGGGGTGAGGATTTGAAATGGTGTGGTGATCCATTCCCCAAGATTTCATTGAAATCCATTTATCAAAATTTTCCAAGAAACACAATTCTTTGTATTTGCTATTCTAGTCCAGCTACAAAAGGGCAAAGACTGAAAGGTGACACCCTTTTAATCAATGCTGTGAAGCACTTTTGCTTCACACCTACTCAACCAGAGACAGAAGTCAATTGTTCCATTCAGATCATGGAGTTTTGCTACAAGATGAAGATGCAAGCAGAATCCGCTTTTGTTCAGCACGTCCAAGCTCTTCTCAGCCAGCACATTCAAAGGAGAGCTCAGGTCCCATATGCAAAAAATGCTATACTTGAAACATACAAAATACCCCTGAAAGTGATCTCTTGTACCTAGGATTACCAAGTTATTCACTTATGTTCTGCACTTCCAAGCTTTTCTCTGCCAGTACATTCAAAGCAGACTTCAGGCTCAATATATAAAGAGCACTAGCAAAAGTACTCGGTAGCTAGGATTACCAATTCCATAGGGTCAGGTGAAAATCAGGTGTGTGCTACAAGTTCCAGCTACTAGCTGAAACTGCTTCTATTCTGCAATTCCATTCTGAATCAGCATATTCAAAGCAGAGTTCAGGCCCAATAAACAAAGTGCCTAGATCTTTGGTACCTAGATTACAAAGTTTGGGGAGCATGTTGGAAAGGCAAGTGAAACTATTTTCCAAAATTTCATTGAAATTCTTGAACCTTTTTCAGAGAACTCACCTTAACTGCAGTCTTTGTGACTGAGTACCATCAAAGCACTCCTCAACTTTACTATGCAAAGTGAACTAGTGTGAGAGACCTTGTACCTACAATTGCCAAGTGTGGGGAGGAAAGTCCAAATGAGTTGATCAAATCCCCAAAGTTTTCTTGGTGGTCATTCTATTGTTGTGTTCAGGTATTCACCTCAAGTGCATTGAGTGGCTTGTAGACAGTAATGTTGACCAGTAGTTCAAATGGTTTACAGTAATATCCTTCATTGAAGTACTGCAAAGCACTAGTGCTTCTTTGTTACTTTAACCCCAGAAAAAACACAATTTGCTCACTGAAATCCAAAAGAAAATCTGCACGTTGAAGTGGTTAGTACACTGCTTGTATTCTGCACTTCCAAGTTTTTCTCAGTCAGCACAATCAAAGCTGAGTTTAGGCCCTAGACACAATGTTCACTAGTCAAAATTGCCTTATACCTAGCATCAAAAAGGCTGGACAGGAAAGAGACAGTGGTTACTGGATCAATTCCAGATGGTCTCAAACAAATCAGTTGCATTGCTACAATTTCAAGCTGGTAGCTCAAACTACTTCTGTTCTGCACTTCCAAGCTTTTGTCTGCTAGCACAATCAAAGCAGACTTCAGGCCTAATATATAAATTACACTAGCAAAAGATACTTGGTAACTAGCATTACAAATTCCAGATTGCCTCTGGAATTTACTACAAGTTCTAACTGCTTGATGAAACTGGTTGTTTTTTAACTTTTTTTAGATGTTGACAGACTTTTATTTTTATTCTTTTATTTCTATGCAGTGCTGAGAATCAAACCCAGTGCCTCGCACATGTTAGGCAAATGTTCTACCACTGAGCTACAACCTCAGTCTCATTGTTCTGCAATTCCATACTCTTCTCAACCAGCAGATTCAAAGCAGTATTCAGGTTCAATAAACAATGTACCCTGACAAAAAATTCTTGGTACTTCAGATTACCAAGGTTGGGAGGCATGTTGGAATGGTGAATGAAACTATTTCCAAAGTTTCATTGAAATCTTTGTGTGGGGCCTCTTGATCCAGCCAGCACCCACCCAACAGCTGAGGAGGGTGTGGCAATGAAGTTGAAGAAAGACCTCCGGAGACCAGTTTCAGAGAACTTGACCTACTTTATTGTGACATAGGCAGGCTTATATTGTCAAGAAGTCACTGGGCAGAATATGTCTGATCCAATGGACTCCCAACATGCCCAGGGATCATAACCAATGAGCTAAAAGTTCACTGGCAGAAAAACAAGAGGCAAGGAACATTTTGAGGATGAAAGGGGGGCTAGGTTATCATAGTGATGGGGCTAAGTGTGATTAACATGCCAACCACAGTATCCGGGCTCAGTGTGCTGAATCCTGAAAGCCTCTCTCATAGGCAATGTAAGTCTCTTTCTACTTCATGTTTCCAATCTCCCCCATCTTTGTCTGCCAGAACCTCAGCTAGCATAGCTGTTTTGTGTTCTGCATTAGCTATTTTTCTGCATAACTGTCTAATGACAGAGTAAAATAAATGAACAGGATTGTAAGCAATGCCATTGTGATAATATTATATGGGGATACAAGTTTAGAAAGTAAGTTTTTCCAATATTCAGTTAAGACTTGAAAGAATGTGGAGACTTCCATGATTGACATTTTAGTTTTGTTAATTTTAACAATGACTTTGGTGAGATTACGCACAGTACTCACAAAATTAGCATCCCAAGCATGCTTGATATACTTGGAGAAATGGTGAAAATTTAAGGTTATATTTTCAGCAGTGGAAAATGTGGGTAACACAAATGTTTTGAAAATCAGGGTCACAGGTAAGTTTTTGAAACATAAACAATATATCTAATTGCTCTTGATGGAGATCGACTCTTGTTGGATAACTAGTAAGGCTGCACATGACAGTATATTTAAGTCAGTTTGGCTGGTAAATGCTTCTGCTGTGACAGTGGATAGATCATTTATGGTCTGCACTTTGAATGCTTTCAGTAAGTGAGATGGCAGCAGTGGCTGCAGTAGCAAGGGCAGTTACCAGGGCAATCACCCCTGCAATAATGAGGCTGTTTCAATAATGAAACATCTGGTGCAATATTGGATTTCATTCAGAAGATTCTTCACCTGCATATCCCATGGACACTTCCATTCTCAGGACATGTTCACCAGAAGCCATAGTGTGGGAGGGATTCTAAGAATAAACACGTTTAGCATTCATAGCAGGACTTAAGCAGTTAGAAAGCCAGCAGGAAGAGTTATGTGTACAAGGGACTTTTTCAGAGGTGGTATTTGGACTTTCCATCATATTAATTATCTGCATAATGAAGGTGGCATGACAAAAGTTTGAATATAATGGGTATGAGTATAATTAGAAACAAATTTAATAGAAAAAGTAGTTCCCATATTACTAATAGTCATATAACTGACCATGACCCATTTTATGGGTCTCATGGCCAGTAATATGGGTGTTATATCTGTCATGCTGAATTGATTCCCTGCATATTGGTTAGTTATAGATTGTCCAGAGTAGCAGGTTGCACAATAGCCTTGGTGATTTGGGGGTATATCTGTTATATTCCAGGGGCTGCACTTGACCAGGCACACAAATGTTGATATAATCCAGAAATGTTTCTAGTATCTAAGAGACAAGGCATAGGAGTAATGCATTGATTCCAAGGTATGGAGTTATTATCTGAGGGGGGTAATCCAAAAATAGATTTTGGGGAAGCTAGGAAAAGTCTTTTTTGCATTAACCTTTGGGGGGATTTAAGAGCATTGGTCTTATTAACTATAATCCTTATCTGATAAGATTAAGTTAACATAGGAGTAGTTATACTTATCTACAATAGTCTCTTCAGCAAGGGAGAAGCAAAGAGGTGGGTTTGGATTATAGGTGTTATTCATAGTACCTGAGAAAGAAGTAGGTCTATTAGGCAATGGAATACTAGTATTCCATTGTAAGGTAGTTAATGTCATACTTAGTTCAGGGTCAATGATATTTGAGTCATTAGAGAAGGATCTTGGTAATGCTGCTTCCCAATTTGCTACTGCCAAAAGTGGTGGTCTGGTGACCAAGGCCCAATTCTCCTGATGATTAGCTTCACTGTTTTCTGTTAGAGCTGCACATTGCAACACTACCATCATAGGTCCTGGAATAAGGCCCCCACCAGGTGAGGGACCATTCTGGTAGCTTGCTCAACTAGGCCTTTAAGATCACCCCAGGTTACTTATGTGACACTTGTCTGCATTATCAAGTCCTGCATTTGAGGGGTATCTCTTCCAATGATAGTTCTTTCACCTTTTTTGTCAGTGGTTTGAGGGATCCAGGACTTGACATTTCTAGGAGGTACCCAGACAGGTTAAGGCTCTTCCTCTGTAAAGAGACATGTAAACCCTCAGCCCATTGTTAGACAGGGCTCTGGAACTTTCCAAATATTGGTCATGGGGTCCTTCCATAAAACCATAGGCAAGTAAGAGGACCCATTGAAAGGAGACCAATATTTATGGGCTGCTGTTTCTTCTGAAAATTTTGATGTGGTGAGAAAATTTAAAGTAAATAAAGCATAATGTGTGGGGAGTTAGTATAGCTTTCCCCCTCTGTTTTTGAAACATTGTTTTAAGTTGTTTATGAATGCACTCCACAATGCCTTGAGTTTGGGAGTTATAAGGTAATTCAGTCACACACTTTATGTGCCAAACTGAGCAGAACTTTTCAAAGAATTTGCTCATATAGTCTGGGCCATTGTCAGTTTTAATAGAAAAAGGGTCTCCTATAATTCTAAAACACTTAAGTAAATAAGAGATAACTCTTTCTGTGATTTCTCCAGTGGAAGGCATAGCCACAACAGTCTGAATAGATATCAATGGTTACATATATACATTTAAGCTTGCCAAAAGGAGAATAATGGGTGATATCCATTTGCCAAAAAGTATTGGATTTTAGTCTGTGAGGGTTTACTCCTGAGGGCTGTAGGGGCCCAATGGGAAGGAATGGAGCACACATTTTACAATCCCTAACCAATTGTTTGCAAGCTTCCTCAAGAAGGGCTGCAAACAGCTTATGTAGACTTAGGGCAAACTGGTGGGAATGTGTATGTAAATGGCAGGCTTGTTCAGTTACTGTCATGGCCTATATGGGCTGAGTGAATTGACCCACCATTTTATTGAGGTCTGCTAATGGTCCAGGTAAACTGGAATGTGACCTGATAATGTTGGATAAAAGAGGGCATCTTCTTGTTTCTAGCATAGTCTGGATGCTAGCAATCCAAACATCTAGTAGTTTGGTTAGATCTAGTTTGCAATAAGAATAACCAAGTTGGAGAATTAACTGGGAACAATATTGACTATCTGAAAATAGGTTAATGGGTTGTAAAAAGTGATTTAAAGCTGTATGGATGGCTACAAGTTCTAGATATTAGGGTACCCCCATAGCTTGTTTCTTCAAAACACCTGTTGTTTATTGGAGATTACATCCTAACTTACAATGGCAAAGGTGCCACTGGAACTGGAATCAGTGAAAACTAATATAGCTTCAGGAATGGACTGAGCAGACACAGGGCTGATTGGTTCAGAGTCTGGAGGAGTTTATCTTGAGGCAAATGACTGTCTGTTATGTCTGGGCATCCTTCTAACATATTGTATACAGGGATTATTTTGTAATAAAAAGTTCAATTCCTCTTTCGAGATTAGGAGTACCAATCTATCAGGCTCGATCCCATAAGTGCCTACACTCTTTGTTCTTAGCCTTCATACTAATGTGACTAGAGCATTGAATGGGCTTCAGATCTTAGCCACATTGTTGGAGGGCAAATGCACCTATTACAATATGTGCCATTTGGGTTGCCATAATACCCCTGTAGGAAGTCCTGCAGTTGCCAAAGCAATGGCATACATGTTCTTATTTGGGTCAAATCTGGATAACCAACTGAAGTGCTTGTTTTGCCTCAAGAGTTAACTCCTCAAAGAATTTTGTTGTGGGTCCCCTTAAGGCAATTGAATAAAGGAGTAAGTTTGGCTGTAGTAATCTTAAGCCAGGGCCTTATTCAGTTAATATGTCCTAATTGTACCTGAATATCATGTAAAGTTATTTGATTTAGAATGTGAATAATAGGCCCACTAGGGTTTATGGTGTTAGGGAGCACCAATGTGCCCAAGAAGCAGTAAGGTGGGCTCTTTTGTACCATTTTAGGAGCTATACAAAGTCCAATAGACTTTAAGTTGGTCTGTAGGATCATGAAGGCTTGTTCTAGATCATGTTCCTTGTATGGGCTAGCAGAATTTCATTCATGTAACATACTACTGTTAAGCAGGGTAGCTTAACAATGGTTTAACAGCCTGAAAGACATACATTTGACATATGGTTGGGCTATTTTTCTTCCCCTGAGGGAGGACTGTCCACTGGTATCTTTGTGTTGGTACCATGTTATTGGCGACAGGCACTGTGAAAGCATATTTGTCTCTATCTTGTGGATGTAGCAGAATACTGAAAAAGTAGTATTTAATGTCTAAAATTTACCCATGGGTAAACTGGTAGCCCTTGGTAAACCAGGCTGTGTAGTGCCCATTTTTTTTCATAACAGGGTTAATACCCCTGAGGTCACAGAGAAGCCTAAATTTTCCTTTTGTTTCCTTTTCTATGATAAAAATGGGAGTATTATATGGACTGGTAGAGGGTTCTATATGTCCAGAGACTTTAAATGTGACAATTTGTCTTTATAGGCCACTGCTCAATTCAGATAGGCTCTTCATGATGTCATTGTAGTTTAATGGGAGGTAATGTCTGAACAGTGGCCCTTAGAATTGGGGTTGCTTTTCTTTCAACTCTCTCCAGTTTGGATCATATAGGTCTGTGTCTATAATTTCTTCATAAAAGGCCTTGTCATCAGTAGTAAGAATAGCTCCCATGTACACAGTTCAGAGAAAGGATTAGACTCTGACCACGGGGAGGGGTGGGTTCTGGTCAAGGTGGTTGGGGCCTGTTAAGGTTGTCCAGTTACTCCTCAGCTATTTGTAACTGCTGCATGAGATTAGATAGTGAGGGGTTAATCTTCTTTGGCTTAATTATCCCTGTTTTAGCTTCTTTCTCTACCTGTTGTGCATTGAAAGGTTGAGCCTCTGCCTTCAAAGTAAGTAAGCTCTTCCTCAATTTACTTTTGTTCCCCCTCTTGACTCTCTATTTCTGCTGCTGCTTCAGCCATGATCTGACAAGGATCCAACCCATGGTGCCCCAAAGATTGTTGAATGGCTGTGATAAAGGGGAAAAATTTAGACGTAGGCAATATCCTTGTCTGACCTCTTCTTCCCTAGCATTGACCATGATACTTTCCCATATCTCTGGATCAAACAATCAGCAACTTTAACCCAAGGATTAGTGTCCAGTACTACATCCCAAAATTTTTGTGCTCCCTTTTTATTCAATGTTAGTCTTCTTGTACTAAGAAGGGTACACAGAAGTTGCAGCTGGGGGTCCCACTTGAAGGATGGTAGATTGCCCATACTTCCCCTAATTCCTACAGGGTTCTACACCAACGCTTACCTGCTGACCTCAGGTCCCTGTTCAGGGTGCCAAAATGTGGGGTCTCTTGGTCCACTGGGACCCACCAAACAGCTGAGAAGTGTGTGGCAACAGAGTTGAAGAAATACCTCCAGAGACCAGTTTCAGAGAACTCAATCTACTTTATTGTTACATAAGCACGCTTATATTGTCAAGCAGTCCTGGGCAGAATATGTCTGAGAGTTTTAAAATGCAATGGGCTTCCAGCATGAGGAGGTTGCAGACAGTGCTGTTGGCCAGTAGTTCAAATGGTTCAGAGTAATATCCTTCAAGTGCTGTGAAGAGGTAGTGCTTCTTGCTACTTCAACCCCAGACAAACACAATTTTTCACTGGAAATCAAAAGGATATCTGCACATTGAAGGGGTTAGCACAAATTTCTGTGTTCTGCACTTCCAAGCTCTTCTCAGTTAGCACATGCAAAGTGTTGTTCAGGCCCAAGATACAATGTTCACTAGCCCAAAGTTCCTTGTGCCTAGGCTCAGTAAGGTTGGAGAGGAAAGCAACAGTGTTTACTGGATTAAGTGATCTAAGAGAGAATCAGGTGTCCAGCTACAATTATAAGTTACTAGCTCAAACTGCTTGTTCTGCAGTTCCAAGTTCTTCTCAGTCAGCACATGCAAAGGAGAGTTCAGGCCCCACATACAAAGATCACTAGTATTTGGAAAACACAAAATGGCTTTGAAAGGGATACCCTGTACCTATAATTACAAAGTTTGGCATGGAGAGTGGAAATGGTGAGGAGATCTCTTCCCCAAGATTTCTTTGAAATCTGTTAATGAAAACTTTCCAGGAAATGCACTTTGATTGTATTTGCCTATCAGCAAAAATCTGCAGATACCCATGTATGACGATGCTGTATACAAACTCAATTTTAATCAGCGCTGAGAAACACTTTTGCTTCACATAGTTCAACAAGAGACAGAAGTCAATTGTCCCACTGAGATCAATGTGCATTGCTACAAGATGAACTGTCAGCAGAAACCACTTTTCTTCAGCACTTCTAAGCTGTTCTTAGCCAGCATACTAAGTTCAGGACAGCATAATACAACATTCACTAGCCCAAAATGTCTTGTACCTATAATAAAAAATGCTGGACAGGAAGTAGACTGTAGTTACTGGATCAATTCCAAATGGTCTTACTGATAATTGTGTTGTTCTAAGTTCAAGTTGCTAGCCCAAACTGCTTCAGTTCTGCGCTTCCAAGCCCTTCTCAGTGAGCACATTCAAAGGAGAAGTCAGGCCCCAGATACAAAGAGCACTCATACCTAGAACACCAACTTTGGGGTAAACAGTGGAACTAGTGAAGGCATCCATTCCCCAAGGTTTCATTGAAATCAATTTTTGAAAAATTTTCAGAAAACCCACTTTATTTATATTTGCCTGGTTGCAACCAAGTTCAGTTACCAAAGCACACAGATACTGTAAGGTGGCACCATTCTAATCAGTGCTGAGAAGCACTTTTGCTTCACCAGAGACAGAAGTCAACTGTCCATTGAGATCAAGGTGTGTTAGGACAAGATGAACCTGTCAGAAAAAGTTGCTTTTTTTTTTTTTTTTAGCATTTCAAGCTGTCCTCAGCCAGCACATTCAAATCATTGTTGAGGTGCAAGATACAACAATCACTAGCCAAAAATCCCTTGTATCTCAGTCACCAAGGTTGTGCAGGAAATAGACAGTGGTTACTGGAACCATTCCAGATAGTCTCACTTAGAATCAGGTGTGTTGTTACAATTCAAGCTGCTAGCTGAAACTGTTTCTGTTCTGCACTTCCAAACTGTTCTCAGGCAGCATATTCAAAGCACACTTCGGGCCCAATATATAAAGTGCACCAGCAAAAGATACTTGGTATCTAGTATTACCAATTCCAGATGGTCTCACTGAGAATCAGGTATGTTTCTACAAGTTCTAGCTGCTGGCTCTAACTGCTTATTTCCTAAAATCCCAAGCTCTTCTCAGCAAGCACATTCAATGCAGTTTAGGCACAGTAAACAAAGTGCCCTGGCAAAAGATCCCTGGTACCTAGGATTACCAATTTTGGGGAGGCATGCTGGAATGCTGAGTGAAACTACTTTCTAGTGTTTTATTGAAATCCTTGAACTTTTTTCAGAGAACTCAATTTAACTGCAGTCTTTGTGACTGAGTACATTCAAAACATTATTAAACCCCACTATTCAAATTGAACTAGCATGAGAGCCCTTGTACATATGATCACCTAGTGTGGGGAGGAAAGTCAAAAAGAGTTGATTGAATCCAAGTTTCCTTGGAAGCCATTCTAAAGTCTCATTCAGGAATTCGTGTCAAGTTCATTGAGAGGCTTGCAGACAGTGGTGTTGACCAGGACTTCAAAAGGTTCAGAGTAATATCCTTCCATCTTGTGCTGCAAAGTGCTAGTGCTTCTTGCTACTTCAACTGCAGGCAAAGCACAATTTGCTCACTGCTAACCAAAGGGATATCTGTACATTGAAGCAGCTAGCACACTGCTTGCTTTCTGTACTTCTGAGCTCTTCTCAGTTAGCACATTCCAAGCAGAGTTCAGGCCACATATACAAAGAGTGCTAGTGCTTGCAACACACAAATTCCCTTGGAAGGAATCCCTTGTATGTGGGATAACCAAGTTTGGTTTGTAGAGTGGAAATGTGGAAATCCATTCCCCAAGACTTTATTGAAATTCATTAATAAAATCTTTCCAGGAAAAGCACTTTGTTCATATTTGCCTGGTGGCAATCACCTTCAGCTATCCACGTACACAGATGATTTAAAGTGACACCTTTCTAATCAGTGCTGGGAAGAACTTTTGCCTCACAGTAGTTCAACCAAAGACAGAAGTCAAATGCCCTATTGAGATCAAGGTGTGTTGCTACAAGATGAAGCTGCAACAAGAAACTGCTATTGTGAAGCACTTCTACACTGTTCTCAGCCAGCACATTCAAAGCAGAGTTCAGGACCAATATATAAAGTGCACTAGGGAAAGATACTTGGTACCTAGTATTACCAATTCCAGATGGTCTCACTGAGAATCTGGTCTGTTGCTACAAGTTCTAAATGCTCAATTAAATGCTTCTGTTCTGCAATTCCATGATTTTCTAAGTCAGCACATTCACAGCAGAGTTCAGGCCCAAAATGCAATGTTCACTAGCCAACAATGCTTTGTCCCTAGTATCACCAAAGTTGGGTAGGAAAGAGGCAGTGGTTGCTGGATTAATTCCAGATGATCTCACTGATAATCTAGTGTGTTAATACAAGTACAAAGTACTATTTCAAACTGCTTCTGTTGTGTACTTCCCAGCTCTTCTCAGCCAGCATATTCAAAGGAGAGGACAGGCCCTAGATACAAAGAGCACTAGTACTTGAAACACACAAAATGCCCTTGAAAGGGATCCCTTGCACCTAGGATTACTAGGTTTGGGGTGAAGAGTGGAAAAGTTATAGAGATCAATTCTACAAGATTTTATTGAAATCCTTTGGTGAGAGCTTTCCAAGAAATGCACTTGTTTTGTATTTGCCTGGTGGGAATCAACTGTAGCTACAGAAGTGCACAAATGCTGTAAGGTGATACCATTCTAATCAGTGCTGAGAAGCACTTTTGCTTCACAGTAGTTCAACCAGAGACAGATGACAATTGTCCCATTGAGAAAATGTGTGTTGCTACAAGATGAAGCAGCCAGTAGAAACTGCTTTTTTTTAGCACTTCCATGCTGTTCTCAGCCAGCACATTCAAAGTAGACTCAGGCCTCAGATACAAAGAGCATGAGTACTTACAATACACAAAAATCCCCTGAATGAGATTACTCATACCTAGAATTACCTGGTTTGGGGTGGAAGTGGAAATGTAGAGGAGAACCATTCTCTAATATTTCATTGAAATCTGTTGTTGAAAACTTTCCAGGAAACCAGTTTATTTGTATTTATCTACTGGCAATCAACTGCAGCTACCCAAGTACACAGATCCTATAAGGCAACAACATTCTAAACAGTGTGGAGAATCAGCTTTGCTTCACAGGAATTCAACCAGAGACAGTAGTCAGTTGTCCCATTGAGATCAAGTTGTGCTGCCAGAAGATGAAGGTGCCAGCAGAAACTGCTTTACTTCAGCACTTCCAGGCTGTTCTCAGCCAGCACATTCAAAGCAGAGTTCAGGCTCAATATATAAAGTATACTCGCAAAAGATAATTGCTATCTAAGCTTGACCAACTCCAGATGGTCTCACAGAGAATCAAGTTCAAGGTGATAGTTCAAACAGCTTCTGTTCTGCATATCCAAACTCCTTGCAACCAGCACATCAAAGCTGAGTTTAGGTGAGAGATACAATGATCACTAACCAAAAATACCTTGTACCTAGTATCACCAAGGCTGGTGAGGAAAGAGACAGTTGTTACTAGATCAATTCCAGATGGTCTTTCTGAGAAACTGGTTGTTGCTACAAGTTCCAGCTGCTAGTTCAAACCCCTTCTGTTCTGCCCTACCAAGCATTTCTCAGCCAGCACATTCAAACCAGAGATCAGGTCCTAGATACAAAGAGCACTAGTATGCTGAATACACAAAATATCCTTAAAAGGGATCCTTTTTTTTTTTTTTTTCTCACTGAAAAGCATAATGATATCTGCACTTTGAAGCAGCTAGCACAAACTGTGTGCAATCTGCCCTTCCAAGGTCTTCTCAACCAGCATGTTCAAAGCTGAGTTCAGGCCAAAATTCAACATTCACTAGCTAAAAATTTCTTGTACCAAGGATCCTGAAGGTGAAGAGGATAGAGACAGTGGTTACTGGATCAATTCCAAGTGGTCTCACTGAAAATTACATGTGTAATTACATGTAGCAACATGTCAGTCTGGTAGCTTAAACCACATCTATTCTTCACTTCTAAGCTCTTTTCAGTGAGCCCAAGAAAACGGAGCTCAGAACCAAGATACATTGTTCACTAGCCAAAATTCCCTTGTACCTAGGATCACCTAGATTGGGGAGGAAACAGTGCTTACTGGATCAATTTCCAAAGTTTTCATTGAAATCCATTTGTGAAAACATTTCAGAAAATGCATGTTTTTTTCAATTTGCCTTCTGGAAATCCACTGCATCTTGACTCATGTTTGCTGACACTATAATGTGAAACTACATGAATCAGTATGGAGAAGCACTTTTGCTTTTTGGAAGTTTAACCAGAGAAAACAATCAATTGTCTAACTGAGAATAATGAGTGTTCATGCAAATTCAAGCTGTGATCTCAAATCACATCTTTTCTGCATTTCCAAATTCTTCTCAACTAGCACATTCAAAGCAAAGTTCAGGCCCCAAATACAAGGAACACTAGTACTTGGAATGCATAAAATGCACTTGAGAAGGATCTCTTGTATACCAAGTTTGGGGTGTAAAATGGAAATGGTAAGTAGATCCATTCCCCCAAATTTCATTGAAATCCATTGGTGAAAACTTTGAAGGAAATGCACTTCATTTGTATTTCCCTGCTTGCAATCAACGGCAGCTACCCAAGTATACAGACTCTGTAATGTGAATCCATTCTAATCAGTGTTGAGAAGCACTTTTGCTTCACAGTAGTTCGACCAGATACAAAACTCAATTGTCTTATTGAGATCATGTAATGTTGTGACAAGATGAGGTTGCCAGCAGGAACTGCTTTTGTTCAGCACTTCCAAGCTGTTCTCAGCCAGGACATTTAAAGCAGCATTCAGCCCAAATAAGAAAAATGCACTGGCAAATATCTTTGGTACCTAGGATTACCAAGTTTGGGGAGGCTTTTTGGAATGACCAGTGAAACTATGTACCAAAGTTTGATTGACATCTTTGAGTTTCTTTCAGAGACCTCACTTTAACTGCCATCTCTGTGATTGAGTGCATTTAAAGCTCTCCTCATCCCCACTCTTCAAAGTGAATTAGCATTAGAGCCCTTCTACCTATGATCACCAAGTGTGGGGCGGAAAGGCTAAATGATGAGGTGATGAAATCCACAATGTTTCCTTCAATCCGTTCTAAAGTCTTGTTCAAGAGTTCAACTCAGTTGCATTTACCACTTTGCAGAAAATGCTCTTTTCAGTAGTTGTTTAAAGTGGTTTAAAGTGATATCCATCCTTCAAGTGTCGCAAATGGCTTGTTAAGCTTGTTCCTTCAACCCCAGACAAAGCAAAATTTTGCTCACTGAAAACCAAAAGGATATCTGCACTTTGAAGTGGCTAGCACACACTGCTTGCATTCTGCCCCTCAAAGTTCTTTTCAGTCAGCACATTCAAAACTGAGTTCAGTTCCAAGGTACAATGTTCACTAGCCAAAAATGTCTTGTTCCTAGGATCACCAAAGATAGGGAGGAAAGAGACAGTGTTGACTAGATCAATTTCAGATGGTCTCACTGGGAATCAGATGTGTTGCTACAAGTTGAAGCTACTAGCTCAAACCACTTCTGTTTTCCACTTCCAAGCTCTTCTCAGCCAGCACATTTAAACTTGAGTTCAGGCCCAAAATAAAAGGGCACTAGTAATTGGAATACACAAAACACACCTGAAAAGCATCCATTCTACCTAAGATTACCAAGTTTGGGGTGTAAAGTGGAAATGGTGTGTAGATCCATTCCCCAAGATTTTATTAAAATCCATTGGTGAAACTTACCAGGAAATGCACTTCATTTGTGTTTGTCTACTGGCAATAAAAGGCAGTTACCCAAGTACACAGACACTGTAAGTTGACACCATTCTAATCAGTGGTGAGAAAGACTTTTACTTCACAGTAGTTCAATGAGAGAAAAAAAATCAATTGTTTCATCAAGATCAAGGTGTGTTGCTGCAAGATGAAGCTGCCAGCAGAAACCACTTTGTTCAGGACTTCTAAGCTGTTCTCAGACAGCACATTCAATGCAGAGTTTAGTTCTAATAAACAAAGTGCACTGGCAAAAGATCCTTGGTTCCTAGGATTACCCAGTTTGGGGAAGCATATTGGAATGGTGAGTGAACTTTTCCCCAAATTTTCATTGAAATCCTTGTAACTTTTCAGAGAACTCACTTGAAGTGCAGTCTCTGTGACTGAGTACATTCAAAGTACATTTGAACCACACTATTCAAAGTAAACTGGCATGAGAATCCTTGTACCCAGTATTGTTAAGTGTGAAGAGGAAAGGCCAAATGATGAGTTGATCGAATTCCCAAGGTTTTTTTGAAAGCCATTCTAATGTCTTGTTCAGGAATTCATCTCAGTTTCATTTACTGGTTTATAATAAATGCTACTTACCAGTAGTTCAAAAGTTTCAATGTAATATCTTTCATTCAAGTGCTGCAAAATGCTAGCTCTTCTTGTTACCTTAACCCCGAAAAAGCACAATTTGTTTACTGAAACAAGAAGGATATCTGCCCATTGAAGCACTAAGAATAAACTGCTTGTTTTCTGCACTTCCAAGCTCTTCCCAGCCAAAATTATTATTCCAAAATACAAAGGAATAAATAAAATGCACTTGAAAGGGATCCCTTGTACCTAGGATTATCATGATTGGAATGCAAAGTGGAAATGGTAACAATCCATTTCCCAAGATTTCATTGAAATCCATTCATGAAAATTTTTCAGGAAACACACTTCATTTGTATGTGCCTGCTGGCAATCAACATCAGCTACCTAAGTACCCAGATGCTGTAAGGTGACATCATTCCAATCAGCGCTTCACAGTATTTCAACCAGAGATAAAAATCAATTGTCTCATTGAGATAAACTTGTTGCAAGATGAAGCTGCCAACAGAAACCACTTTTATTCAGTACTTCCAAGGTGTCCTTAGGCAGTACATTCAAAGAAGAGTTCAAGCCCTGTAATCTAAGTCCAATGGCAAAAGATCCTTGGTACCTTTGATTACCATGTTTGGGGAGGCATGATGTAGTGATGAGTGCAACAATTTCCCAAAGTTTTATTCAAATTATTGGAACATTTTCAGAGAACTTAATTTTTTTTTTTTTACAGTTTTAAATGCTCTTTTTTTTTAATTCAATAGTTTTATTTTTTATTTTTTTAATTAAAAATCATAAATTTACATAGGGCAATGTTGTTTGATTCATTCTGTTATTTTTTTTCCTTCCCCCCTACCCCTCCCACCCCTCTTTTCCCTCTATACAGTCCTTCCTTCCTCCATTCTTACCTCGACCTATACCCAAAGGACTTAAAATCAGCATACTACAGAGAACTTACTTTTTTTTTTTTACTGTGAACACATACTTTATAATATAGGAATGCAAATAAAGTTCTGAAAAAAGCATCAAGCAAAAGTGAGGCGTTTGAAATCGTATAAAAATGTTAACACCTTACTGTAGGGGGTACTGCAGGATGTGTGGCTTAACCTGAAGACCTGGACTTGCCTGTGAAGACCAAATGGTAGACTGGTGGAACTTACTCTGAAGAGAGGAAGTGTCGGTGAGGTGGCATGTTGTGGTCCAGTTCTGTCTTTTGCAGCTTTCCCTCAGATTGGCTAGAAAAACTGCTTCAGCTTTGTCTGCCTGGCTTTTCTCCTCAGATCTTTAAGTGTTTCCGAATAAGGGACGAATGCAGTGGAGGTGAGGTGCTTAAACGTGAGGCTGCGTTCAAGCACAGGGTCACACTCTTCCATGTCACTGAAAAGTTTTCCAGGGCAGAATTCCATTCTGATATTTTGGCTGCTGTAAGAGGAATGATTCTTGGAGTCAGTCACGGGATGACTGTCATCACTGTCTTTACTTTCATCACTGACTCTGATGCCATTTTTTGCCATCTCATCCAGATCTTTGTTGGTGGGTTCTACTGCCTTCTCTGCCAAAATTTCCTCCACATCTTCTTCCCTCATGTCACTGAAACCTTCTCCACTTATTTGTTGTGCAGTATGCATTATGGTTTTGACAGTATTCTTTATATTTTCTGTAACACCTTCGAAGCCTTCAAAAGTTTTCACAGAGTCTGGCCAAACATTTTCCCAGCAGTTATTGATAATAGCCTGTTTGATGTTATCCCAAGCTATGCCAACATAATCAATAACATTGCGGATAGTCACTGATTTCCAGTAATCTATCATGGTAGCTTCTTCATTGGCAGCAAGAGTTTCACAAGCTTTACTGTACAGCTCTCTCATATAGTGCGCCTTGAAAGCTTTTATTATGCCTTGACTGAGGGGCTGGATGAGAGATGTAGTATTTGGGGGTAGGAAAAGAACTTCCACATTGGGGTGAGCATTTTCTAGTTCTTCATGGCAGTGAACTGGGGCATTATCCAAAATTAATAAAACCCTAAAGGCAAGGTTTTTGCTCTAGAGATAGCATTCAACTTCTGGGACGAATCCCAGAATATTTCAGATGCCATCCATGCTTTTCTGTTCCATCTCCAGTGGACTGGCATACAGTTCAAGTTCTTCCCTTTAAGTGCACGTGGGCTTTGGACTTTGTACACCATTAGGGGCTTGCACTTAAAGTCACCCTTAGCATTGGTGCATAGCAGCAAGGTTGCATGATTTCTGAGTATTTTAGAACCAGTACCCTGGGAAGCTGTTTGCATCACATAAGTTCGTTTGCCAACATTCTTGTAAAACAAGCCAGTCTCATCAGCATTGAAAACTTGCTCTTCAACATAACCCTTTTCATGTATAATACTTGACAGATATTTTTTAAATTCTTCTGCAGCTTCCTGTTGTGCAGAACCACTCTTGACTGCAAGTTTAAAGTTTTTCATGCCGTATCGTCTTTTGAAACGTGCAAGCCAGCCTGCACTAGCTGAGAACGGTTTAATATGTTCTTGACCCTGGGTTACATGACTATAGATTTCTTTGGCTTTCAGCCTCACAACAATGCTGTCCACTATACTTTTTTTGTTGGTCATCATCTCGTGAATCCACAAATTTAGTTGCCTTTCCATCTTCTCCATGGCTGCATCAAGCACTACAGATGTTACTTTAGCACTTTCTGGAGCAGCCTCACGCACAGACCTGTGAATCTCTTCTTCCTTTTTCTGGATGTACCGTATTGTTGACTCATTAACATTGAACTCCCGGCCAACAGCAATATAACTCAGGCCTGAACTAAGCTTATCTAGCACACGTATTTTTTCTGTAAGACACATCACAACCTTCTTATGCTTAGGAATGCTAGACAGCACTTTAGCACTACGCTTGGAGGCCATTTAAAACAGCAAAATCACCAACTAAAAGTACAAATATCGAAAAACATCGTTCCTAGATTGTGTAAAGGACATCATTTAAAGTTTGAGAACTAACAAGAAAGTGGATCATGGCCTTCTTCAGGTCCTACTGGGAATGTACACACAAAGTAATTAGTTTCTCACTGCTCTGTACTTGTCAATAAATGTGAATGTGCCATGAGTATTTATTTTGGAGTTACATATGTATGGTCTCTTGCAAAAAAAGATGCTGTGATCAGTAAGGCTTAAGCATAAAAATAGATTAGCATACAATTCTGTGGGATGAATAGATTGGGAATGACTTACAGGAGAAAATAATGTTTGCCTTTTAAAGGAGAGTTTTTTCAGACATTTCTTAAGATGGAGAATGGGAATCATATCTCTATTGTACTTAGATTCCATTGGGTATTTTTGTTTTTTAAAGATGTAACAATTTTAAAATGGCATTGTCAGAGTCAGAAATTACATCCTTTCCAAATATTTAGAATGACAAGAAAATTCAGATATCAATTACACATGTGTATAATCTTGGAAAATGCTTCCAGGGTGGAGAGGGGCACAATGGGTGAAGCGGCGGCTTTGGTTTTGCTGTTCTACTCTTCTGAAAAAAATAACTCTTTTCAGCGTGGAGGGAAACATGTTAGCCCTTTCTCCTGAGGACTTTCCAAGCCTCACTTGATCTCTTATGGCATCCTATGAATACCCCGGTCATAACCTGATTTTAAGCGACCCAGACACTCTGCAATGCATCCACAGTACTCCTGACACCAGCCCAAGGGACGCTGAGCCCTCCCCATAGCACGGAAGGCCCAAACGCCTTCAGTGCCCTCGATGATGTGCGAGTGTAAACGGCAAGGCTCGATTCGGACGCGGTTCAGAACGGAAAGGTTCTCATTTACAAATGATCCTTAGTTTAAAAGCGACAGGCTGCTGTGGCGTCTCGGGCTCCCCTGGCCGTTCCTGGTTTGCGGGCTTTCGGCCGGGTCGGCGCCAGCTGCTCGGGCTAATCGTCCGTGAAGCACGCGGCCATGAGCCAGGCGAGGACGCACGGGGTCGGGGACGCTCGGGCTGCCGCGGCCGTCCTCCCGGCCCTCCGCGCGGGCGGCGTCCGCTGGTCGACGAGCCGGGGCCGCCGGGCGCGGGGCGTGCTGGCCGGGGAGCCGACGAGGGGCACGGCCAGAGAACTTACTTTAACTGCAGTCTTTGTGACTGAATGTATTCAAAGCTCTCCTCAATGCCACTCTTCAAAGCAAACTAGCATGACAACCCTTTTACTTAGGATCACCAAGTTTGGGGAGGAAAGGCTAAATGATGCTGGATGGAATTCCAAAATTTCCTTGGAAGTCATTCTAAAGCCTTGATCAGGAATTCACTTCAGTTGCATTATGTCTTGCAGAATATTCTGTTTACCAGTAGTTCAAATGGTTCAAAGTAATATCCCTCCTTCACTTGCTCCAAATCACTAATGCTTCTTGCTACTTTAGCTCTAAACAAAGCACAATCTGCTCACTGAAAACAAAAAGGATATCTCCACATTGACGTGGCTAGCACAAACTGCTTGGTGTTCTATGCTTCCAAGATCTCCTTAGCCAGCAAATTCAAAGCTGAGTTCAGGCCCAAGACACAACATTCAGTAGCAGGATATCCCTAGGATCACCAAAGTTGGGGAGGAAAAAGACAGTGCTTACTGGATCAATTCCCAAAGATTTGACTAAAATCCATTTGTAAAAACTTTAAAATAATGCACTTCACCTCCATTTGCCTGCTGGCAATCAACTACAGCTACACACATATGAAGAATTTGTAATGTGAAATCATTATAATGAGCCTGGAAAATTACTTTTGCTTCCTGGTGGTTTAACCAGAGGCAAGAATCAATTGTCTCACTGAGAAGCAGGTATGTTGCTACAAGTTCAGGCTGCTACACAAACCACTTTTTCTCAGCACCTTCAATCTGTTCTCAGTCTGAACATTCAAAGCAGAATTCAGGCCCAATATACAAAGTGCAAAAGCTCCTTTTGACCAATGTTTACCACTTTGGGAAAGCATGATGGAATGGTTTGTGAGAAAATTCACCAAAAAGTGTCATTGAATTTCTTTTTAAACTTTTTCAGAAAATGCACTTCAACTGTAAGGGTTTTGATCGAGTACATTCAAAGCACACTTGAGGCCCCATATTGAAAGTGCACTAGCATGAGAGCCCTTGTACCTAGGATCACCAAGATTGGTGAGGAAAGGCCAAGAGATGAATGAATGAATTCCCCAAAGTTTCATTGAGATCCAGTTGTTAAAACTTTTCAGAATATGAACTTTATTTGCATTTGCAACATGGCAATCAACCACATCTACCCATGTATCCAGACACTATAATGTGACCCCATTCTAATCAGCAACGAGAATCATTTTTGCTTCAAGGTAGTTCAACCACAGACAAAAGTCAATGACATCATTGAGATCAGTGTGTGTTGGTACAAAATGAAGTTGCTAGCACAAACCCCTTTCATTCAGCAATTCCAAGCTTTTCTCAGCCAACAAATTCCAAGGAGAGCTCAGACGCAAAATATAAAGTACACTCACCAAAGCTTCCTAGTACCTAGGGTCACCAAGTTTGGGAACCATGTTGGAATGGTGAGTTAGACTCTACCCCAATGTTTCATTGAAATCCCTTTTGAATCTTTGTCAGAAGTCTCCCTTCAAATAACAGTGGTTGTGATTGAGTACATCTAAAGATCTCTCAAGTCCAATATTCAAAGTTAACTATCAGGAGAGCCCTTGTGCACAGGATCACCACGTTTGGGAAGGAAAGACCCAAAGATTAGTTCATCAATTCTACCAAGAATAATTGAAATCCATTTTAAGACTTGTTCAGAGAAATCACATCAGTTGTATTTATTGACTTGCAACAAAATACCCTAATCAGTAGTGAAAATATTTCAATGAAAAATTCTTCCTTCAAGTGCTGATAATCTCTTGTGCTTCTTACTATTTGAACCACAGAGCACAATTTGCTCACTGAAAACAAAAAGTTGTTAGCAGCTGTTAGCAGAAACTGTATGTGCTCTGCACTTCCAAACTCATCTCAGCCAGCACATTCAAAGACAAGTTCAAGCCCAATAAACAAAGTGCACTGACAATAGAACCTTGGTACCTAAGATTACCAAATTTGGGGAGACATGTTACAATTGAGAGAGAAATTGTTTCTGAAAGTTTCATTGAAATCTTTCCTGAAACTTTTTCAGAAATCTCACTTCAACTGCAGTGATTGTGTTTGAGCACATTGAGAGCATTCTTCAAGCCCAATAGATCCCTTGTACCTAGGATCACCAAGTTTGGTGAGGAAAGGCCAAATGACGAGTTGACAAATTCTATGAAGTTTCATTGAAATCCATTCTAAAACCTTGTTCAGAGAAATTGCTTCATTTTCATTTACCAGCTATCAAGAAAATGCCTTTACTGATATTACAAATGGTTCAAAGTAAAATTCTTCCTTCCAGTGCTGAAAATTGCTTGTGTTTCTTGCTACTTCAACCACAGAGTAAGCAAAATTTGTTCACTGAAAACAAAAAGGTTATCTGCATGTTGAAGTTGCCTGCACAAACAGCTAGTGTTCTGCATTTTAAAGCTCTTAGCCAGCACATTCAAATCAGAGTTCAGGCCCCAGATACAAAGTGCACTAGCACTTGAAATATACAAATGCACTGGAAAGAGATCCCTTCTATCTAGGATTACCATGTTTGGGGTGGCAAGTGGAAATGGTGAGTGGATCCATTCCCCAAGTTTTCTTTGAAATCCAATTGTGAATACTTTTCAGAAAATGCACTTCATTTGCATTGGCCTGTTGACAATCAATGGCAGCTACCCAACTGCACAGACTTTGTAACATGACACCATTGTAATCAGTGCTGAAAAGCACTTTTGCTTCATGGTAGTTGAACCAGAGGCAAAAGTGAATGGTCTCATTGAGATCAAGATGTTGTAGGAGGAAGCTGCTAGAACATTGTTCAGCAAATCCAAGCTGTTCTCAGCCAATCTATTTAAAGCAAAACTCAGGCCCAAAATGTAAGATACTCACCAAAGAACCCTTGTACCTAGGATATGGGGAGGCATGTTGGAATGGTGAGTGAGAAAATACCCCAAAGTTTCATTGAAATTTATTCTAAAAACTTGTTTTTTTTATTGTAAACAAATGGGGTACAACTTGTTTCTCTGTACATAAATTGAGGCATACCATTTGTGTAATCATACATTTACATAGGGTAATGTTGTTTGATTCATTCTGTTATTTTTTTCCTTCCCTTCCACCCCTCCCAACCCTCCCACCCCTCTTTTCCCTCTATGCAGTCTCTCCTTCCTCCAATCTTGCCTCCCTCCAACCCCTCATTATGTGTCATCATCCACTTAGAAGCAAGATCATTCGTCCTTTGGTTTTTTGAGATTGGCTTATCTCAGCATGATATTATCCAATTTCATCCATTTGCCTGCAAATGCCATAATTTTATTATTCTTTATGGCTGATAAATATTACATTGTATATAAAAATCACAGTTTCTTTATCCATTCATCAATTGAAGGACATCTAGGTTGTTTCCACAATCTGGCTATTGTGAATTGAGCAGCTATGAATATTGATGTGACTGCATCTCTGTAGTATGCTGATTTTACGTCCTTTGGGTATAGGGCAAGGAGTGGGATAGCTGGGTCAAATGGTGGTTCCATTCCAAGCTTTCTAAGGAATCTCCATACTGCTTTCCAGAGTGGCTGCACTAATTTGCAACCCCACCAGCAATGTATGAGTGTGCCCTTTTCCCCACATCCTCTCCAACACCTTTTGTTGCTTGTATTCTTGATAATGGCCATTGTAATTGGGGTGAGATGGAATCTTAGGATAGTTTTGATTTGCATTTCTCTTATTACTAGAGATGTTGAACACTTTTTCATTTATCTGTTGATTGCTTATAGATCTTCTTCTGTGAAGTGTCTGTTCATTTCCTTAGCCCATTTGTTGATTGGGTTATTTGTTTTTTTCCATACCCATGGGGTTGGGGATTTGAACCCCGGCCTCTCCGCTTGCAGAGCGAGCGCCCAACTGGATGCTCTATATCATCTGCTGATTGGGTTATTTGTATTCTTGGTGTCGAGTGATTTGAGTTCTTTATATTCTGGAAATTAGCACTCTATCTGAAGTATGAGTGGCAAAGACTTTCTCCCACTCTGTGGGCTCTCTCTACACATTGCTGATAGTTTCCTTTGCTAAGAGAAAGCTTTTAAGTTTGAATCTATTCCAGTTATGGATGCTTGCTTTTATTTCTTGTGCTATGGGAGTCCTGTTAAGGAAGTCTGATCCTAAGCCGACATGTTGAATATTTGGACCTCCTTTTTCTTCTATAAGATGCAGAGTATCTGGTCTGATTTCAAGGTCCTTGATCCATTTTGAGTTGGGTTTTGTGCAGGGAGAGAGATAGGGGTTTAGTTTCATTCTGCTGCATATGGATTTCCAGTTTTCCCAGCACCATTTGTTGAAGAGGCTATCTTTTCTCCATTGCATATTTTTGGCAACTTTGACTAGTATGAGAAAGTTGTATTTGTTTGAGTTTGTGTCCATGTTCTCTATTCTGTACAATTGATCTACCTGTCTATTTTGGTACCATGCCATTTTTGTTACTTTTGCTTTGTGAAATAGTTGAAGTTCTGGTATTTCAATACCCCCTGGTTCACTCTTCCTGTTAAGGATTGGATTTGCTATTCTGGGTTTCTAATTCTTTTTTTTTTAATAAGTGTTTTATGATTTATTCATATATTGCATTGTTTCACACATCAGATTCCCACACAGCACAATGCTTCTGCATTGATCTGATAATCTACTGGATGTTCTCCCACCAGGAAATACCACATTGACTTAGTTTCTGTTATTTGCTGAACTTTTTTATAACTATTTTGACAAGGCACTCCTAATTTTCTTGCTATTATATCTTTATTCATGACATTTATTTATTTCCAGATGTTGAACCAACCTTGCATCCCTGGGATAAAACCCACTTGGTTGTGATCCACTATCTTTTTAATATGTTTTTGTATGCGATTTGCTAAACTTTTGTTGAGAATTTTTGCGTCGATGTTCATTAAGGATATTGGTCTGAAATTTTCCTTCCTCGATGTGTCTCTGTCTGGTTCAGGTATCAGAGTGATATTGGCTTCATAGAATGAGTTTGGGAGGGTTCCCTCCTCTTCTGTTTCATAGAATACTTTGAGGAGTATTGAATGAGCTCATGTATGTCCTCCTGGTTCAGATTAGGTAATTCATATGTTCCTAGAAACTTGTTGATGTCTTCAAGGTTTTCTGTTTTGTTGGAGTATAGATTTTCAAAATAGCTTCTAATTATGTTTTGTATTTCACTCGTGTCTGTGGTGATATTTCCTTGTTCATTCCAAATTTTAGTAATTTGAGTTTTCTCTCTCTTTCTTTTTGTTAGTGTGGCTAAGGGTTTATCAATTTTGTATATTTTTTCAAAGAACCAACTATTTATTATGTTAATTTTTCCGATTGTTTCTTTTGTTTCAATTTTGTTGATTTCGGCTCTGATTTTAACTATTTCCTGTCTTCTACTACTTTTGGTGTTGGTCTGCTCTTCTTTTTCTAGGGCTTTGAGCTGTAGTGTTAAGTCGTTTATTTGTTGATTTTTACTTCTTTTGTTGAATGTGCTCCGTGAAATAAATCTTCCTCTAAGTACTGCTTTCATAGTGTCCCAGAGATTTTAATACGATGTTTCTTTGTTCTCATTTACTTCTAAGAATTTTTTTTTATTTCCCTCCTGATGTCTTCTGTTATCCATTCATCATATAATAGTGCATTATTTAATCTCCAAGTGTTGGAGAAGTTTCTGGGTTTTATTCTGTCATTTATTTCTAATTTCAATCTATTATGATATGATAGAATACAAGGTAGAATCTCTATCTTCTTGTATTTGCTAACATTAGCTTTGTGTCATAAAATATGGTCTATTTTAGAGAAGGATCCATGTGCTGCTGAGAAGAAAGTGTATTCGCTCTTTGTTGGATGGTATATTCTATATATGTTCGTTAAGTCTAAATTGTTGATTGTGTTATTGAGATCTATGGTTTCTTCATTCAATTTTTGTTTGGAGGATCTATCCAGTGGTGAGAGAGGTGTGTTAAAATCACCTAGTATTATTGTGTTGTGGTCTATTTGATTTCTGGAATTGAGAAGGATTTGTTTGACATACATGTATGAGCCAATGTTTGGGGCATAGATATTTATGATTGTTTATCTTGCTGATTTATGCTTCCCTTAAGCAGTATGTAATGTCCTTCTTTATCCCTTCTGATTAGTTTTGGTTGAAGTCTACATTATCTGAAATGAGGATGGATACGCCAGCTTTTTTGCTGTGTCTGTGTGCATGGTCTGTTTTTTCCCATCCTTTCACCTTTAGTGTATGGATATCTCTTTCTATGAGATGAGTCTCTTGCAGGCAGCATATTGTTGGATTTTTCTTTTTAATCCAATCTGCCAGTCTATGTCTTTTGATTGATGAGTTCAGGACATTAACATTCAGGGTTATTATTGTGACATGATTTGATTCCTGCTTTATTTGGCTATTCCTTTAGGCTAGTTCCTCTCGTTGCTGATTTGCATTGTTGTTTTTCATCTCTTCCTCATGGAATATTTTGCTGAGAATGTTCTCTAATGCCAGCTTTCTTTTTGTAAATTCTTTTAGCTTTTGTTTATCATGGAAGTATTTTATTTTCATCGTCAATACTGAAAGTAAGTTTTGCTGGGTATAAGACTCTTGATTGGCATCCATTTTACTTTCAGGGCTTGGTAAATGTTGTTCCAGGCCCTTCTAGCTTTTAGGGTCTGGATTGAAAAATCTGCTGATATTCTTATTGGTTTCCTCCTGGATGTAATTTGATTCTTTTCTCTCACAGCCTTTAGAATTCTGTCTTTATTTTGTATGTTAGGTGTTTTCATAATAATGTGCCTTGGTGTGGGTCTGTTTTAATTTTGTATATTTGGAGTCCTATACGCCTCTTGTACCTGGTTTTCCATTTCATTCTTCAGATTAGTGAAATTTTCTGATATTATTTTGTTGAATAGATTGTTCATTCCTTTGGTTTGTTTCTCTAAGCCTTCTTCAATCCCAATAATTCTTTAATTTGGCCTTTTCATGATATCCCATAATTTTTGTAGATTCTGTTCATGATTTCTTACCATCTTCTCTGGTCAATTTTGTTTTTAAGATGAAATATTTTGTCTTCAATGTCTGAGGTTCTGTCTTCCAGGTGTTCTATCCTATTGGTTATGCTTTCTATGGAGTTTTTAACTTGGTTTATTGTTTCCTTCATTTCAAGGATTTCTGTTTTTTTTTTTTTTTCAGTATCTCTGACTCTTTATTGAAATGATCTCTTGCTTCCCATATTTGCTCTTTTAACTGTTGATTAGTGCAATCATTTAATGCCCACATTTGCTCTTTCATCTCGTTTGCTTCCCTGATTGTTTTAATTATGTACATTTTGAACTCCCTTTCTCACATTTTTTCTGCTGTGCTGTCATTGGGTTTTATTGATATAGTATCTAGGTTTGTTTGGGACATTTTCTTCCCTTGTTTTCTCATATTGGTCAGATGTCAGTGGGACTCTGAGATATTGCAGATTTCCTCTATTGGTTTATAGTGTCCTTGTAGATTTCCAGTATGTCACCTCCCAGCGTTCGGTAGCCTGAAGTCTTGGAGTAACTTGATAATGCAGTGCTTCCGAAGAAAGCTGCCCCTAGCCCACTACTGGATCTAGGGCTGGGGGCTGATTCTGAGTAGAAATCCTCTCACTGGGTGGGCCTGCTCTGAGAAGCTGGCTGTAGATAGGGCCTGCTGTTGCCAGAGGGAGCCAGGCTGCTCAAGGGAAAGCCTCTTGCTGTCCTTCCGTGGTCCAAGAAGCCACCTACGGGCCGGGTCTGCTGCTGGGTTCAGGGCTTGGGATTGGCTCTGCATGAAAAAGCTCTCACTGGGCAGGCCTGCTCCAAGAAGCTGGCTGTGGACCCCACCTGACGCTGGAGGGTTTCGGGCTGCTTGGGGAAGACTCTTGCTGCCCCGCCCTGCTCCAAGAAGCTGCCCACTGACTGGGCCTGCCACCTGGGCAGAGCTTCACCCAGTGGGAGAGACCCACCCCATGGCTCTATGTTGGTCCGAGTCTCTCAATACCTCCCCTTCTTGAAACCTGAGTTCTGGAGTGACGGGAGATGCAGTCACCCTCTAGTCCTTCATCTTGGATCCTTCCCTCTGTGCTAACATTTTTGATGAAATGGTATAGCATCCTTTTGATGCCAGGCAGTTGGTGTGTAATTGATGCTCAGTGTTGTGTGCTCAAACCTTAAAAACTGTGTTTTATGGATGCTTCTCACATTGTGTCATTAGGTTTTTGGTCTGGATATAATCTTTGCTCATCTCACTGAATTTGAGCCAGCCTCTGGTCAGTTCTGCCCAATCAGTGGGCCTTGCCTAACTGACTTGTTGAACTTCAGATGTGGCCTTCACCTCCTGGAGTTGTCCCTGAATCTATAGATATCAGGACAATGAGGACTCAGAGAGTGGATTCTACTGGCTTGTCCTCCCAGAAGTAGACAGGAAGCAAGGTGAAACTAGAATAGATTTTGTATGGGCAATCTTGGGAGAGAGACAGATAGAGACATGAGAGAGAATGGATTGGGTGGGGTCTTGTCTTGAATCATCAGATTGGTTGACTGTGAACAAAACTTACCACCAGCTTCACTCTTGAAACTACATTCATATCCTCACTTAAAACTAACTATCTCTGGCAGTGTATCAGGTATAGTATGCACCTGTAAATGAATCCATGCAAGATAATATGGGTGGGGGCTAAGGCAGAGGATATTTAAAGGGTTTGGTCTTGAAGAAGATAAAAGGTGTCCCTGAGTATTTTCTCCCTTGGTTCCCTTTGGTATTTTCAGCAAATGAGAGTTTATCAGGAGGACAATTAATTGGTGGAGGGAATAGCATGTGCAGAGTAAGAGGGTTAAACAGCACAGTTACAGTCTAAGAGGATCTCTGGGATCTGGGAATAGAGAAGACACTGGTAGCCAGGTCCTCAAAGTCTTGTGCATCCTTTCTTTTTTCTTTTCTTTTTTTTTTTTTTTTACTTCAGTGATGGAAGGTGTTCCAGCTCAAATATGTTATTTTACAGCCTGAGTTTTTCAATATTGCCACAAATGACTGTTTGCTCCTTAGCCAATGTGACATGCCTAGTTATTCTTTGATTAGATCTATCTGGTCACCCACCTAGTCCTTATTACTGTTTCCAACTACTACATACTTCAAATTTGTTGTTTAGTGAGTCATAGAAATATGTCCCTAATATAAATTTTCTGCATTTATTTTTCATCATTCAAGATGGTTTACTGAACTATTTATCATGCTATTTATCATGCTATTTATCATGCTGGGAATAAGGTTGAGAGGTATTTGTTATTTTCTGGTTCTTATTACACACTGGGACAAGAACAATGGAAGAAGAAACAAGTATGTAAAAAGCAAACAGGGATGGTGGCCAAAATATAAAGACCACAACAAAATGGCTACCAAATGACCAGATGGCAGAGATGGTGGGATTTGTTTGAAACTTCCTCTGGAACCCAGTTAGCATTTGAATTTCATTGATGCTCCTATAAATTTTTTCAAATTGTACACATTTGAGCTTTATGAGCTCTGGCCCTAAAGACCAATTATAAAGAATGTATATCTCATGCAGTACGAGGGGACAATTCCTATTTAATGTGAATTAAGTGACAATCTCCATCTTGAACAGACCTGCTCCTTGTATTTTACTGTTTCTTCTTCCTATAAACAATTTTAAATTTGCACATACACTACCATAATATGCACTGGAACTGTTATGGTTTTGATATTAGGTATCCCCTGTAAAGGTTAATTGGGGTCTAGCCATAAAGGTTAACTGGAGAGCAAATAAAGAGGCAAACATACAGGATGGTTTATAACAAGAAATGATTTGTGTGGGAAAGCCAGTTCAGTTTTATTATTTATTTATCATTATCTATTTCAGGGTTGTATCAAGTTACATTAGGTTACATTAGTGCAGTTAACTTTGTGCATGTGCTGGTCATATAACTTGCTTGCTTCTCAGAGTTCACTAGTACCAAATGTTTTTATAATAAGATAATGTCTCCAGGCCTCAAAGACTGAGGAGTTGCAGTGTTTCTAAGCCATTTAAATAGAAGGTCTTATTTCTTGAGGAGTTTGCTCACTCAAAGGACTTTGGCTCCTCTGTGCTTTGACTGGCCTGAACCTCAACAGTCCCCCAAAAGCTCATGTGTGAGACAGTACAGAGGTTTAGAGGTAAAATGATTGGGTTATGATAGCTTTAATGCAATCAGTGCATTAATCTCCTGATAAGGATTAACTAGGTGGTAATCATAAGTAGGTAGTTGTGGCTAGAGGAGTGGTTAGAGTTGTGGCTGTCTGGGGGCATGCCCTTGAGTTACATATTTGGCCATGGTAAAGGGAGTCTCCCATTCTGCTTCTTTGTATGATGTCCTGAGTCACATTCCTCCACCTTACTCTTCTACCACGATGCAGGCCCTGAGGAATGAAGTCAGCCATTCATGCACTAGAAACTCTAAAACCATGATCCCCCCCAATAAACTTTTTCTCCTCTAATTGTTCTTGTCAGATCTTTTGGTCACAGCATGAAAAATGCTGACTAAAATGGCACTAATGAGCCGAGACAAGAATGAGAATTTGTTGACACAATGGGAAACAATTCTCTAAAGGCCCCCTTGGTAAATTAAGTTTCAAATACTCTGTGGAATCTTCCTGCCACTTGCATATTGCATTTGCAAATATTCAGCCATAATGAGCACTGACTCTAATAGACCCATATGAAGAATATGCACATGATGTTCTACCTGGTAACATTTCCCAATGCCCTTTCTTTGAGTTAAGTGAGAAACTTCCTCTGGAATGGCTCTGCCATTCACATTTCACTGCTGCTGCTCTAACGGTTTTCAAATGGCACAAAAATGGCCATAATTAGCACTAGTATTAATGGGCCAATATAAAGAATGTGAACTCAGTGCTGCAACAGGAGACAATTACATAAGGTCTCCTTGTGAATTGTGTTCAAAATTTCCTCTGGATACTCATTACCACAGTCAATTCAATGTTCCTACTACATGCTGTTTATAAATAGCACATGTATAGTCTAGAAGAGAACTAGTACTAATGGGCCAAAATGAAAAGTATGAACCTAACACTGCAACAAGAGACAACTTCCAGTGCCTCATTTGAGAATTAAGTTGATCCTGACTATGAACTACCTGCCACTACTATTTCTTTGATGATCTTTCAAGTTGTTTTCAATTTGCAGGTATACAGTCAAAATGAACCACTGGAACTAAAGGTCCAAAATGAAGAAACTAAACATGGTTCTGCAAAGGTACAATTATCAATGGTCTCCTTGAGAATAAAGTTTGAATTTGTCTTTGGAAACTACCTGAGTGTACCACTCCACTTCTGCTCCTACAAGTTGTTTACATATGACATTCAATTGGCTATGATAAGCACTGGCCTTTATTGAGCTAATATGAAGACTGTGAACCTGCTGCTTTATTTGAGAGATAATTGCCAATGTCCTTTCTATGAATTAGGTGAGAACTTATCTCTAGAACTGGATGACATATGAGTTTTGCAACTGCTCCTATAATCTTGTTTAAAAATTCACATTTGGCCATAATGAGCACTAGCACTAGTAGGTTGATATGAAGAATGTAAAACTGGTGCTGCAGCTGGAGACAATTGTCAAAGACTCTTTGAGTATTACTTTGAAAATCTCTGGAACCTCCTTACCACTTGAGCTTCATAGGTGCTTCTATGAGTTGTTTTTAAATTGTACATATTAATCCATAATGAGCACAGTTCCTATTGGACCAATATGAAGAATATGAACATGGAGCTCTGAGGAGAGACAATTCCCAAAGACCCTTGACAAATTATGTTTGAAACTTCCTCTGAAATCTCTGTATCAATAGTATTTCACTGTTCGTAGTACAAATATTTACAAATTATACAAGTTTTGTCAAAATGAGCAGTGGCACTAATGGCCAAATTGTTCAAGTGAATAATTTAAACATGGTACTGAAACAGAGGGCAATTACCAATGCCCTCCTTAGGAATTAAGTTTTATATTGCTTTCAGAAACATTCTGCCACTACTCTTGCCTTGCTGGTTCTTCAAGGTGTTTTCCAATTGCATGTATTCTGCTATAATGAGTACTGGTCCTAATGGTCCACAATGAAGATTGTGAGCATGATACTGCAACAAAAGACAATTAAGTTTGAATTTGTCTCTGGAACATCCATGCAAGTAATATTTCCTCCTCCTACAAATGTTTATATTGACATATTTGGCCACTATGAGCAATGGCCTTAATGGGCATAAATGAAAAAATGTGAAACAAGTGATATAATGGGGGAGACGATTCTCTAAGCCCCTTTTGTGAATTAAGTTTGAAACTCCCTCTGTAACCTTCCTGCCACTTACACTTCATTTCATATTCTAAATGCTATTTTCAAACTGCATGCATTTGACCCTAATGAGCACTGACACAAATGGACATATATGAAGAGTGTGAACATGGCGTTGTACTGGGGGAAAATTCCCAATGATCCTTTTGTGAACCGAGAAACTTCCTTTGGAACCTCCCTAACACTTGCAGTATCAGGTTGCAGTATCAGTATCTTGTTGCAGTATCAGGTTCATACTTTTTTGATGGTGCTCCTAATAGCTTTTCTCAAATTGCACATATTCAGCCATAATGGGCACTAATCCTAATGGGTCAATGAGAAGAATGTGAGTTTGATGAGGCAATAGGTGAAAATTAAACCCCTATTGAATTAAGTTAGAAACTTCTGGAACCTCCTTGCCACTTGCACTTTAGTGCTGCACTTATAAGCCATTTTCAAATTTTACATTTTTCACCCTAATGAGCACTGGCCCTGGTGCTACAATGGGAGATCTTTGAAAATGACTTAGAGGAGCATGAGGGCAATGAAAGTAGCCTAAAGAATTCAAAAAGGGGGAGATTCAAGATGGCGGACTAGAGGGTGGCTGCGTTTCGTGTTGCTCCAGGACTCAGGACTCAAGAAGAGGAGATATAGAGAGACTTGGGACCAACTCAAAGCAGCCGGGGGAGTGTCTCCCAGTGGGCAGGTGTCCCAGACGGGGCGGTAGCCCTGAAAACAGGGATCTTTATGAAGTAGAGCTGCCGGCGAGATGCCCCTCACCCCGCTGGAGCAGTGAACGCAGACAACTGGGAGCGCCGTAAAGGAGGCCGCTCGGCACAGCGCTTGGACTCGGCGCAACCCACCCGGGCTCTGGGAGGCTGCCCAAAGGAGAAGGTGCTTGGTGAGCTGTTTGGACTGAAAGCGACCACCCCTGACACAGGGGGCTGCCCAGAGGAGAAGGAGAAATACGGGCTCGGCACGTCACTTGGAATTGGAGCAGCTGCGCCAGGGCTCCGGGCGGCTATCCGGAGGAGCAGCGTGGACTCAGGACTCAAGAAGAGGAGATATTGAGAGACTTGGGACCAACTCAAAGCAGCCGGGTGAGTGTCCCCCATTGGGCAGACGTCCCAGATGGGGCAGTAGTCCCCGAACGCAGGCAACTTTGTGAAGTAGAGCTGCCGGTGAGATGCCCCTCCCCCTGCTGGAGCAGTGAACGCGGACAACTGGGAGCATCGAAAAGGAGGCCTCTCGGCACAGCGCTTGGCCTCGGCACAACCCATCGGGCTCTGGGAGGCTGCCCAAAGGAGAAGGTGCTTGGTGAGCTGTTTGGACTGAAAGCGACCACCCCTGAACACAGGGGGCTGCCCAGAGGAGAAGGAGAAATACGGGCTCGGCACGTCACTTGGAATTGGAGCAGCTGTGCCAGGGCTCTGGGCGGCTATCTGGTGGAACAGCGTGGTGAGTGGTTTGGTCCCAGAGCATCCGCTCCTGAACACAGGGGGGTTGTCTGGAGAAGGAGGAGGAGCGCGGCGGGGGGCTTGGGCTCGAAGTGACTGCACCAGGGCTACGGGTGGCAGTCGGGACAAGAAGGTGCACAGTGAGTTCCTGGGACTTTTGACACACCAGATCTCTGGGTGACTGGCGGAGAAGGAGGTGCGTGGTGGGTCACGTGGACTTAGAGCGACTGCAGGGAACACCAGGTGGCTGCTGGAAGAAAAGGCGTGTGGCGGGTCACTGGGACTCGAAGCGATTGTAAGGGGCTCCAGGTGCCTGCTCAGAGGAGGGGCCGCATAGCCAGGCGAAAAGTGCAGAGCAGGGTCCCAGGGCCTAGGCGGCTTCTTGGTGGAAGGGCCCCACAGACAAACTGAGGGGCAGAGCGAAGGCTCCAAGTCTGCAGGCAGCTTCTCTGAGGAGAGGCAGCCTAAGGAGATTCATCTGCGAAGGGCGAGGCTTCCAGGCCCAGGAGGTAGGTCCGGGTCCCTGGGAACATTGCAGAAGAAGGCTGCCCAGCCCAGGCGGTAGTTGTGAATTGATCGGAACCTCTGGGAGGGAAAACGACCAGCGAGACCTCCCCACTGGGTGAGTCCTCCCTGTCGGGTGAGGTTCTCCCAAAAGGACTGTAAAATCAGAGACACAGACCCAAACTGGCCTTGCATCAGCCCACATCCTACTTCCCCTTTGGATGACCATTCATCAGCAAGTGAAGGTACCTCTGCCCACTAGCAGGGAATATACCCCACCAGAAGGCCACCTCCCCTAGGGAGTCAGCATCCTTGTGGAGCCCCGCATTATCAACTTCCTCCAAGACTTTAGGCTACTGAAGGCTAAGAGGGGAATACTAGAAAGCTTCAGGGATATTATAAGACAATAGAGGAAATCTGCAATATCACAGCGGTCAACTGTTACCTGAACAATATGAGAAAACAAGGAAAGAAAATGCTGCAAACAAATCTAGATGGTATATCAATGAAACCAGAAGAAATGACAGAAAGGGAGTTCAGAATGTACATAATTAAAATGCTCAGGGAAGCAAATGACGAGATGCAAGAGCAAATGCAGGCACTGAATGATCGCACCAATCGACAGTTAAAAGAGCAAATACAGGAAGCAAAAGATCATTTCAATAAAGAGTTAGAGATATTGAAAAAAAACCAAACAGAAATCCTTGACATGAAGGAAACAATAAACCAAATTAAGAACTCCATAGAAAGCATAACCAATAGAATAGAACACCTGGAAGACAGAACATCAGATATTGAAGATAAAATATTTAACCTTGAAAACAAAGTTGAACAAACAGAGAAGATGGTAAGAAATCATGAACAGAATCTCCAAGAACTATGGGATATCATGAAAAGGCCAAATTTAAGAATTATTGGGATTGAGGGAGGCCTAGAGAAACAGACCAACGGAATGAACAATCTATTCAATGAAATACTATCAGAAAATTTCCCAAATCTGAAGAATGAAATGGAAGATCAAGTACAAGAGGCTTATAGGACTCCAAATATACAAAATTACAACAGACCCACACCAAGGCACATTATAATGAAAATACCTAACATACAAAATAAAGAAAGAATTTTAAAGGCCGCAAGAGAGAGGAATCAAATTACATTCAGGGGGAAACCAATATGGATATCAGCAGATTTTTCAATCCAGACCCTAAAAGCTAGAAGGGCCTGGAACAACATTTTTCAAGCCCTGAAAGAAAATGGATGCCAACCAAGAATCATATACCCAGCAAAACTTACCTTCAAATTTGATGATGAAATAAAATCCTTCCACGATAAACAAAAGCTAAAAGAATTTACAAAAAGAAAGCCAGCATTACACAACATTCTCAGCAAAATATTCCATGAGGAAGAGATGAAAAACAAAGAAACAAATCAGCAATGGGAGGAACTATCCTAAAGGAATTGTCAAATAAATTAAGAACCAAGTCGTCTCAAAATAAATAAATAAATAAATAAATAAATAAATAAATAAAATGAACCAAATGACTGGGAATACTAATCATATCTCAATAATAACCCTGAATATTAATGGCCTGAACTCATCAATCAAAAGACATAGACTGGCAGATTGGATCAAAAAGAAAGATCCAACAATATGTTGCCTGCAAGAGACTCACCTCATAGAAAAAGATACCCATAGACTAAAGGTGAAAGGATGGGGGAAAACATACCATGCACATGGACTCAGCAAAAAAGCTGGGGTATCCATCCTCATTTCAGATAATGTGGACTTCAAGTCAAAACTAGTCAGAAGGGATAAAGAAGGACATTACATACTGCTTAAGGGAACCATAAATCAGCAAGATATAGCAATCATAAACATCTATGCCCCAAACAGTGGCTCATCCATGTATGTCAAACAAATCCTTCTCAATTTCAGAAACCAAATAGACCATAACACAATAATACTAGGTGATTTTAACACACCTCTCTCACCACTGGACAGATCTTCCAAACAAAAATTGAACAAAGAAACCATAGATCTCAATAACACGATCAATAATTTAGACTTAATGGACATTTATAGAATATACCATCCAACCAAGAGCGAATACACTTTCTTCTCAGCAGCACATGGATCCTTCTCTAAAATAGACCATATATTATGCCACAAAGCTAATGTTAGCAAATACAAGAAGATAGAGACACCCTTGTATTCTATCAGATCATAATGGATTGAAGTTAGAAATAAATGAAAGAGTAAAAAACAGAAGCTACTCCAACACCTGGAGATTAAACAATATGCTATTACATGATGAATGGATAACAGAAGATATTAGGAAGGAAATTAAAAAATTCTTAGAGGTAAATGAGAACAAAGAAACATCATATCAAAATCTTTGGGACACTATGAAAGCAGTACTTAGAGGAAAATTTATTTCATGGAGCGCATTCAATAAAAGAAGTAAAAATCAACAAATAAACAACCTTACACAACAGCTCAAAGCCCTAGAAAAAGAAGAACAGACCAATACCAAAAGTAGTAGAAGACAGGAAATAGTTAAACTAAGAGCTGAAATCAACGAAATTGAAATGAAAGAAACAATACAAAAAATTGACAAAATAAATAGTTGGTTCTTTGAAAAAATAAACAAAATTGATAAACCCTTAGCCACTCTAACAAAGAGAAGACGAGAGAAAACCCAAATCACTAAAATTCAGAATGAACAAGGAAATATCACAACAGACACGACTGAAATACAAAACATAATTAGAAGCTATTTTGAAAATCTATATTCCAACAAAATAGAAAATTTCGAAGACATCAACAGGTTTATAGAGACATATGAATTGCCTAAATTGAACGAGGAGGACATACACAATTTAAATAGAACAATTTCAAGTAATGAAGTAGAAGAGGTCATCAAAAGCCTACCAACAAAGAAAAGTCCGGGACCAGATGGGTTCTCAGCCGAGTTCTACAAAATCTTTAAAGAAGAGCTCATTCCAATACTTCTCAAAGTATTCCATGAAATAGAAGAGGAGGGTACCCTCCCAAACTCATTCTATGAAACCAATATTACCCTGATACCCAAGCCAGACAGAGACAAATCGAGGAAAGAAAATTTCAGACCAATATCATTAATGAAGAAAAATGAGCAAAAATTCTCAATAAAATTTTAGCAAATCGCATACAAAAATATATTAAAAAGATAGTGCACTACAATCAAGTTGGTTTTATCCCAGGGATGCAAGGTTGGTTCAACATCCGGAAATCAATAAATGTAATTCACCATATCAATAGACTTAAAGTCAAGAATCACATGATTATTTCAATAGATGCAGAAAAAGCATTTGATAAAAGACAGCACCCCTTCATGCTCAAAACACTAGAAAAAATAGGGATAGTGGGAACATTCCTTAACATTGTAAAGGCCATCTATGCTAAGCCCATGGCTAATATCATTCTAAACGGTGAAAAACTGAAAGCATTCCCCCTAAAAACTGGAACAAGACAGGGATGCCTTCTTTCACCACTTCTATTCAATATCGTTCTTGAGACTCTAGCCAGAGCAATTAAACAGACCAAGGAAATTAAAGGAATACGAATAGGAAAAGAACTCAAACTATCCCTATTTGTGGATGATATGATTATATACTTAGAGGAACCAGGAAATTCCACCAGAAAACTGTTAGAACTCATAAGTGAATTCAGTAAAGTGGCAGGTTACAAGATCAATGCTCATAAATCCAATGCATTTTTATATATAAGTGATGAATCCTCAGAAAGAGAAATTATGAAAACTACCCCATTCACGATAGCATCGAAAAAAATAAAATACTTGGGAATCAATCTCACAAAAGAGGTGAAAGACCTCTACAATAAGAACTACAGAACACTAAAGAAAGATATTAAAGAAAACCTTAGAAAATGGAAAGATCTCCCATGTTCTTGGATAGGAAGAATTAATATTGTCAAAATGGCCATACTACCCAAAGTGCTATACAGATTCAATGCAATCCCAATTAAAATCCCAATGACGTACCTCACAGAAATAGAGCAAGCAATCATGAAATTCATCTGGAAGAATAAGAAACCCAGAATAGCTAAAGCAATCCTTCCCAGGAAAAATGAAGCAGGGGGTATCACAATACCCGAGCTTCAACTTTATTACAAAGCAATAGTAACAAAGACGGCATGGTACTGGTACCAAAATAGACAGGTAGATCAATGGTACAGAATAAAGGACACGGACACAAACCCTAATAAATACAACTTTCTAATACTAGACAAAGGCGCCAAAAATATGCAATGGAGAAAAGATAGCCTCTTCAACAAATGGTGCTGGGAGAATTGGAAATCCATATGCAACAGAATGAAACTAAACCCATATCTCTCACCCTGCACAAAACTCAACTCAAAATGGATTAAGGACCTTGGAATCAGACCAGAGACTCTGCAGATTATAGAAGAAAAAGTAGGTCCCGATCTTCAACATGTCGGCCTAGGACCAGACTTCCTCAACAGGACTCCCATAGCACAAGAAATAAAAGCAAGAATCAATAACTGGGATAGATTCAAACTAAAAAGCTTTCTCTCAGCAAAGGAAACTATAAGCAATGCGAAGAAAGAGCCTACAGAGTGGGAGAATATCTTTGCCAATCATACTTCAGATAGAGCACTAATCTCCAGAATCTATAAAGAACTCAAAAAACTCTACACCAACAATACAAATAATCCAATCGACAAATGGGCTAAGGAAATGAACAGACACTTCACAGAAGAAGATCTACAAGCAATCAATAAACATATGAAAAAATGTTCAACATCTCTAGTAATAAGAGAAATGCAAATCAAAACCACCCTAAGATTCCATCTCACCCCAATTAGAATGGCCATTATCAAAAATACAAGCAACAGGTGTTGGCGAGGATGTGGGGAGAAAGGTACACTCATACATTGCTGGTGGGGCTGCAAATTAGTGCAGCCACTCTGGAAAGCAGTGTGGAGATTCCTTAGAAAACTTGGAATGGACCCTCCATTTGACCCAGCTATCCCATTCCTTGGCCTATACCCAAAGGACTTAAAATCAGCATACTACAGAGATACAGCCACATCAATGTTTATAGCTGCTCAATTCACAATAGCCAGACTATGGAACCAACCTAGATGCCCTTCAATTGATGAGTGGATAAAGAAACTGTGGTATATATATATACAATGGAATATTACTCAGCCATAAAGAATGACAAAATTATGGCATTTGCAGGCAAATGGATGAAATTGGAGAATATCATGCTAAGCGAGATAAGCCAATCTCAAAAAGCCAAAGGACGAATGATATCGCTAATAAGTGGAGGATGACACATAATGGGGGGGAGGGAAGGGTTAATGTTAGGGTTAGAGTTAGGGTTAGGGAGGGGGCAAGTATGGAGGAAGAAAGTACTGTATAGAGGGTAAAGAGGGGTGTGAGGGGTGGGGGGAAGGGAAAAAATAACAATGAATCAAACAACATTGTTCTATGTAAATTTATGATTACACAAATGGTATGCCTTTACGCCATGTACAAACAGAGAAACAACATGTATCCCATTTGTTTACAACAACAACAAAAAAAAAAGAATTCAAAAAGGAAAGTTCTTACTTATCATAGTAATGACATTAAAATTGTCCCATAGTACATCACCAGGATCACATTCCTCATATCAGCCCATTAGGGCCTGTGTTTGTCATTTCAGATATGTACAATTTAGAAACCATTTGGGAGACAAGGTGTGAAAAGATACTGGCAGGGAAGTGTTAGAGATAGTTGGAAATTAAGTCCTAAAATAGGTCATTGGGAATTGTCCCTTATTGTAGTATGATTTTCCCCTTTTTTCATTTCAGACCATTAGGTCTTCTGCTCATCATGACCAAATATCTGAAATTTGAGAGCAGTTTGAAGGATCAGTAGGGAAAAGAAATAGCAGGGAGGTTCCAGGGTAAGCCTCTAACTTAGTTCTCAAGGAAGCATTGAGGATTATCCCTTTCTCAGTACCAGGCTCATTTTTTCCTTTTGGCCTATAAGTGCTAGTGTTCCTTTTGGCCACACATATGCAATTGGAAAACAGTTTCTAGTAACAGCAATGAAGGAATTGTGCTAGGGGAATCAGAAATTTCAAATGTAATTCACAAAAGGATCTTACGGAATCCACTCCAGTTGCAGCCCTAGGTTTTCATACAAATGGCCTTTAGGGAATTATCTCCATTTTGCACCAACTGGTTAACATTCTTCACATAACCCCATTAGGGTCAGGGTTTCTTATGACCAAATATTTGGAATTTGGAGAAGCCTTATAGGAGCTGCCACAAAATGCAAATGGAAGAGAAATTCCCAGAGAAGCTTTGAATTTAACTTACAAAGTGTCCTTAGGGAATGGTTTGAATGATTTTCCCCCTCATATATGGAAGCTAGAACAAAATAAGGAAAAGAAGGAGGTTGGGGAGGAAATGGAATATCATAAACATACAAATCAGTGGGGTAGAAGAAAAAGAACAAGAGGAAGGGAGGAAGGGGAGAAAAAGAAGAAATATGGAATAAATTTAACAAAATCGTGGTATATTTATATATAAAGGTACCAAAGGGAATTTCACTTTTATGCATGTGTAGAATAAATGAATTTTAGTTGGGTCAAAGAGGAGGGGACAAAAAGGGGGATAAAGGGTGAAATCAAATTCATTGCATGTATATCAAAATGAACACAAATAATATGTATAATTATAATGCTCTAATGAAAATGTAATTTTCAATGAAGGCACTTGAAGTTTTTTCTTTTTACATCGTATGGCCCCATTAGGGCCAGGGCAAATTTTTTCCATTTGTGTGATTTTAAAAATTTAATAGAAGCAAGGAAACAGTACTTGTAATGTGTTTGCAGATGAAGTTTCAAACATAATCCTCAGTAGGGCTTGAGGGTATTGTTTTCATTTGTAGCACAAGTTCTGTATTGTGCTACAATACAGTTACAAGAACTTGTGCTACAAGTTCTGTACTGGCCACCATGGGGCCAGTACTTATCAAGGCAGAATATGTACCTTTTGTAAAAACTTATGAGAGAAGCAGAGAAATTAAATAACCTGGATGTTCCAAAGACACTTTCAAATTTAATTCACAAAGGGGCTTTACAAAATTGTATCCTGTTGCAATACTAGGTTGCAAGCTACTCTAAATATTTGTGAGAAATTCTTCATATGACCCAATTTAGTAGAGAATGGTGGGGGAGCTACTCTTAAGTAGTGGTTAATAAAAATGGACCAATGGCTGGTGAGGAGGTTCTCAGGCTAACTATCTGGACCAATGACTGCTGAGAATGTTTGTAGACTGATGAGCAGACCAATGACTGGCTAGGATATTTGCAGACTGACAATCTGTGTTGTAAAATGGTGTGTGAGGCAGCAAAATAGCAGTTCTAATGCCAATACTATTGCTATAGCATCTAGATTTGTTTGGGACACTTTCTTCCCTTGTTTTTTTTTTTTTCATGTTGTTCATGTATCTTCCCCTCTAACAGTGGGAATCTGAGTTATTGCAGTTTCCCCCCTATAAACTTATACTGTCCCAGCAGGTTTTCTTCCCCAGTATTTATTTCTTCAATTGTTTATTTTTATCAGTAAAGATTCATTGATATTTATTTAATATTTTGAAATATTATTTTGTTCTTGAATATTTTTTCTGACAACTTTGGTTATATAGAGCTCATACAGTTGTTTTCTGTGTCCCATTGACACATTGTTGGTTGGCTTGTTTATTGACTTGTTGGTAAGTTTTTAGTCATTCTTTTTTTTTAGCACTTTCTTAATTTCTAATGCTATAGGATGCTCCAAGCCTATCTTGTGTATGTGTTTGGATTAGGGTAAACATGAGTTTATACTACAGTCTACTCTATTTCTACAAGGATCATCCTAGTCTCTTTTTATTCATACATTCCCATTCCAAATGTGACTCTCATCCAATCTACCATCTGTATACTTATTCAATTCCAGTACACAGTCATTATGGCATTAGAATTGTCACCTTATATCTCCATTGGATACATTTGCACCAGCCTGTACATTCTTTTTACCTTTACAGACTTTTGTTCATTTCCAAAATTATGTAGCAATTTCCCACCCCCTCTCTTCAGTGACAATGATACATTTATTTATAATATGGTTAAGCACTTTTGTCACATTCAAAAGCACCCTTTGTAAGCCAAACCTGCAAAAAATCAAAGTCCAAATGTTTTCTCTGATATGCAGATACTAATTCACAATAAGGAGGGGGACTAGGGAAGAATAGAGTTTATTTTATATTAGGTAGAGGGGAGTGAAGGGAGAGGAAGGGGTATGGAGGTAGCAACAGACATTATTATCTCATATATGACTGCATGATCAATGTGATTCTACAATATGTATTATCAGAAAATTGAGGGGCTGGGGAGATAGCTCAGTCGGCAGAGTGCTTGCCTTGCAAGCACAAGGCCCTGGGTTGGATCCCCAGCACGGAAAAAAAAAAAAAAAAAGAAAATTGAGAGATTGCACTCCATTTACATATGATCTATCAAAATGTATAAATGCACTCTACTGTCACGTATAATTAATTAGAAAAAATAAAATTTAAAAATTAAGAATTTTGTATTTACTCCAAAATTCTTAATGATTTATTAAAATTTGCACATGTAAGGTTCATTTTTCTATCACAAACTTCAACAGTTTGGACAAACAGTTGTGTCATGTGTCCATTGATTTTTCCTGGAGAATAGTGTCTTAAATAGAGCTTCAAGCCTCTGTCTCCTCCCCCAAAGTCCTGGGAATTGCTGAACTTTTTACTGCCTATATATATATTTTTCTTTTTATTCAGTTATAATGTCATATAACTGAATCATGCAGCATATAGTTTATCGAATGTCGAATGTCAAATGGCACCTTTTTAAACTTAAAAATATGCACTTATGATTAATTTATGTATTTTCATGACTTTACAGTTCATCTCTTTTTATCACTGAATACTGTTCCATTATATATATATATATATATATATATATATATATATATCACAGTTTTTTGATTCATTTACCTATTTTAGAGCACTTTGGTTTCTTCCAGTATTTGAATAAAGCTCTACTCTAAATATTTGTGAGTGGGTTTTTGTGTACAAGTTTTGAATCAGTTGTATAAATGTCTAGAAGCATGAGTGCTTGATCATATAGCAAAAATGCATTTAATTTTATAAGAATTCGCCAAGGTATCTTCCAAAGTGACTTAGTTGTTTTGGAATGCTATACCAAAATACATTAGACTGGGTAATTTATAGTCAATAAAAATTTATTTCTGCCAGTCCAGGAAACTGAGAATTTCAAAAGTCAGCAGATTTGGTCTCTGGTGAGGACACTTCATTGGTCATGCCTTCTGCATGTCTTCTCAAGATTGAAGGGGCAAAAGGGCTTCCTCAAACCCTCTTGTAGAAGCACTCATCCCAAGCACCTCCCAAAAAAATACACCTTAATACCATCACCTTAGGGGTCACATTTCAACATATGAATTTTGAAGGGACAAAAATTTCTAGACCATAGAAATGATTGTATCATTTTGCATCCCACTAGCAATTAGTTCCTCTCGCCCTGTAACTTTATCAACATGTTGTCTGATGGTTTGAATTTTAGACATTTTAATAGTATGTGGTAGTAAGTCATTATCACTTTAATATTCAACTTCCTAATGATAACTTCTGTTGCACATATTTTCAAATGCTTATTTACTATTTACATAATATTTTTGTTGAATTACAGAAGTAATTTTTGGTTTAAAATTAGGGTTTTTTAATTTTTGAGAAAGTAGTTGTTCTTTTTATATTTTTAAAAATAATTTTGTTATTAAAATAATATTTGTAAAATTTTCCCAATCTATAGCTTTTCTTTTATTTCCTTAAAATCATCATTGGTAGTGAAGTTTTAAATTTCAATAAAATTAAGTTATAATTTTTTTCCATATGAATAATGACTTTGGATTTTATTTAAAATCTCATTCCTAATTGGGCATAGTGGAGCCTGCCTGTAGTCTCAGCAACTCGGAAGGATGAGAAATTGAATTGCAAGTTTTGCAAGGCCCTTAACAACTTAGTGAGATCCCAAGTAACTTAGTGAGACCCTGTCTTAAAAAAAAAAAAAGAAAGAAAGAAAGAAACTGGAGATGTGGTTCAGTGGTTAAGCACCCCTGGGTTCAATTCCTGGTACCAAAAAAAAACAAATGCACTCAAAGAAAATGTATAACTTTGCATTTTCTTTGAGGAATATGATCAAATTTAAATCAATATTTATAAAAGACATAAGTTCTGGGTCTTGATTCTTTTTGTTTGTTTGTTTATTGCATGCTGATTAGCAGTTGTTCTTGCACCATTTATTAAAAAGACAATCATTTTCTTCACTTAGCTGCCTTTAATCCTCTGTCAAATATCAGTTGACTACTGGTGTGGGTATTTCTGGGCTCTCTCCTATTCCACTGATCTGAGGCTATTACTTTACAAGTGCCATACTTAATTACTACAGCATTATATTAAGTTTTAAGCTTGGGTAGTGCAAGTCATCCATCTACTTTCTTCCTTCACAATATTGCTATTCTTGTTATTCTAGTTAGTTTTTGACTATTCTAGTTATTTTTCCACAAAATCTTTATAATCAGTTTGTCTATATCTACAAAAAATATGCTGGATTTTTCTTAGGAAGAATGATATCATTTTTTATTGTAAACAAATGGAGTACAACTTGTTTCTCTGTTTGTACATGAAATAGAGGCATACCCTTTGTGTAATCAAACATTTACGTAGGGTAATAGTGTTTTATTCATTCTGTTATTTTTTCCTTCCCCCCCACCCATTCCACTCCTCTTTTCCTTCTATACAGTCCCTCCTTCCTCCAATCTTGCCTCCCTCCCACCCCCATTATGTATCATCATCCACTTATCAGCGAGATCATTCATCCTTTGGTTTATTGAGATTGGCTTATCTCACTATCTCACTTAGCATGATATTCTTCAATGTCATCCATTTGCCTGCAAATGCCATAATTTTATTATTCTTTATGGCTGAAGAATGATATCTTAACAATGGGTGTTTGAATTCATGAACAAAGAAAACATCTCCATTCATTAAGAGGTTTGATTGCTTTCAACATTCTAATTTTCCACATACAGATTATCTACATATTCCATTCTAGATTTATATCTAAGTATTTAACATTCAATGTTATATAATTCTTTTTATACTTTATAAAACATTTTGTTGCAGATTTATCTATGTTCATTTTCTTTTTATGTCTTTGTTTAGTTTTGGGATTATGTTAATGCTAACATACAATGAACAAAAAACTGTTTCCTCTGACTTTATTTTGTGAATGATTGTACACAATTGTTATCAGAGAGCTGGTATCATTTCTGGTTTATCCAAGAAGTGCTGTAATTCACTAAACAATATAGACTGGATGCTTTCCTTTTGGAAGGTTACTAATTATTTTTGCCATTTTAAAATAAATATAAATCTATTCCAGTTTTCTGTTTCTCCTGGTGTGAATTTCAGTTGTTTGTGTCTTCAAGGAACGGTTCCATTTCATATATAATAACAGCTTTGTGGGCATATAAATGTCAATTTTGATTAACTTTCTTAAAGTGTTCATGTAAGTCCAAATTAATGGCATACCAAGATATAACATTATGGACTGTCCCATGCCTTCCTGTGGGCCTAGACAAAAGGGACTTTTCTTCTTTTTAGGATATACTGAAAACATTTTCATGTCTTCTTTTACACAGGATGTACTACTTAAGAACCCACACACTTTTAGGGAGAAACAAAGGTGGTGGGGTGGTGAATTTTGATATTAATTCCTCTGCACTTGAATTTCTTTTAGTGTTATTGAGAATAAAGCCCTAAGCAGTACATTTCCACTAAATTTACTCTCTTGCAACTATATTATTGGGCCTGACCTAAATTTCATCAATAAGATTAATTTGTATGAAACTTTGAGTTGAGTCATTCTGGGAGAGAAATTGAACACAGGGCATTCATTTTTTTCTGATGTGAATCCTGGAAAGGAAAGAATGAATGTCCCAGCTGCAGTGGTGACATCTGAATTTGGTGGGAGCTTTCATAATTTGTCAGGCAATGTCTGATTCTTCAGACTTTGTACTGCAGTTACATCCCTGATCCCAACACCAATAGCAGGTTCTGAGGGTTGCAGGGGTAAAGGCAATTTTCTGATCTGTCCTCTTACAACCTTAGGCACAATTGTCTGTTACAGGCACTGCTGAGGCTGGGTGATGTTGTGCTCAGGAGATGCTCCTGGGAGTCAGCTCATATTCTGTTCTTCATCTCTGCACAGAATTCCCCATTTCTGATAATGAACTAGAATGAAGTCTTTATTTCCAAACGTGAACTTCTGCAATGATGATAATGGAAAATTTTTTAAGTATTTTAAGTATCATTAGAAACTATGCATAATGTTAGACATTATAATCTCTTATTTTAGTCTCTGATTTAATCTCTGATTAAACAATATTTTAATATCTGATTAAAACAGTAGCATTAAGCAACTGCTATGATTTTGAAACAATTCATTAGTGATATAAATTTCAATAAGAAATAATTAAATATTTTTATTATTTTAAAATATTTTTATTTATGTAGTTACACTTTTTTATTTGTTGAAATTAAATTTAATCTCCCTATTAGAATTTATTCTTTTTTCTTTTTTCTAATTTATTTTCATTGTACACAAATGAGAGACATATTGTTTCTCTGTACATGAAGTGTAGTCATGCATTTACATAGGGTAATAGTGTTTTATTCATTCTGTTATTTTTTCCATCCCCCCTACTCTTCCCACCCCTCTTTTTCCTCTATACAGTCCCTCCTTCCTCCAATCTTGCCTCTCTCCCACCCCCCACTATGTGTCATCATTCGCTTATCAATGAGATCATTCTTCCTTTGGTTTTTTGAGATTGGCTTATCTCAGCATGATATTATCCAATTTCATCCATTTGCCTGCAAATGCCATAATTTTATCATTCTTCATGGCTAAGTAATATTCCGTTGTATATATATACCACAGTTTCTTTATCCATTCATTAATTGAAGGGCATCTACGTTGCTTCCACAATCTGGCTATGGTGAATTGAGCAGCTATGAACATTGATGTGGCTGCATCTCTGTAGTACGCTGATTTTAAGTCCTTTGGGTATAGGCCAAGGAGTGGGATAGCTGGGTCAAATGGTGGCTCCATTCCAAGTTTTCTAAGGAATCTCTGCACTGCTTTCCAGAGTGGCTGCACTAATTTGCAACCCCACCAGCAATGTACGAGTGTACCTTTTTCCCCACATCCTTGCCACCAAATATTGTTGCTTGTATTCTTGATAATGGCCATTGTAATTGGGGTGAGATGGAATCTTAGGATAGTTTTGATTTGCATTTCTCTTATTACTAGAGATGTTGAACATTTTTTCATATATCTGTTGATTACTTGTAGATCTTCTGTGAAGTATCTGTTCATTTCCTTAGCCCATTTGTTGATTGGGTTATTTGTATTGCTGGTGTAGAGTTTTTTGAGTTCTTTATAGATTCTGGAAATTAGCGCTCTATCTGGAGTATGAGTGGCAAAGACTTTCTCCCACTCTGTAGGCTCTCTCTTCACATTGCTGATAGTTTCCTTTGCTGAGAGAAAGCTTTTTAGTTTGAATCTATCCCAGTTATTGATTCTTGCTTTTATTTCTTGTGCTATGGGAGTCCTGTTAAGGAAGTCTCATCCTAAGCCAAGAAGTTGAAGATTTGAACCTACTTTTTCTTCTATAAGATGGAGGGTCTCTGGTCTGATCCCAAGGTCCTTGATCCATTTTGAGATGAGTTTTGTGCAGCGTGAGAGATAGGGATTTAGTTTCATTCTCTTGCATATGGATTTTCAGTTTTCCCAGCACCATTTGTTGAAGAGGCTATCTTTTCTCCATTGCATATTTTTGGCCCCTTTGTCTAGTATGAGAAAATTGCACTTATTTGGGTTTGTGTCCGTGTCCTCTGTTCCGTACCATTGATCGACCTGTCTATTTTCGTGCCAATACAATGCCATTTTTGTTACTGTTGCTTTGTAGTATAGTTGAAGTTCTGGTATTGCGATATCCCCTGCTTCATTCTCTAGCCAGAGCAATTAGACAGACCAAAGAAATTAAAGGGATATGAATAGGAAAAGAAGAACTCAAACTATCCCTATTTGCTGATGACATGATTATATATTTAGAGGAATCGGGAAATTCCTCCAGAAAACTTTTAGAACTCATAAGTGAATTCAGTAAAGTAGCAGGATATAAGATCAATGCTCATAAATCTAATGCATTTTTATACATAAGAGATGAATCTTCAGAAAGAGAAGTTAGGAAATCTACCCCATTCTCAATAGCCTGGAAAAAAATAAAATACTTGGGAATCAATCTAACAAAAGAGGTGAAAGGCCTCTATAATGAGAACTACAGAACACTAAAGAACGAAATTAAAGAAAACCTTTGAAGATGGAAAGATCTCCCATGTTCTTGGATAGGCAGAATTAATATTGTCAAAATTGTGCTGTACAGATTCAATGCAATTCCAATTATGCTTTTTTGAATAACCACTGTATCCTTTGATAGACATCAAAAATGCCATGAACAACATAAAACATGTCTCTGCTCTGGTTGAGCTTGCATTCTAATATGGAAAAGTAGTCAATGAACAGATAAGTATATGTAATGTGGTAAGAAGTTCAAAGAACATATTCTCACATTATTATGAATTATTGTAACACTTAAAACATCTTCCTAACAATCCTCACTTGATAATGTTAACTTTCGCACACATCAACCAGTGCGATCCCAAACTAGAAACCAAATGCCTTTGGATGTCTCCAGTCACATATTCCAATGGTAGGGTGAGGGATCTGGTGATAGTTACCTTGACTGTGTGGAGATGGCTACATTAATCTAAGTGTATGCTAAAAGTGCACAGAATAAAACATTATGCACATGCACAAGCAGGGAAAGAGCCCAGAGATTGGCAAAATATGAGAGGTAATTTTAAGTAGAAGAACCAGGGAGAGTGAGCAATTAACCTTCATAATAAATTATTTTGATTTAAACTTTCAGCTCTTGAGGGAGTTAAAATTGTGCATCTTGCCTTTATATCCTACTTCCCTTTCACTGATCAATCCCCTGTAATTTGACTTTTGCCTTTACCATTCCACTGAAATAGGAATTCCTCTTTCTAGAGTCAGAAATGATATGATGTAGACCCAGCCTTGTCTGTCATTTCTGCATCATCTGACAAGTTTTGCCAATCCTTTATGAAGTGACTTTCTTTACCTTCCACACCAAGATTTTCTTTTAGTTCTTTCATATCCAATTTTTTGGGGGTAGTTTCTCTTTCTCCAGTCACGTCTTAACAGTTGGCGTTTCTCAGTTTTGACCAAGTGTGCTTGAGACCCAGTACATATTCCTTTTGAAACCTTATGCATTTCCATATGTGACTTCCACCCTCACTTGACTGATGCTAACTTTCACACAAATCACTAGTGAGATTCTGAACTGCATGCCTTTTGTATGTCTATAGTCATATATTCTAAAGGTGCTGGAAACTCAAAACACTGATGGTCAGGTGCGGGATTTGGTAATAAAAATGCTCTATAACTTGACTGTGTGGTAATGGTTATATGAATCCAAATGTAAGCTAAAATTTCATAGAACAAAATATATGCAGACACGAATGTGTATACATACAGTTATTGAGATCTGAATGTGCTCTGTGGCTCTTACCAATGTCACTTTACTGATTGTGACATTGCACTAATTTTATGTAAGATGTTATCATTGGAGGAAACTGGATGGAGGGTACATGAACCTCCTTATTTTTACAACTTACTGAGATTTTAATATTATTGTAAAATTAAAAAATGTTTTAGAAGTCAATTTTTGACACATTTCAAAGGATTGGATTGTGTGAGTGCACACATACTTCCATTTTATCTTTATTAAATATTTAATATATGTTCAGAGAAAATTTTTAAACCAAGATGAGTAAAATGTAGCAAATTGAAATGAATACATTGTTATCTATCATCTCCCTTTTTGTGTGTGGTAATGGAGATCAAAACTGCGGCCTTTCACTCCACTAAAATGCATATCAGACCTTTTTGTATGCACAAATATGGTCTTGAAAGTCTTTGCATGTTATTATAAGTTACTTTAATACTTCAAATGTCCATCTAACATTCCATTTACATCTTATCACAATTTATTATTGATCTTCATTGATTACACTTTTTACATTTAAAATAAATTTGCAAAAGTAATTTGAAGTATGAGAAGTTGTCCAGCTATAGAAAGGAGGAAAAAGTCCTCCCAGCCATGGAATCAGGATATGGAAAGGCAAGGACAGGGAGGCACATCACACAGAGGTGATATTGCACAGCCTGGGTGGGTAGGTGAGGGGAAGGGAAGGAGGAGCTAAGACTGGAAAATTAGGTTGAAGTCACATCACAGAGGGCAGTATTAGTCTCAGTGATATCAGAGATAAGATCTTACTGGAAATTTTATCGTGTGCCTTTAGTAGAGTCTGAGTTGTGACTTCTTTTTCTTTGTGTTAAATATCAACTTTTGAGAGGAAAGGACTGATGAGGTTGAATTACTATTTCAGATGAGGTCTCTAGAGGTTATTTAATGGCAGGCCTCTTATCCATAGACATTCTGAAATATGCAGTTTCAGTATATTAATCATTTGTACACTCAACTCTTCAATGAATTATCATAAACAAAGAAAGAATGAGGTAAAACTGAAATGAATTAACTTCTTTAATGTTGGCAATTTGTAGTCATTTCAGATTAGATCAATGTAGAATGTGGCTGACAATAAATAACAGGAGAAAGAGATTTTTTTTTTTTTTCTGGTACTGGAAATAGAACCAAGGGGTTCTTTACTACTGAGCTATATTAACTCTTTTTCACTTCATATTTTGAAACAAGGTCTAGCTAACTTGCCCAGGTTGGCCTCAAGCTGGCAATCCTTCTTCTAGCTAATCTGGGATTACAGACATGTGTCACCATGGCAGTCTGAAAGATAAATTTTTGTTTCTGTTGTTTGTTTGTTTACTTGTACTTCATAATATTGATTGATGTCTCCTTATAGGAATAGTATTAAGGTTCTTGTTAATATTATGAGGATTAGCATACCTAAAAGCAGTTAAAACCTGCTAACAACTTTAAGTACATATAAAATGTGATCAGTAGTAATATTTTTTAAATGAAGGAGCCAACAAGAATATCACTGCCTACTGTCAGCTTTGAGACTCTTTCAGATGGTCAGAGTGTAAAAAATCCAGTGTCAAATTGTTAAATAAATACCAATAAGTTATTTTATTGCTAAGATAAAATAGAGATAGAAAATGTGATATTTTGATCCTGGACCACAATTACTTTTCTCATATTCTTCCTCCATACTTTGACACTTGACTTTGGACTTGATGAAGATTTAAGCAAAATTTCAAAGTTGATTGGTTATGAAAATTAGCAGGATTATGTCTAGCCATTGCTCAGAAAGTACAAAGAGACCCATTCCTGATTATTTCCCAATGTCCCATGGAACTTTCATGGTTGTATGGGTTTCCAATGCTTGTTACTAGGAAGATGTTGACACTGCCTTCTCTGTCAAACAGCCTTGTTTAGCTTTTTGAGGCACAGGATGGACTCATGCCTTTGTAAATGTTTCTACCCAATCACTCTGCCATGTTATCCTACTTCATTTCCTTCACAACACTAAGAATTCTCTGAAATAATCATAATTATTGATGTTCTTTGTACTTCATGTCTCTTCCCACTAAAATGTCAAGCCTAGTATGTTGTGTTTATGATTGGATGTCATATGCTTAGCACAGGACATACATGTCTTAAGTGACTAAAAATGATATTTTTATAAGTAAATGAATTAATATGACTGGCAATAAGTGAAGTCACACTTAGCATTGTTTTCATCATCATGGTCATCAGCACCATGGTCATTCATCAGGTTTCTGTGTGTGGCATGACCACTTGGCTCAATGGCAATGTCCACTCATCTGTGGCATGATCAAATGAAAGTTCGATCAAGAATAAGACCTAACTAAAAATTATTTTCAATTTTGTTTTTGAAGTACATGCTATTGGATTCTCTCATAAAGAAATTTATAATGAGACTCACTTTGAGTATAGAACCCCAAACCCCACTTTTAATATACTCTGTCCTCCTAAGCAGCAATAAACTATCAACATTGACTTTTGCCCTATAAGACTTAGCATCCCAACCATGGAAACAATTATTTAAATGAAGGGGTGTCCTTTTTCATATTAGAATGAGATGCCACCAATATTTAACTATAAATGATAAATGTAGGACAATGTGATAATAGATATCATGACATATTTTGTTTGCATTATTTGAAATGCTTCTAGCAATCTTCCACATTTGTGACAATTACCTGAGTAAATCTTACCTCATATAGAACTTTTGAAAAAACATTTTCATGTATTTCCTTCTGATAATTTGTGTTTCATGTTTAGGGCCTAGCAGATGGAAAGGGCACAATGAAGAAAAATAAATACATGCTAGATCTGCTCTTTTTCTTAACGTGAATGAAGGAAATACAGAATATCATAGAAATGAAGTTTTGGCTGTTTTAGATGAGAGTTTTTTTAAATATTAGGAGAATAAACATTAGAAAGAAACTTACTATTGAATCCTTTTTCTCATGGATTGCCTCAAGCTTTGTGCTCTAACCTGTTATCTCGCACTGGCAGTACTAAACTATATTTTACTTCATTTTTTAAAAATAATGATTCTTGTGGGTGGGAATGAGTATATTTTATCAAAATTCAATGTGCTGTCAAAATAAACTTTCAGCAAATATCACTGACAAGAACAGTGAACCCACTTATAACAAGCTGTTGGTAAACTTGCTGTGTTGACATTACTATGATCCTACTGGACTTTTGATGTCTGGGAACATCAGCAAAAGCAGAAGAATCCAAATGCAGTTTGGAATCCTTTTAACTTTGTTAACAAGCCTTGATGTTTACCCCAAAATACTAGACCAAACTTTCAAATTCAGGGATGACCACATTCCGTCATGCAATGAGATGTCTTATGTTGGCCTATGTTAACCTTTGATTTATTCACACAGATGTGGCCAGTCACTGGGGGCAACATTTACTATACTCCAGCTTTACAAAGAGGCTCATTCAATCTCTACCACCTCTTTGTGGAGTCTGTAAATGACACAAACCAACAATAGCTTAGGGACAGCCCATGACCCATTCTCTCATGTTACACATGCAAAAGCTTGGATCCACCCAATGTCTAACATTATGCTGGTGGCAGAGAACTGAGCCCTGATCTGGGGATCAGAGCTACAATGGCAATACCAAGGCTGTACCCTTTCATAGACATTTCCCCATAGCATCATTACACTAACATTCATGTATGGTGGCTCCCTTTGCTTGGGCAGCTTAGGCTGACCTGCATGAATGTAAGAATAATGGAACATGGAATTCCACCTAGGCCCAAACACTTGGATGAACACAGATATCACATAGTCTTATTGGGACCCCACCTAACTTCACATCCCTAAGGAGCAGCACCTTGGACTTTGATGACACAGATTGTGCAGCCTTTTTGCTGTATCTCCGTATTCTGTACAGCAGAATGTTTAGCCACAGAACCTCAAGTGTAACATAAAGATTCAAAGTCCGAGGTTGAGAGTTAATAGCATGCAATTATTTTAGATCCTCTTGCTTTAAAAATATTTAAGACCTCCTTAGATTGCATGGGACATTGATTTTCTGGGCTTCAGTGAAAAGGAAGTGTAACCATAGGAAATAACAAATGTATGTTTTGCAGACCTGGTTACCTGGAAAAACAAGCAAGCTTTCTAATGGTCTGGGAAATACGAGTACTTTGAACTTTTAGATTGGTTTATACCTCAGTTTGCCTAGACCACTGTCATCTATGCATTCAGCTTCTGGAGAAGTAAATTGGAGTTGTGAAGTAGATTTTACAAAAGAGGGAGCCACTCACTAGATACAAAAAGAACTTTTAAATAATGAAACAACATTAAAAAGAACAGGAATATTCCTGGTGAAGCTGAGACCTCTCCTGGGATGTTAGCATGCAGAGCACCACATCTGTCCTTCTGGGCAGTTTCCTTGTCTATAAGCAGATACAGTCCTAAGACAATGCTGGATGGTGTGCTGGGCTCCAAAGAAAGAATGCAGAGCTCTTGGAAAGAGACCTACTGTTTGCAACCAAACAAATGCAAATGCAGGTGAATCTTAACTTTGAAATCCACACTAGATGTATTCTTCTACCTCTTCTGTATAGGCTTTTTGTAAGGGATGTTGTATTATTCACTTGACCTATTACGACTTAAGAGAAATTTTGCATTAATTTTTAGTTGAATTTGGATTAACAGCAACTAAAATTATTTGAACTATGCATTTATTTCTCCCCTTGAGTTCTCTAGCAAGGGGTATGTGTTCATATAAAGATGTACACACAAAAAGCACAATTTAAAAGTATAGCATTGATGGTTAGATTTCCAAGGCAGGGAGGAATCACCATTTAGGGAAACTAAGAATCATAAAGTAACTTATATTTTGGTGTATCAGTTTTTTGTAATCCAAGTTTTAACACATTTATTCATTATAAATTTATCAATTTTCTACTATTTATAGACAAAATGTATACTTATATGAAAATTTAAGAGCAATTGATGTGCTGGGGTTGTGGCTCAGTGATAGAGTGCTTGCTTCACATGTGTGGGACACTGGGTTCAATCCTCAGCACCACATAAATAAATAAAATAAAGACATAAAAAGGTAAATAATATAGTACAATATTAAAGCATTCTCAATTGACTTATGGAGATACACTCTATGTGATAATCATTACCCTGCTTTCTAAACACACCTATGTATAGAACATAGCTGGATCAGACCACTTATGTAATTTAGCTACTTATGTTTGGTACTCAATACATCATGCTTGTTCTATATATTTATTTTAAATATAGTGGCTATCAGGTATTATGTGGCATGCCACATATACTTAATCAACTTTTAATGCAAAGACATCATCTTGAGTTGGAGGAAATGCAGGCCAGCAAAAGAATTGATAGTTACCATGTGTGTACAATAAAATAACTTTTATCTTAAGGTCAAATTTTGACAAGAGCATGCATAGTATTTTGGGGATTGTGGTAGTTATATTTCTGCCAGTAAATAAATACCTGAGGTAGTCAGGTATTTGATAAAGAGAAAAAGTTGATGTATGTTCAATGTTTGGGAGCTTCCAGTCCATAATCAGATGGGCCCATTGAGTTTAGGCCTCCAGTAGAAGTGCAGCACATCATGACAGAAGTGTATGGTGGAGCAAAGATTCTCAACTCATGATTGGGAAGAGAAAGAGAACAGAGTCCCACAATCCCCTTCTAAGGCACACCCCAGTAACCCAAAGACCTCCTGCAAGGACCACCTCTTGAAATTTCTACCACCTCCCAATAGCACCAAGCTTGACACCAAACTTATACTACATGGACATTTGGGGAATAGTTATAATCCAAACCATAACAGGGATGATGCAATGAATGAGGAAGACAGGCAGCCATGGGGAGGCCTAGAGACAACACAGACTGTGCTGTAGACACTGCAGGGATGGAGAGGGAGAAGAAGAATGAAGAATCTTAAGATCTGAGCAAACACCCAGCGGGATTTCAGTCACTTCACTGACAAGGTAAAAATTCTGCTTAAGAAACTTGGCCATTGTGAAATTGTATTACACATATTAAGGTTTTTGTGACCACCCCTTTGAAAATCCCAGATGATTATTCTGTAAGATGAAAATTAGTTCCCAATGTTATCTTTACCTTGTTAAAGAGAACAACAAGAAGAAGAAAAAAAAAAAAGGAAGGAAAGAAAAGAAAAAAATTGAGGAATTTATTTTGAACAGATCACTGTTTATTTTATTGGCTTGTTTTAGATGAGAGACAGAATACTTTTTAATTAGGAAAGGGGTCTCATGAATAAGAATTACCCATAGTTATTTAGTGTTTTCTGTTACAGATATTAACCTGTATTCTCTAATCTTTATAAAAAGTATAAGGAAACAATTACTATTAACCTGTTTACTCAGCTCCTAAATCTTTATCCAGAACCAGAGAAATGTGTGTTTTGCCCCAAAGTCAGGCCCACAGGCCCCCCTTGCAGTGCTGCCTGCAATTCTGCATTTTCAATTTTTAAGAAAGCTGTGACTGTGTCACTGTGGTGTGTTGATTTTAAGTCCTTTGGGTATAAACCAAGGAGTGGGATAACTGGGTCAAATGGTGGTTCCATTCTAAGTTCAATCAATTCACAATAGCTAAACTATGGAGCCAACCTACATGTCCTTCGACAGATAAATGGATAAAGAAAATGTGGTATTATGTATATGATAGAATATTACTCAGCTTTAAAGAATGAAATTCTGGCATTTGCTGGTTAAATGGATGGAGTTAGAGAATGTCATGTTAAATGAAATAAGCCAAACCCAAGAAAGCAAAGACTGAATATTTTCTCTGATAGGTGGAAGATAATTCACATGGGGCGGGGTGATAGGGAAGAATATAGTTACTTTATATTAGGTAGAGGGGAGTGAAGGGAGGGGAAGCAGTATGGGGGAAAGAATGTTAGTAGAGTTAAATAGATATTATTACCTCATATACATATATGACTGCATGACCAATGTGATCCTGCAATACATATAATCAGAAAATGAGAAATTATACTCTATTTATGTATGATCTATCAAAATGTATAAATGCATTCTACTGTCATGTATAGCTAATTAGAACAAATAAAGCAAAACGTTTAAAGAAAGCTGTGGTGAGACATTAGCAGAAATTTTGCAAGAATCAAATTCCATATTTTGTTGGTTTCTATTGATTCCACTCTAAATTGCCCTGATATTCTAGAGAATGACTGTGTCACTAACATACTCCTATTCCACAGAAATCCACAGTTCTTGGCATGGTACCTGTGCATTGGCTAAACTGAAACCCAACTTGCATCAGCAGTTTACATTCTCCATATTTAATAGTAAAGATAAGGGATTATTGCCATGGACACACACATCTCCATGTAGAGACAGAATGTCTTTACATTTGCACATCTCTGAGTGTTTTCTATATGGTTGCTAGCATTGCTCCTCTGTAACAAGCAATCTCCAAATTTCTGGGGGCACTACATTACTGTATGCTTCTTCTTCTCATTTCATTCTGAGATTAGTCAAATGAACAGGAAATTTTGTACTGGTGTCTCCTTTCCAAGAGGCAAGGGGTCACTTAGGCATCTATATTCTTTCTATGAACATAATATCTCATTTTCTGATTGCTATCTTTTACTCTCAGTCATTGAAAACCATCACTGTTAGGACTAGAATGTAGCTCAGTGGAAGAGTGCTTGCCTTGTGTGAGGCCCCTTGTGTTTGATCTCCAGCCATGAAAAAAAAAATTCTACCACTCCACCTCTCCAGACTGGGTTTGAACACAAATGCATTGCCCTTGTGTCCTACACCCCAACCCCCATGGCTGTCTCTAATACAGAAAGTATGTATAGAATGTGATGTTCACTCCATGCCTACCACACTTTTTGCAGTGTATCTGTGATCTGTTGAATGATTTTTAATTTGATGGTGTAGAAGAGTTGACAGACATTTAGTGACTAGTACTTGGAATAACTAGGTAACAAATTTTGAATGAATTCCTGGAAGAAATTAGAGTTGGAAGCATGGCATGATTCCAGGGCATCTGAAGAGTTTGGATTAGTTATTGCTCCAGGAGATTACTCTGGACATCAGCACTGAGTTGCAGTAAGCTCATCCCACCCATGGGGACATTCCTGTGTGCTAAAAGTGATTTGCTATACATATTTTTTTCCCTACTGGGCATAGACTCAGATATAGGGACAGAAATTTCTTCTAGAAAAATGGTGGTGATGATTGGCCATTTTCTGTGTTGTTTGGGTCTAGAATGTCACCTGCCTTATCACTGTAGGGAGAGAATGAACATATCACCTCCTCAGTGAGGGGCAGCAGCTGGTCTCGGATGGATGCAATTCACAAAAAAAGGCAGTGTCAGAACAGACCTTTCTTCTTCCTGGTGGTGCTTTCATGATCTAGAGGTGAGTGAATGGCCACCCATCTTTAGGGTTAAGAGTATTCTTCTCAGCATCATGATAGCAAGGGCTTATTTCTTATGGTTTGATTCAGAAAATTGTATCAGGAAATCCTCATATTAGTTCTTAGAAATTTTTAAATACTCAAATCATTATAGCAGGCAACAGCAGTTGTCTGATGCACTGTCACTATCTTCTCTGCTGCATGCTTACAATTCTCAGATGATGATACATATTTAATTTGTGGGCTGTTTGAGATTTTCTTATGTTCTGGGGTCTGACAGATGAATCTGGGTGGTGCTGCAGAGATGCATATTTATCATGTATACTATGTGCTGGAGCCTGGGTGGGTCACAGCAGAGCTGGGAGAGGGCTATGGGGGTCATCAGAAGAGCACCAGAGTGACACTGGTATGGTTTTCTGGTCAATAACTGCAGAGCTCACAGAAAGTACTTTTTTCTGGCATCTCTGCCAAAATTCAAGTTTTATAATTTTGCATTTTTCCTATATATTTTTAATAAAGCTTTTCAGGGAGTAGCTCTTCCCTAAATAGATCCCTAACTTTAATCAGATTGAATTTAGGTAGAAGTTATTGACATAAAACTCCCTGTCTTGCCAAGTTTAAGTTCAGAACCTGTGTGAATGCTACACTCTGGTCTTCTCTCATCCTCTTAGCCTGTGGGAGTTAGTTTCCCTTGGCAGAGTGTTTTTCTTTGCTGTATTTTATATGACTACATGATGGTTGTTTTGACTTGCTCTATTAGTGAATTTTAGATATTTTTTCTAATGCTTATTTAATAACCAAACACATTGTTTGTGCAGTAAATAAATTTTGCTCCAAATGGAAGTTACATGGAATAGTCAATATATTTTAATTTATAAAGTAGGAGTTGATCAACTTCTATTATGGAACCATAGTGTGAGTCTACTGTTCTGGAAATTGCCTGCAAATCCCCCAACCAGCCTCAAACTTTGTCATTTGAACAGCATAGTATTTCCCTTTTTGGAACTCTCTCCCCCTTGTACATCTGACATACTCCTCCTCATCCTTTACTTCTCAACATAAACATTGCCTCCTCCAGGATGCCCTCACTGCCTGCACTCAGCAGTTCAGAAGCCTTCCAGTCCTACTTCCTCCTACACTTCCCACATATGTCAGGCTGCCCTGATCACTTTGACTCAGGCTTGGTCATGTGTCTCTCTGCAGGGAATGTAGCTCCTGAGGTCAAGGACTATTTTGTTCCCCTGCAGGATCCAGAGTTTTGTGCATAACAGAGAATAGTTGAATATACATGTGTTTTTTAATGAGTGGGTTGAGTGAAATCAAGTTATTTTCTTGAAGTTTTTGTGATACCCAGAGAAATTTTCCTCCTTTCCTAGATTCACACCTGCTTTCTGCAATCACCAGGAAGTGATGCTTGATGTTCCACCTTCCTCTTATCCTAGACCTCAAAACTTTCCCTCATTTATTTACCATGTCATTCTCATATACCTTGAATGCCAATGTACAATTTTTCTCAAACCACATTTTCATTTTCCTCCAGATCTTTATATATGCCTTTCCCCTTCATAGATGGTTGATCCTTTTTCATCATGCCAAACTAATTTTTAAGAATTTTTAGTTTGGAATGATTTTAGATTTCCAGAAAAATTAAGGAGCTGCTATAGAATGCACTGGTGCCTTCTTCATCCATTTCCCCTATGGTCAAGCCTTATATAACCACAGAATGTTTTTGTCAAAATCAATAAATAATAATATAATACTTTAAATGACAGGCTTTTTAAAATTCCAGTTGTTCTACTTGTGTATGTTCATCTATTTTTAAGTGCAAACTGCAATATAATGTTGTGTTTGGTAGTCATTCATCTGTGTCCTTTATTTCCTCTGGTCAATGACAGTCTCAGACACTCTTGCTTTTGATGACCTTGTGGCATAGTGATCAGGCATTGCTAAACACATTTAAAAAGTTTTAGGTTTCTTTTTTTTTTTCTCACAATTAGAATACAGTTTAGGAAGTGACTAGTAATTTTTAGACAATATTCATGATGGGATGACCAGGTAATTATACAAAAACATGCTGATTGATTATAGTCATTTGAATAGAAGCCTTTACGTTCAACATAATTTATACCCATGTGTTCACCACTATGTCTTGTGTGTTCATCACTATGTCTTGGAGAATATTTTTGTGCTAAAATATAGTTAGAGGTGAAACAGGGAAAAATAAAGTAAAATTATGGTAAACAACTGGGATAGAACCCTGAACTTGAAGATAAATATAAATTAAAAATCCTGTCTTAAAAACTAAAGAGTATAAAACCACAGGATACATGTTCTCTGCCAGCTCTTAAGTACTAATACATCTGTTGTATGATAAATACTGTAAACATAGTTCATCAGAGAATTCTGAAATTACATGCAGGGTTGCTTCCTAATTGCAAGAAATTAAATTTTCATAAAGAAAAAATCTTCATGTACTTTTCTTAAGCATCACAAAATAGAGTCATGGGTTGAGAATGTAGCTCAGTGGTAGAGTACTTGCCTCGCATGCATGAGACCCTGAATTTATTGAATTTAAAAAGTGAAAAAAAAAAAAAGAAGTCAGATCATAAAATTGTTTTCCTCAATAGAAAGATTCTTGCTGATACTCAGAGCTCTACTCAAAGTAAAATTCACAGTTTTATTTATTAACAATGCAAACATACAATACTTCTGGGAAGTATAGCTATGTTAATGAACATTCTAAACATGTAGGTGGCTTGCCGTGGCTCTACATATCGTTTACAAAATAGCTTCCCTCTTAGTTATGTTTATTAGAGAAAACTATGAAAATAAGACAGCTATTAAGTAGATGCAGAAACAAATACAATCTCATACATTTTTGTACTACATAGATTCTACTGTATAATTACATACACATGAATAAGGCAATCTGTATTATCTTTCTATTTTATTTTTATTAAACAATTTGACAATGCTTCACATAGTTGTAAATTATGTGAATAAGCATATGTTTCAGTGAGAAAACTCAATATGAGTTAACTTTCAATTGCATAGCACTCTGTCCTTTAGGAAAATATCCCTAAGGAAATAATCATGGATGCATGTAAATATTGGCTATTATTTATAAAACTGAAATATGGCAATCAATCCCAATGTCCAATAATTGAAGACTAATTTATGGAGTATTGGATAGGTAATCAAGTGGCTGTTCTGATCCCTGGGGGATAGATCCCATTGCAGGTTGGAGACTATTGTGAAAGACAATAAAAGACAGAGAAACAGCAAAACAATTCAGCGTTTGGTTAAAGGAAACATCACTGATTAAATATTCAATGTAAAACATGACTGAAGATCATGACTTTGAAGGACATGCTTTTAAGAGTTAGTGGTAGAATCAGGGTCACCAGAGGGAGGAGAGGCCTCTAGTGGAGACACTTGAGTGGGTGAGGCAAGAGAAATGCTCAAAATTTATACTGCAGAATGAGTAGCTCCATATAGAAAATTACATAAGAAGCATGTAAGCAACAAATAAAAGTTATTTTCTCTATTAAATGTGCTGTGTGCAACTCTTTTAACAGGCACTGACTCTGTCTGCTGAGCAACGTCTGTGCAGTCTCAATGACCAGAGTCCAGGTTGCTGATGCTCTCACCATCACACATCACAGAGACAGGGTGATGGTCCAGCTGCACAAGAAAGATCATCTTGCTGTGCTAATACAGGACTGCTTTCATGGGGTCACTCCTGGTCTCCTATGACTGTCTTGAGCACCTGGATAATGGAACCTGCAGATTTGGAGTTGACACCCATAGGGGAAAGGAAATGATAAGAGTCAGTAGATGAATTCTCCCTCTCCTCCTGAGAAAACATGGTTCAATTGGCATCTCTAAAAGAACCCTGCATGGCTGGACCATCAGCCACACTGCTGCCCTGTGTTAGTCTGCTGAGTAACACCCTCCTTCCCATTTGCCCTCTCCTCCCCTGCTTTCTTTTTCTCCCCCTCCCTGATTCCCTAGACTTCTACACTCTGGAAAATATTAGCATGTCAATTTCTGATTCACCAGAGGTATCACTATTTAAAGATATGTCTTCAGAGACTAAAATAAGTATATAGAATTGCTTAAAAATCTAAAGTAAATCATATGATGGAATTTAAATATATTTAAATAGGTAACTAAACCAAAGGCAAACACCAGTATGAGGGATACAGTTTCAAATGCTAGATTATTATGCAGGAAACTACTAGAGGTAATTAGAAGGAAAATAATGAGTACTGAAGTAGAAACAATTTTAGATTAAATGGCAAGATATTTTTTCTTAGAGGACAGAGCTCTTTCTGTGAATCAGTAGCTTGGAAAGCTTAATAGGAAATATAGACCTTTCTCTGAATATTTTGAAAAAAGTCTCAGAGAAACATCAGAAAGGATAATCTCAAGGAAATGGACAAGAGTTCTGTAAGGCTCTTATCTCTCCTCTAGTCCATCTTATTTTGTGTCTGTGATTTTGATAAAATGCAAGAATCTGCCTGCCTTCAAAGAGAACAGAATGGGAGATGTCTCAAGTCTCTCGTGAACATCAAATTTCATAATGGAGGTAGGAAAGACACTTATTAGGAAAAAAATTTGGGAATGAGAAAAGGAAGAATCGCAGGTGACAGATGTACCAAGAGGAAAATAGAATGACCTAATCTTAGAATAAATGAGCAAACAAAAATGGATAGAAATAAAACAATTGCAAAGACCAAAAATAAACCAAGTACATAATGAGCAAATCAGGGAAGGAAATGTCCTACACTACAATGGCAGTCTTTCACTGTCCTTGAAGCACCAGTTCTGAACTGTCCTAGACAAGTTATGAAAGTGTCCATGTGAATTCAGTGCATGGAGCTTTGTTTTTGATAATTTGACATTTGTCATTCCTGGAGAAAAAAAATCACCTTTATGGGCCTCATTTCATTCAGTATGTAAAAATCTTTCATCATGTGCATACCCTTAGTCCTTAAAGCACTGGTAAACAAAAGTTTGATTTTTGACTATCCAACCAAGAAAACTGAGCCCCTCTCATAAAATTAAATGGAAAATCTAATAATTTTCTAATACACTTCTAAATGAGAAGTACATCCATTATGTGTTTCTAAATAATTTGTGCCTATCCATATAAGTAAATCAAGATGAGAAATTTTTTAAAATCCCTAAGAATTGTTTTGGATAAAAAGAAAAAATAGTTCTACGTATGTTGAGAAACAAAGAAACAGTGGCTGTCCCCTTGTACTCTGTCCCTGCCTTCCCCTTGTGCAATCTCTCTACCAACTCTTTCTCTGTCCCATGTACTCAACACTTTCCCTTCTTTCTCATCTACACTCAATGTCATTTGCTCTTTGTGCTTATTTTATATGAGGTTGCTTTGAAACCATTATGTGATGCATGGCACCTTCTTTCTGACTTTCTGGAGACTGCCCATGACCAATGCCCTTTGATTATGGGAAAGATAGATATAGACTTAGTTCCACTTTTTAAAGTACACTTCGCCAATTTGGTCTGTTGAAATCAATTTCTTGAATGTTAAATTCCTTGTGTTTAAAATTCTCATTGAATAATTTCAATGGATTATTTTATACATACTTCTCTTGTATGTGTGATAACTTCTTGACACTTTCCACACCACCATTTTGTGTATATCAATGCAGTCTGAGCTGACCTAAACTCAGAATTTAGGTCATGTTAGAGCTGTAATTCTTGACCCTTTTCAGGTAAAATATCTTTCTTTCTAAGAATCAGATGAAAATTATGGAATTCATCATAGGTATGTGAACCTCGCTGCCACGTCTATTTCCTGCAACTCTGACATTTGACATGGTTCTGTTGGAGTAGAGGATCTGATGCTTGGCGCAGTTTTGTTGGAATAGAGGACTCAACACTTGACATGGTTCTGTTGATCATCCTCCCTCTTGGGGCCCATAGGCATGGCATGTCTCCATGTGTAGTTGCTTTTTAATATTAATAATCAGTATATCATTAGAAACTTTTGGAAAAACATTGGGAAGGTTTTACTGTATTGGGACACAAAATAGTGCACAATGAAAGTTTAGCAGTAATAAATAGATTAATATATGAAAATAAACAATTGTGGCTATGCTTGAGTTTAAAGGAGGCTGTAATTGCTTTAGTATAACAATAGATGGATAAAGAGACATTCCTATGAGTTTGGATGCAGTGTTTAGCCTTTGTTGCTTTCCTAGTTTCAATAGTTGATTCTAGAGATACTTTACATAATAAAAACATTTAGGTTAGTCATAAATATAATTTGTGCTTTTCCTACGTGTAATCTAATTCTTTGAGAATCAGAACAAGATTGTAGTCCACCATTATATGAATTAGAATAGACTAAATAGTAATTATCAGTTGATTTCTTTGCCCTTTAATAATAGTAAAAGCCTTTCACTGGTAAACACTGGAGTTCATGGTGGGAGTGGTTTCTCAGAAAATCTAGTGATGTATTTGTTCTGAAGGTTTAAGGCAGGCAGATCATGGTGCCCTCAGTTTAGGTGGGAGACAAGTTTGTTTCAGTTTAGCTGAGAGACAAGGTTGTTTTAATCTAGCTGGGAAATAAGACTATTTTGGTCTGGGCTGTCATACAGAGAGAATGTGTACTATGAGAAGAAGCATATATTGTACTCTTGAAGGTTTTTCTTTTTTTAAACTAACCAAAGTGTTATAATCATTACTAAAGAAAAATATCTATAAAAAGACTCGCAGAAAAAATAAAGACGGATTCAGCCTCAGAATACTCGGTGTCTCTGTGTGCTGTTTCTCCACTGCACCAACACCTCCCATCCACCTAGGACCCCTGCTAGGGCTGGACCCTGGCACCTCATTCATCCACATATATTCACTTATCTTTGCTCAAAAAATTTCTAAGGATTTTCAAATCCCTTGAACCTAATCCACAAGGTTGAAGTCCCAGAGAGATTGGCACATGTCTTGAGGACACAGAGCCCAGAACAAAAGGATGTTTGTGTGACACACTTGATTTTTCTCTTGTGCTCTTGGAGGTTAGACTCTCTTTGAAAACACTGGAACACGTACAACAATATCAGAATATATTTACATCACTACCCATCACAGAAGAGGTAAGATGAAACAATATTTGAAGCTATTTATTTTCTGAGTCAATATCTAAGTAATCAAAGTGCTGTGCCATCATGACTTCAGAATTTTAAGGCCTAAAACACAAAGATTAACAAAGGTTGAAATTGGATCCCTTAAGGGATGATTAGCTTCTCTGGGAGACTGAATGAAACTAGAGCATTAATGCACTAATTTGAGGGGGGAAAAAAAAACAGGAAAAAAAACAAGAGATGAGCTAGTGGGAACCTTCATGTACACAAGCATGAATAAATAGAAGAGTTTATAAAGGCAATTATATTTAACTTACTAAACAAGTATACTTTATAATTCCTTATATCCATCATCATAATCCTCATTGATTTTATTTGAGCCAGATGGCTTCTGTTATGGTTTGGATCTAGAGTGTCCCCAAAAGGCTCATGTGTTGCAGACTTGGTTCCCAAAGCAGTCACATTAAGAGGTGGGGTTTTTGGAAAGTGATTGGATCCTGAAGGCTCCAACTTCATCAATTGATGGAGTCATATTTTATGATATTACTGGGAGGTATTTGAACTGTTGGTGGAGGGACATAGTTGGAAGAATTAGATCACTGGAGGTGGTGTGCCCTGGAAAGATATTTCTTCTTCCTGGCCTACCCACCCCCTTCAATTTCCTTGCTGGCTGCCCTTCTGTCATATAGTACTAGCTCATCTCAGGCCCAGAATAAATGAAGTCAGCCAACCATGGACTGAAATCTCTGAAACTGTTAGCCAAAATAAATCTTTGATCCTCTAACTTGATTTTCTCAGTTATTTGTCATGGTGATGGAAAGCTGACTAGTTATGCAGGTATGATTCAAGCATATGATTTAGTTCTTACCCCAAATCTAGAATGTTTAATAGATTTTAGACAGGCATAAAGTCAAAACAAGAAAACCCAGCACCTTTCCACAGGCTCTAGCAAGACATACCAGTCTATAAGGAACACTAAGCACCCCATTTCCTAACTCAGTAAACCACCATCATATCTAAAGTTTTAAAATAAAATTTACTTTATTTTAATAACAATGCCCTTAAAATGTATAAATGTATTTAAAACATTTTTTATTGTAAAAAAATGGGGTACAACTTGTTTCTCTGTTTGTACATGAAGTAGAGGCATACCTTTTGTGTAATCATACATTTGCATAGGGTAATTGTGTTTGATTCATTGTTATTTTTTCCTGCCCCCCACCCCTCCCACTCCTCTTTTTCCTCCTTACAGTCCCTCCTTCCTCCAATCTTGCCTCCCTCCCACCCGCCATTATGTATCATCATCCGCTTATCAGCAAGATCTTTTGTCCTTTGGTTTTTTGAGTGATACATACTAATTTAAGAGGCCTAAGAAAAAAGGAAACCATAAAAAATAGATAACAAAATTAAATATGTACACATATAGTATAATTATCTAGCTATTTTCTGATCAGATTTTTGCTTTGATATCTTTACTATGACTTGTTCATTAACCTTCCTGGATGTGTAGATTAATTTAAAAACATTGGGAAATTTTCAACCACTGTGTGAGTAATAGCTTCTGTTTCTCCCTCCATGTCTTAATGATGCCCCTATTAAGTATATGTTGAGGTATGTAATAGTGTCCTATATTTCTCTGAATTTCTGTTTATTTTTCTTCATTCTACTTTCTCCCTATTTTTCACATTGTAGAATTTCTATCAATTTGTCTTCAAGATTTTGGATTGTTTCTCCCAACAGTCTTTTATGGTTTAGATGTAAGGTGTCCCCGTAAAAGCACATGTGAGACAATGCAGGAATGTTCAGAGGTGAAATGATTGGATTATTAGAGTTATAATCTAATCCACTTGATGGATCAGTAATTTGAATGTATTAATGGGTGGTAATGGCAGGCAGGTAGGGGGTACCTTGGAGAAGTAGGCCACCCTACGATTATATTATAGCTGCATTTTTGCATCCCAGCTGTCTCTGCTACCTGGCTACCATGAACTAAGCGGCTTTTCTCTGCCATGCCGTTGCTCCACAATGTTCTGCCACATCTACTGTCCACAGTAATGGAGTTTGTCAAACATGGACTGAACCTCTGAGCCAAAGTAAATTATGAAGGTTTTTTTTTTTTTTTTTTTTTTTTTTTTTTTTCCATCAGGTACTCTGGTCACAGTGACTAAAAACTGATTAATACACAGTCCATAAGTATTAAGTTTCTCCAGTGGATTTTAAACTTTACTTATTCTACTTTTTCAATCATAGAATTTCCATTTGGTATTGATTCTATTTGATGAGACACTGTCTTCATGCCATCCTTTACTTCATTAAGCAAGGTTTACCTCAGCTCTTGTGCATGTATACAATAGCTGCTTTGAAGTCTTTGTCCATTAATTCTGACACCTAGTCCTCCCCACAGGCGGTTTCTGTTACTTTCCTTTTTGCCTATTTTCACACTTTACTATTTTATTTTTTGTTGAAAACTAGACATTTTAGATTTTCTGTGCTATCTTTGCCCATGTAAATCCTTCCCCTTCTCTATGCTTTTTTGTTAACTTATTTGTTTTTTGTTTTTTGTTTGTTTGTTTGTTTTTTGGTTTTTGGTTTTTTTTTTTGTGCCTATGCTGTCTTTGTGAATCTATTTCCTCTACAGTGTGAAGCATTGTTGGGGAGGGTGGGAACCAGGAAGGCATGTGTGCAGACATCCTGGGATATTGGTTTTATCAGGGCTCCATCCTACTTTCCCTTATCACTATCATGCTGCCTGTTTTGTTTGTTGTTACTCCCTCAATGTGCTTCTCTCCTTTAGATTTACTAATTATTGACTGAGTTTTCTATTGTTTTCAATAATGCTGTATACACAAATTCTTTATCAGTCTGATCTGATTAAACATGGGCAGGGATACTTTTGTGGGCCAGTCATCAAGGTTTATTCTGATCCCAGAATGGCTCTTTCCCTGGTTCCCTTTGGTGAAGTAGCTGGCCTATGGTTTATTTTGTGAAGGAGCTATTTTCTAGAGCTCTTTGAGTGGACCATCCTACATCTCCCCAAAAGAGCATCCAAGTTCTCTTTTGTTATGAACTACCCATCCTTCTGTGAAAATTCTCTAAGCCACTAGTTGCCAAGTTGGATGTGACAGTAGCTTCTGATATTGTTGCTTCTCCTCTGCTAGTGAGTTACAGTGAAGGCTGCCAGAGCTCTCAAAGTCTCAGTCTGCCAGGCCTGCAAGTAACACCTCAATCCTGGGTGAAGGAAGGAAGGCCCCAGCTCCTTGGTCATAGTCACCAGGAATTTAGATTCTTAAACATAGAGTTGGAGAAGATGAGAAATGCTGGTGGTCTACCCATCCTGAAATGTCCTCTGGGCCATACCCACCTGGAGTGGAGCTTTCTTCAAGCTGCTGTGAGAGTTAGAACAGGGATAAAGGGAGCAAACTGTAGCTCAAATACCAGAGACTCACTGTTCACACTGATAATAATCAATTTTCTTGAATAAATGTTTTAGACAAGCGTTAGAAATTTACAGAAATATTTTAAGAGTTTCTGTCACCTTTGCTTGTTTCCATGGAGTGGGCCCATGGAATGTCTGATATATATAATCAGTCCATTAATAAATTGGAGTCATCACAATAGAGTTTGGCATTCTGCTTTTAAGAAAATATAAGAAAATAAATTTAAAATATTCAGTGCATATTATTTTCTTTATAATATTAAATATTTTCAAGTCACAATTTTTAATGGCTACTCTGCCATTTCACCATATGAAGGCAAAACCAATACTCTAGGGAGCCTATTACTATTCTTGCTGCCACAATATTTTTTTCTTTTTTCCCCTTTCCTCTTTTTTCTTTTTTCCCTTCCTTCTTTTCTGTTTTCTCTCTTTCCTTTCCCTTCCTTTTTCTCTTTTCCTTCCTTCTTTATTCTCTTCCTTGTCCCTTCTTCCTTAATTCCTTCTTTCTTTGCTTTTCTTTCTTAGTTTCTTTTCCCTCTTTCCTTCCTTCCTTGTTTCATCTCTCTTTCTCTCCCCCACCCCTTTCTCCTTTTTGGACAGAATTGTCAGGACTGTTCTCAAACTCTTGGATTCAAGTGATCCAACTCAGCTTCTCAAATAGCTAGGATTATTGGTATATCCACTGTGCCTGGCTTTCTGCTGCCAGTTTTCTCTGTCATCCTATGCTCTGTGAAAAGAGCAAGAGTATGATCATAGTTTACCTGCATGTTAATGCCATTTCTTCTTCAGAGATCCTTTTCCAGAGTCCTGCTGTTTATGAGCAAAGCTTTGGACATGGTGACACAGGATTTGTCATGGCATTCATAATTCCTCACACATTATCCCAACGAATTCCTTCCACCAATAATCCCCAGGTTTCTTTCAATATACACACTTCCCCTTCCTAAGGTAGCCTTTCAAAGTCTTTCCTCTGAATTTTTCTTTTCTGTTTTTCCATCATAGATTCCTACCTCCCTTCTGTTAGAGAATTATTGCTGTTGATGTTTTCCTGAACCTCCAGCAAAAACTTCTTCAATCTCCCCTATAGACAGCACCTTGTCATAGATACTTTCAAGGGAAATTTATTGTAGGTCATAATTATCTCTATAGAAATTTCTTCAGATGTCATTTTAGATACCTGTTCATTCTCCCCCATTTCCTTTCTCCTTTCTATTAAATGTGCCCAGCATCCTACAAGAATTCACATTTATTTTCCTCCCTGAGCTGTAGATGTCATTTTTTAGATACAGCATCCTCTGTCATTAATGAAAATATGTGGAGAGCATTTTATTCTTTATTAATTTAACTTGGTTATTACTAGCACTTATGAACACTTTATCAAAAATAAAACTAATGCAGAACTAGCATAGGCGTATCAAGCAGTGAATGGTCACTTCAAAGAATAGCATGGACAACATTGTGTAATATAACATTTTGGGATGTGAATATGGCAACTGTCAGTCTCCTTTTATGAAATTTGAAAACATTTTTTCTTCTGTACACAAAGAGAAAAAAGTAGAAGCACTGTATTTAAAAGAAAACTGTATATCTATTAAATACCTATGAATAGATTCTGGTCCACTAGCTTACAGAGAAAAATTTGAGTAAGCTTATAAGCCAGAATCAAATTATCTGCCTTCTATAGTATCTCTTCAGAGAATATTTTAAGTTTGTTGTATTTCTGGCATTAATGGAGAGGAAAGGACAGGTGAATCATGAAGCAGGAGCTAATTAAATATATCATGACTACCATGTTTAGTGAAATTGAGCTTAAGTCTTCCAGAAATATTTCATTCATTAATTTGAGCTAAGTTTTTATTTTCTCTGACCCTCTTCTGGCCATTCTAGAAGCCTACTGTATCACTGTATCATTTTCTCCCTGAAAAATCTATATATTAAAAATCCTGAAATTAGTGAGATACTCTCGATGCAGGAGTCTTCTGTAAAGGTTTCCAAGTTTTACCATCTTTACTCTTTCAATTTGGCAAAAGTAACCTAGTATAAAGAAGATAAGCTTTGAGATGTTCAGAGGTGATGCATCAGTCTGCTTGAACTGCCCTGACATGTGTAGACTGTGAGACTGAAACAACAGACATCTATTTCTCACAGTTCTGGAGGCTGCATGTCCAATATCAAGGTGCTGGAAGACTGGATTTCTTGTGAGAGCTCTCATTGTTGCTTGCAGATCAGCATTTTCTCATTGTGTCCTCACATGATAGAGAAACAGAGAGTGAGCTCTGGTTTCTCTTCCTTTTTTAAAAAAATAAGGATACTGATATCATCATGGCAGCCCAATCTTCAGAACCTCATCTAAATCTAATTTCCTCCATAAGTCCCCATTTGCAAATACCATCTCTGTAGTTGTAGGGCTCCAACAAATGAATCTGAGGGAAAATGAGCATTCAGTATACATTTACCATACTATCTGAAGATAACAGTGGAGCCCTTTCCCCAGTCTCTGTGTTCCTTGCACACCAGGGAAAAGTTATCTATACAAGGTGAGAATCACTGTTCAGTTTACTCTCAGAAGGTGTAGCCACATGGGCCATGCAGGAATGTCTATTTTTCTCTTTCTCTCTCCCTCCCTCTTTTTCTCTATCAGCTGTTTTGGAGATAGAATTCACATACAATTAAACTTTTTTGACATATACAATTTAACAGGAGAATTTCAGTAGGTGTAGTGCAAAAGCTAGTCTTGGAAATAACAAAAATATGATAAAGAATACTTGATAATCTTTCACATATAATACAAATTAGTGGCAGTGCCTCAACTATCTAAAAAAGTATGCTTCAGCTATTGATTTTAACATCGAACATCTAGGTTATATTTTGAGAATGCTTCATGGACAATTCTTAATGAATTCTTTTCTTCTTTTATATACAGGTCCCAGTCATATTTATACTTGTGTGGATTCTTATATTAAATTCAACTCAAAGTGCATTTATTTGCATTATAGCAAAGTGAACAATAGTTTCACTGGGCTCTAGCATTTGACTGGAACAATTAAGATGAATTTTATGAAAAGAATCATGAAGATGGAATAAAGGAAGGGGGAGGGCAATAAATAAAGGAGGATAAGTCAATATTGACCAAGCCTCTAACAGGCAAGCTCTGTGGTTAACTTAGAGTTCTTGTAAAGTGGGATCTAACTTCCATTGTGTGTCTTGTTTAAGAATTACGTGTGGGGCTGGTGATGGTCTTCTTCCCTGTACTTTGTGTGTTTTCACTACACCAATGGGAAGCTGCAGTAATGAGGTATAATAAATCAGGTTCTGAGCTCATGGTAGGAGTTACAAATTATTCAGAACTTTCACACAGGTGCTTTGGCTAAGAATATCCAGGTATTTCTGTGATCAATCACCAGGTAGGATAACTGCTTCAGTCTGCCAAGAAAATTAGGGAAGGTAAGGCCATCTCAGAATCTTGCCAAAATGACCTTGTGGTAGATGAAACCTGCAAAGATACCTATTCATGAAACTCATAGGTGATGGGATGCTTTTTATGCCACTTCTTTTAGTGCAAAATTTGAGCATGTCAACTGAAGCTTCCCATATTCTATTAGAAGTAATTGTCATAATCTGTGAAGATTTTACTTGTTAGTTTTTGTTTGTTACTGTGGTAAAAACAATTAACATGAGACCTATCTTCCTAAAAAACTTCTAATATACAATACACTGTCATTAACTATAGGCAGAATGTTGTAGCAGATCTCTTGACCTTAACAGAAAATTCTTGCCTTTTAAACAGAAACTCCCATTTTCCATATTTTTCTCCCCCAACCCCTGACAACCACCATTATACTCTACATTTCTGACTTTGAAAATTTTTGAAGACTCATATGAGTGGAATCTTGCAGCACTTGTCCTTTTGTGTCTGGATTATTTCACCTACATAATGTTCTCCTTGTTCATTTGTTTTACCACATCTAGTAGGATTTCCTTCCTTCTTTAGGCTGAATAATATTCCATTGTATACAAGTGTCAAAATTTGTTTATCCATTCATCTGTTGATAATCATGTCAACAATCAAAAATATCCTATTAATTAATTCCTTTGAAATTAATGTCAAACAAGAAGAACCTTACATTAATCAGTTGTTCTTAAACAGTGGTTCTAAGAAGAGGAGTACTTCTGTGATGCGGGAACATGTTTTTCATTATCCTTAACATTCATACTTATTGTTACTCTCCTCTTCATTTTTACTTTCCTCCCAGGGGTCGGTTATGCCACCATCCAGGTTGCTTTTGCTAGAACACTAAGTTGATGCTATCCTAAACTGTGCTTTCCATAAAAGGCAGAAAAAACTGCAAATCCAGTGACTTCTCTGAAACGAATGGATTTCAATGAGATTTTGTGCCATTAATATGCTCATCATTGGCAGTGTGCATCCATAGTATGGTAATCCTCTCTTTCAGTTTGCTCTTGCGAGCACACTATATTACTTTTGGAGAACAGTAATATTCTTGTAGCTGCAATCGGAGTGACTTTTTAAAAAATTCTCAGGAATACAATAATTTGATCAAATATTGTGAACTTGTTCTTCTCATCATTCCCACTTTGTTCCCAATATTTGGTGATGCTACATTCCAGGGTACTCTTGTTAGAACATGAAGTTTATGAAATTCAAAACTGTGCTTTTCACATGCAGGTTGAGAATCCTTGAAATTACAATGAATGCTCTGATCAAGATTCACAAATGAATTTCAATGAAACTTTGGTTGATTCCCACTTTGTTCCCAATGTTTGGGGATGCCATCTTCCAGGCTGCTCTTGCTACCATACAATATTTATCATAGCACAACCATAATATGCTTGCTGAGAATACCTGCACTTTAAGTGATTTTTCTGAAAAAGTTTCACTCATGAATATCAATGAAACTTTCCTCTTCTCTCCTCTCATCTTTCTAACTTTTTGTTCCCAAAGTTCATAGATCCTACCTTACAGAGTGCTCTTGCTATCACACTCAGTTTACCAATTCTCGAACTGTGCTTTCAGCAAGAAAGGTGGGAATAACTGCTGTGTCAGCGACTTTTCTGAAAATTTTCACCAATGGATTTCAATGAGATTTTGGGAATTTACTTTTCTCTTTATTCTTACTTTCCTCCCAGGGATTGGTTGCACCACCATCTGGGTTGCTCTTGTTAGAACACTGAGTTTACACCATTCTAAACAGTATAAGGCAGAAAAAAGCTGCAAATCCAGTGACTTCTCTGAAGCAGTTTCATGAATGGATTTCAAGGAGATTTTGTGCCAGTAATCTGCTCATCATTCCCAGTGTGCGCCCATAGTTTGGTGATCCTCTCTTCCAATTTACTCTCACTAGCACACTATATTTCTTTTGGCAGAACAGTAATATTCTTGTAGCAAATAGCTGCAATTGGAGTGACTTTCTGTCTGAGAGAAACCTTGCACCATGCTCTCTCTTTCTTTCTTCCCTTTCACCCGAGTGGACGTGAATAGTCTGCATAAAATAAAAGTTCCTTGTGTGAGAAAAAAAAAAAAAATCTATGGTTTCTTTATTCAATTTTGTTTGGAAGATCTATCCAGCGCTGAGAGGAGTTTGTTAAAATCGCCTAGTATTATTGTGTTGTGGTCTATTTGATTTCTGGAATTGAGGAGGATTTGTTTGACATACATGGATGAGCCAAAGTTCGGGGCATAGATATTTATGATTGTTATGTCTTGCTGATTTATGCTTCCCTTAAACAATATGTAATGTCCTTCTTTATCCCTTCTGACTAGTTTTGGCTTGAAGTCTACATTATCTGAAATGAGGATGGATATTCCAGCTTTTTTGCTGTGTCCGTGTGCATGGTATGTTTTTTCCCATCTTTTCACCTTTAGTCTATGGGTATCTCTTTCTACGAGATGAGTCTCTTGCAGGCAGCATATTGTTGGATTTTTCTTCTTAATCCAATCTGCCAGTTTATGTCTTTTGATTGATGAGTTCAGGACATTAACATTCAGGGTTATGACTGTGATATGATTTGTATTCCCAGTCATTTGACTCATTTTTTTTAATTTTATTGTAAACAAATGGGATACATGTTGTTTCTCTGTTTGTACATGGCTTAAAGGCATACCATTTGTGTAATCATAAATTTACATAGGGTAATGTTGTTTGATTCATTCTGTTATTTTTTCCCTTCCCCCCACCCCTCCCACCGCTCTTTTCCCTCTATACAGTACTTCCTTCCTCCATACTTGCCCCCCTCCCTAACCCTAACTCTAACATGATTTGTTTTATCCTTTATTTAGCTATTCCTTTAGGCTAGTTCCTCCCATTGCTGATTTGCATCATTGTTTTTCATCTCTTCCTCATGGAGTATTTTGCTGAGAATGTTCTGTAATGCTGGCTTTCTTTTTGTAAATTCCTTTAGCTTTTGTTTATCATGGAAGGATCTTATTTTATCGTCAAATCTGAAAATAAGTTTTGCTTGGTATAAGATTCTTGGTTGGCATCCATTTTCTTTCACTGCTTGGTAAATGTTGTTCCAGGCCCTTCTAGCTTTTAGGGTCTGGATTGAAAAATCTGCTGATATTCTTATTGGTTTCCCCCTGAATGTAATTTGATTCTTTTCTCTCATGGCCTTTAAAATTCTGTCTTTATTTTGTATGTTAGGTATTTTCATAATAAAGTACCTTGGTGTGGGTCTGTTTTAATTTTGTCTATTTGGAGTCCTATAAGCCTCTTGTACTTGGTTTTCCATTTCATTCTTCAGATTTGGGAAATTTTCTGATATTATTTTGTTGAATAGATTGTTCATTCCTTTGGTTTGTTTCTCTAGGCCTTCCTCAATCCCAATAATTCTCAAATTTGGCCTTTTCATGATATCCCATAATTCTTGTAGATTCTGTTCATGATTTCTTACCATCTTCTCTGTTTGGTCAACTTTGTTTTCAAGATGAAATATTTTGTCTTCAATGTCTGAGGTTCTGTCTTCCAGGTATTCTATCCTATTGGTTATGCTTTCTATGGAGTTTTTAACTTGGTTTATTGTTTCCTTCATTTCAAGGATTTCTGTTTTTTTTTTTTCAGTATCTCTAACTCTTTATTGAAATGATCTCTTGCTTCCCATATTTGCTCTTTTAACTGTTGATTGGTGCAATCATTTAATGCCCGCATTCGCTCTTTCATCTTCTTGTTTGCTTCCCTGATTGTTTTAATTATGTACATTCTGAACTCCCTTTCTGACATTTCTTCTGCTGTGCTGTCATTGGGTTTTATTGATATAGTATCTAGGTTTGTTTGGGACATTTTCTTCCCTTGTTTTCTAATATTGGTCAGATGTCAGTGGGAGTCTGTGATATTGCAGATTTCCTCTATCGGCTTATAGTGTCCCTGTAGATTTCCAGTGTATCACCTACCAGCCTTCAGTAGCCTGAAGTCTTGGAGGAACTTGATAATGCTGTGCTTCCGAAGAAAGCTGCCCCTATCCCGCTACTGGTTCCAGGGCTTGGAGCTGGCTCTGTGTGGAAAGGCACTCACTGGGGGGCCTGCTCCAAGAAGCTGGCCGTGTGGGAGGAGCCCACAGCCAGAGTGCGCAGGGAAGCCTGGGGAAGACTATAGCTGCCCTGCCCTGCTCTGATAAGCCACCTGATTCCGGGCCTGCCGCCCATGCCGAGCTTCACCGGGTAGGGGAGTCTCACCCCGTGGCTTTATTTTAGTCCAAGTCTTTCAGTGCCTCCCCTTCTTGAATCCTGGGTTCTGGAGCGACTGGAGATGCAGTCACCCTCTAGTCTGCCATCTTGGATCACCCCCCATAATCAGTGTTAATACAGCATGATCTCTTATGACCTTTTGCCTAATTAGTTATTGTCTCCTTTGTGCTAGTGGTCAACAGATGTTCCTCATTCTTTCTTGATTGGTACCATGGGGCGTGGTTCAACTGTGCTAATCCTAAACTGATTGACTGACTTAGGTATATAAGACATTCTCTTCACCTAGGTGGGGGTCGCAGGTTGCAGGATGCAGGCTGCAGGCTGCACGCTGCATGCCACACCCCGCACCTCCAAGAAGCAACTCACATTTAAGAAGCAGAACTCTGAAAGCGTAGCCTCTCTGAAAGTGTAGCACCTCTAAAATTACCAAAGCCTCTCTTCCTCTAAGCAAAGCCTCTCTTCCTCTATAAATGAGTGAACAAGCCAGTAAGCAAGGAAGCTGCTCAGGAATAGAAGTACTTCATTCCCAGTCCACCTCTGATAAATTCCCGCAGGATCATTGCTGCGGGCAGCAACAAAACTTTTCTGAGCAAATTTCATGAATGGATTTCCATGAAACTTTGGGTGTTTTCTCTTTTCATCATTCCCACTCAGCTCCCAACCTCTCAGTTTTCTACCTCCCAGTTTGCTAATGAAGCACATTATGTTTTCCTGTTGCAGAACGGTAAGGTGCATGTTGAATATATCTGAAAATGAAGTTCTTTTCTGAGCAAGACTCATGAATGGATTTCAATGAAACTTTGGGTGTTATTTATCCTCCTTATACCCACTTTGCTTACAAGATTCCTTGATGTAAGCACCCACGGAGCTCTTGCTTCACAATATGATTACAACTTCCCCAACTGAGCTTTCCTAATGCAAGCAAAGAATACCTGCATTCTAACAGACTTTTCTGAGATAATTTCACGATTGGATTTCCATGAAACTTTGGGTATTTCTCTGTTCATCATTCCCACTCTGCCCCCAACATCTGAGTTTTCTACCTCCAAGTTTTCTAAGGAAGCACATTATGTTTTTCTGTTGCAGAACTCTAAAATGCATGTTGAATACAGCTGAAATTGAAGTTCGTTTTCTGAGCAAGATTCACAAATGGATTTAAATGATAATTAGGGTATTATCCTGCCAAGATGTGGTGATGCAAACAGGAAGCATGCCTTTGCTACAACATGTTTATAATTCCCTGAACTGAGCTTTAAATTTTCAGCTGGAGAAAAGCTGCATTCAAAGTTACTTTTCTGAGAAAATTTCACGAATGGATTTCCATGAAATTTTGGGCACTTTCTCTTTTCATCATTCTAATTCTGCCCCATCTGAGTATTCTACCTCCAAGTTTTCAAGGCAAGCACATTATGTTTTCCTCTTGTAGAATTGTATTGGGCATGTTGAATATAGCTCATATCAAAGTTTCTTTTTCTGAGCAAGTTTCACAAATGGATTTCAATGAACCTTAGGGTATTATCTCTGCTCCTCCTACCCACTTTCCTCCCAAGATGTGTTGATGCAAACATGAAGCATGCTTTTGCTGCAACAACATGTTTAAAATTCCCAGAACTGAGTTTTCCATAGGCAGCCAAAGAAAAGGTGCATTCTAAGATGTTTTCTGAGAAAATTTCAGGAATGGGTTTCCATGAAACTTTGGGTATTTTTGCTTTTCATTATTCCCACTCTGTTTCCAACATTTGTGTATTCTACCTCTAAGTTTTAAGGCAAGTACATTATGTTTCCCTTTTGCAAAACTGTAATGTGTATGTTGAAAATAGCTGAAATTGAAGTTCCTTTGCTGAGAAAGATTCATGAAAGGATTTAAATGAAACTTTTGGTATTATCTCTCCTCCTCATACCCACTTTTCTCCCAAGATTTGGTGATGCAATCTTGCATGGCGCTCTTGCTACAACCATATGTTTGTAATTTCCTGAACTGATCTATACTAATGCATGTGGAGAATAGCTGCACTCTTATTGACACATCTGAAAATTTCATGAATGGATTTCCTTGAAACTTTGGGTAATTTCTCTATTCATCAGCAACAGCTTTTCTTGCTAATTTGGGGTACCTATCTGACTGGATACAGTGTCTGAACTTTGTTCTGCATGAGGTTGCTAAGAACCTGGAAAGTAGAGAAAAGTAGCATTTTGTGCAAGCAGCTTTAAAAAAAAAACAGATTTCAGTGAGCACATTGGGGTTTGATTAGGGTGAAACTAGCATGAAGAATTACTGCTTTTCACAGCTTGAAGTGAAGGTTTTACTTTGGAACTGTGTGCACCATTGGTAAACAATAGTTCATTGCTAGTGGGACCTTCTCTAAAGACAAGGCGGTTATCTATCCAGGCAGTTATCTGAATGAGTACATATTTTCCTGTATTCATTCCTATGAATATTCATGTTTCCTGAAATTCATATTCATTCCCAAACCCTAACTAAAACCCAACCCTAAATTTTATACTAACCCCAAATTTATACCATAAATAAACATAATTTGCATGAAAACACATAAAATATGAATATTTGTGTGTATTTTGACTTCTATAGTCAATAATCAATGGAATATTTGCTTATATATGATATATTTACATATGTAATTTTTTCATGCCTCCATATTTTTAAAAGTGTACTTGTATGACTCATACTCAAACATTTGCTATTTTAATATATTTTCAAGCATATTTTCTAGCAAAAATTCTTGTTTCCTGATACTCATATTCATTCCCTAATCCTAACCCTATGAGAATAAAAAAATTTAATACTAACCTAAAATTTACCCCTATACCTAAACTTAAATTTACATAAATGCATTTATAGTAATAAGAAGTTATATGTATTTTGACTTATGCCTTCAATTATAAATGGTTATTTGCATACCTATAATTGTATATTTATATATATTACCCATACATTGCCAAATTTTTTAAAAAATATGTATTTATATGTCCCACATTAAACCATTCTATATTTCAAAACATATGTACATTTTCATACATATTTTCACATGTAGATGTTCATAAATTTTCATGTTTCATGATATATATATATATTCAGTCCCTAACCACATATGGAAACCAATCAAAATTTTAATATTAATCCTAACATTTTGTGTATAACTGTAAAAGGTAATTGGGGTCCAGGCATAAGGGTTAAGGAGAGAGCAATGAAGAGGCAAGCAGACAGGATGGTAAAATGGAAGAAGTCACTCTTGTGGGAAACCAGTTCAGTTTATCATTTATTCCAGGGTCGTATCAATTTATACTAGGTTACATAGTGCAGTTAGCTTTCTTCATGTGCAGATCACATAACTTACTTATTTCTCAGAGTCCACTAGTACCAAATGGTATTATGATAAGATAATGTCTCCAGGTCTCAAAGATGTAGGAGTTGCAGATCACCTCTAAGCCATTCAAACCTGGCACCTATTGTGTCCTGAGCACTTTTCTCAACTCATGGACTTTTACTCCCATGTACATTGACTGACCTGAATAAAATCCCTACAAATCCCCATTTTTGTTTTGTATGGTCTTTTGAATAGAAATGACTTATCTTCTGTTTAAGTAAGGTGGAGGGAGAAAGCAAGGCAAACATTGGCACAGCATGATAAGGCAAGTATCAATAAACATTCTCCAAGGAAAATGTGTTTGATCCATTTAAAATTTGCTAGGCATAAATTTAACCAATCTAATAAATCTCAACCTCCATCATCTTGTTGCACCTTCTTTACAAGGTTCTTAAATGATCAAATTCCCTTTGAATTTGGGTTACTATTATCAGTTAAATTTAAAAAACACATTATTAAATTTTTGGCATCACTTATGATGTAACCATAGCAAATAATCAATCTAACTCCTATTATCAAGACTAGCTTGGGGGGATTCAAGATGGCGGACTAGAGGGTGGCTGCGTTTCGTGTTGCTCCAGGACTCAGGACTCAAGAAGAGGAGATATAGAGAGACTTGGGACCAACTCAAAGCAGCCGGGTGAGTCTCTGCCATTGGGGAGGTGTCCCGGATGGGGCGGTAGCCCCAAACGCAGGGAACTTTGTGAAGTAGAGCTGCCGGCGAGACACCCCTCCCCCCGCTGGAGCAGTGAACTGGGAGTGTCAGAGAGGTGGCTGCTCAGCACAGCGCTTGGACTCGGCACAACCCACCCGGGCTCTAGGAGGCTGCCCAAAGGAGAGGGTGAGCGGTGAGCTGTTTGGACTGAAAGCGACCACCCCTGAACACAGGGGGCTGCCCAGAGGAGAAGGAGAAATACGGGCTCGGCACATCGCTTGGACCTGGAGCAGCTGTGCCAGGGCTCTGGGCAGCTTTCCGGAGGAGCAGCGTGGACTCAGGACTCAAGAAGAGGAGATATTGAGAGACTTGGGACCAACTCAAAGCAGCCGGGTGAGTCTCTCCCATTGGGGAGACGTCCCGGATGGGGCAGTAGTCCCCGAACGCAGGGAACTTTGTGAAGTAGAGCTGCCGGCGAGACACCCCTCCCCCCGCTGGAGCAGTGAACTGGGAGTGTCGGAGAGGTGGCTGCTCAGCACAGCGCTTGGACTCGACGCAACCCACCCGGGCTCTGGGAGGCTGCCCAAAGGAGAGGGTGCGCGGTGAGCTGATTGGACTGAAAGCGACCACCCCTGATCACAGGGGGCTGTCCAGAGGAGAAGGAGAAATACGGGCTCGGCACATCGCTTGGACCTGGAGCAGCTGTGCCAGGGCTCCGGGCGGCTATCCGGTGAAGCAGTGTGGTGAGTGGTTTGGACCCAGAGCATCCGCTCCTAAACACAGGGGGGTTGTCTGGAGAAGGAGGAGGAGTGCGGCGGGGTGCTTGGGCTCGAAGTGACTGCACCAGGGCTACGGGTGGCAGTCGGGACGAGGAGGTGCACAGTGACTTCCTGGGACTTGTGACGAATGCACCAGATCTCTGGGTGACTGCCTGGTGGAGAAGGAGGTGCACGGTGGGTCACTTGGACTCAGAGTGACCGCACAGAACACCAGGCGGCTGCGGGAGGAAAACGCATGTGGTGGGTCACTGGGACTCGGAGCGACAGTAAGGGGCTCCAGGTGGCTGCTCAGAGGAGGGGCCGCATAGCCAGGCAAAAAGTGCAGAGCAGGGTCCCAGGGCCTAGGCAGCTTCTTGGTGGAAGAGCCGCACAGACAAACTGAGGGGCGGAGCGAAGGCTTCAGGACTGCAGACAGCTTCTCTGAGGAGAGGCAGCCTAAGGAGATTCATCTGCGGAGGGCGAGGCTTCCAGGCCCAGGAGGTAGGTCCGGGTCCCTGGGAACATTGCAGAAGAAGGCTGCCCAGCCCAGGCGGTAGTTGTGAATTGAACGGAACCTCTGGGAGGGGAACCAACTAGCAAGACCTCCCCACCGGGTGAGTCCTCTCTGTTGGGTGACGTTCTCAGAAAGGACTGTAAAATCAGAGACACAGGCCCAAACTGGCCTTGCATCAGCCCACATCCTACTTCTCCTTTGGATAACCATTCGTCAGCAAGTGAAGGTACCTCTGCCCACTAGCAGGGAATATACCCCACCAGACGGCCACCACCCCTAGGGAGTCAGCTTCCTTGTGGAGCACCACATTATCAACTTCCTCCAAGACTTCAGCCTACTGAAGGCTAAGAGGGGATATACTAGAAATCTTCAGGGATATTATAAGTCAATAGAGGAAATCTGCAATATCACAGCGGTCAACTGATACCTGAACAATATGAGAAAACAAGGAAAGAAAATGCTGCAAACAAATCTAGATGTTACATCAATGAAATCCAACGACAGCATGGCAGAAGAAATGACAGAAAGGGAGTTCAGAATGTACAAAATTAAAATGATCAGGGAAGCAAATGATGAGATGCAAGAGCAAATGCAGGCACTGAATGATCGCACCAATTGACAGTTAAAAGAGCAAATACAGGAAGCAAAAGATCATTTCAATAAAGAGTTAGAGATATTGAAAAAAAAAACAAACAGAAATCCTTGAAATGAAGGAAACAATAAACCAAATTAAGAACTCCATAAAAAGCATATCCAATAGCATAGAACACCTGGAAGACAGAACCTCAGATATGGAAGACAAAATATTTAACCTTGAAAACAAAGTGGACCAAACAGAGAAGATGGTAAGAAATCTTGAAAAGAATCTCCAAGAAATATGGGATATCATGAAAAGGCCAAATTTAAGAATTATTGGGATTGAGGAAGGCTTAGAGAAAGACCAAAGGAATGAACAATCTATTCAATGAAATAGTATCAGAAAATTTCCCAAATCTGAAGAATGAAATGGAAGATCAAGTACAAGAGGCTTATAGGACTCCAAATATACAAAATTAAAACAGACCCACACCAAAGCACATTATAATGAAAATACCTAACATACAAAATAAAGACAGAATTTTAAAGGCCACAAGAGAGAGGAATCAAACTACATTCAGGGGGAAACCAATACGGATATCAGCAGATTTTTCAATCCAGACCCTAAAAGCTAGAAGGGCCTGGAACAACATTTTTCAAGCCCTGAAAGAAAATGGATGCCAACCAGTAATCTTATACCCAGCAAAACTTACCTTCAAATTTGATGATGAAATAAAATCCTTCCATGATAAACAAAAGCTAAAAGAATTTACAAAAAGAAAGCCAGCATTACAGAACATTCTCAGCAAAATATTCCATGAGGAAGAGAACAAAAACAAAGAAGCAAATCAGAAATGGGAGGAACTATCCTAAAGGAATGGTCAAATAAAGGAAGAAACAAGTTGTGTCAAAATAAATAAATAAATAAATAAATAAATAAATAAAATGAAACAAATGACCGGGAATATTAATCATATCTCAATAATAACCCTGAATGTTAATGGCCTGAACTCATCAATCAAAAGACATAGACTGGTAGATTGGATCAAAAAGAAAGATCCAACAATATGTTGCCTGCAAGAGACTCACCTCATAGAAAGAGATACCCACAGACTAAAGGTGAAAGGATGGGGGAAAATATACCATGCACATGGACTCAGCAAAAAAGCTGGGGTATCCATCCTCATTTCAGATAATGTGGACTTCAAGTCAAAACTAGTCAGAAGGGACAAAGAAGGACATTACATACTGCTTAAGGGAACCATAAATCAGGAAGACATAACAATCATAAACATCTATGCCCCAAACAGTGGCTCATCCATGTACGTCAAACAAATCCTTCTCAATTTCAGAAACCAAATAGACCATAACACAATAATACTAGGTGATTTTAACACATCTCTCTCACCACTGGACAGATCTTCCAAACAAAAATTGAACAAAGAAACCATAGATCTCAATAACACGATCAATAATTTAGACTTAACGGACATTTATAGACTATACCATCCAACAAGCGAATACACTTTCTTCTCAGCAGCACATGGATCCTTCTCTAAAATAGACCATATATTATGCCACAAAGCTAATGTAAGCAAATACAAGAAGATAGAGACACTACCTTGTATTCTATCAGATCATAATGGATTGAAATTAGAAATAAATGAAAGAGTAAAAAACAGAAGCTACTCCAACACCTGGAGATTAAACAATATGCTATTACATGATGAATGGATAACAGAAGATATTAGGAAGGATATTAAAAAATTCTTAGAGGTAAATGAGAACAAAGAAACATCATATCAAAATCTTTGGGACACTATGAAAGCAGTAATTAGGGGAAAATTAATGTCTTGGAGCGCATTCAATAAAAGAAGTAAAAATCAACAAATAAACAAACTAACACTACAGCTCAAAGCCCTAGAAAAAGAAGAACAGACCAATACCAAAAGTAGTAGAAGACAGGAAATAGTTAAACTAAGAGCTGAAATCAACAAAATTGAAACAAAAGAAACAATACAAAAAATTGACAAAATAAATAGTTGGTTCTTTGAAAAAATAAACAAAATTGATAAACCCTTAGCCACTCTAACAAAGAGAAGACGAGAGAAAACCCAAATCACTAAAATTCGGAATGAACAAGGAAATATCACAACAGACACGATTGAAATACAAAACATAATTAGAAGCTATTTTGAAAATCTATATTCCAACAAAATAGAAAATTCCAAAGACATCAACAGGTTTATAGAGACATATGAATTGCCTAAATTGAACGAGGAGGACATACACAATTTAAATAGAACAATTTCAAGTAATGAAGTAGAAGAGGTCATCAAAAGCCTACCAACAAAGAAAAGTCCGGGACCAGATGGGTTCTCAGCCGAGTTCTACAAAACCTTTAAAGAAGAGCTCATTCCAATACTTCTCAAAGTATTCCATAAAATAGAAGAGGAGGGAACCCTCCCAAACTCATTCTATGAAGCCAATATTACCCTGATACCCAATCCAGACAGAGACAAATCCAGGAAAGAAAATTTCAGACCGATATCATTAATTGATGCAAAAATTCTCAATAAAATTTTAGCAAATCACATACAAAAATATATTAAAAAGATAGTGCATCACGATCAAGTGGGTTTTATCCCAGGGATGCAAGGTTGGTTCAACATCCGGAAATCAATAAATGTAATTCACCATATCAATAGACTTAAAGTCAAGAATCACATGATTATTTCAATAGATGCAGAAAAAGCATTTGATAAAATACAGCACCCCTTCATGCTCAAAACACTAGAAAAAATAGGGATAGTGGGAACATTCCTTAACATTGTAAAGGCCATCTACACTAAGCCCATGGCTAATATCATTATAAATGGTGAAAAACTGAAAGCATTCCCCCTAAAAACTGGAACAAGACAGGGATGCCCTCTTTCACCACTCCTATTCAATATCGTTCTTGAGACTCTAGCCAGAGCAATTAGACAGACCAAGGAAATTAAAGGAATACAAATAGGAAAAGAAGAACTCAAACTACCCCTATTTGCTGATGATATGATTATATACTTAGAGGAACCAGGAAATTCCACCAGAAAACTTTTAAAACTCACAAGTGAATTCAGTAAAGTAGCAGGTTACAAAATCAATGCTCATAAATTCAATGCATTTTTATACATAAGTGATGAATCCTCAGAAAGAGAAATTATGAAAACTACTCCATTCACGATAGCATCGAAAAAAATAAAATACTTGGGAATCAATCTCACAAAAGAGGTGAAAGACCTCTACAATGAGAACTACAGAACACTAAAGAAAGAAATTAAAGAAAACCTTAGAGGATGGAAAGATCTCCCATGTTCTTTGATAGGCCGAATTAATATTGTCAAAATGGCCATACTACCTAAAGTGCTATACAGATTCAATGCAATTCCAATTAAAATCCCAATGATGTACCTCACAGAAATAGAGAAAGCAATCATGAAATTCATTTGGAAGAATAAGAAACCCAGAATAGCTAAAGCAATCCTTCGCAGGAAAAATGAAGCAGGGGGTAACGCAATACCCAAACTTCAACTTTATTACAAAGCAGTAGTAACAAAAACGGCATGGTATTGGTACCAAAATAGACAGGTAGATCAATGGTACAGAATAGAGGACAGGGACACAAACCCAAATAAATACAACTTTCTAATACTAGACAAAGGTGCCAAAAATATGCAATAGAGAAAAAATAGCCTCTTCAACAAATGGTGCTGGGAGAATTGGAAATCCATATGCAACAGAATGAAACTAAACCCATATCTCTCACCCCGCACAAAACTCAAATCAAAATGGATTAAGGACCTTGGAATCAGACCAGAGACTCTGCAGATTATAGAAGAAAAAGTAGGTCCCGATCTTCAACATGTCGGCCTAGGACCAGACTTCCTCAACAGGACTCCCATAGCACAAGAAATAAAAGCAAGAATCAATAACTGGGATAGATTCAAACTAAAAAGCTTTCTCTCAGCAAAGGAAACTATCAGTAATGTGAAGAAAGAGCCTACAGAGTGGGAGAATATCTTTGCCAATCATACTTCAGATAGAGCACTAATCTCCAGAATCTATAAAGTATTCAAAAAACTCTACACCAAGAATACAAATAATCCAATCTACAAATGGGCAAAGGAAATGAATAGACACTTCACAGAAGAAGATGTACAAGCAATCAACAAACATATGAAAAAATGTTCAACATCTCTAGTAATAAGAGAAATGCAAATCAAAACCACCCTAAGATTCCATCTCACCCCAATTAGAATGGCGATTATCAAAAATACAAGCAACAGGTGTTGGCGAGGATGTGGGGAGAAAGGTACACTCATACATTGCTGGTGGGGCTGCAAATTAGTGCAGCCACTCTGGAAAGCAGTGTGGAGATTCCTTAGAAAACTTGGAATGGAACCACCATTTGACCCAGCTATCCCACTCTTTGGTCTATACCCAAAGGACTTAAAATCAGCATACTACAGAGATACAGCCACATCAATGTTCATAGCTGCTCAATTCACAATAGCCAGATTGTGGAAACAACCTAGACGTCCTTCAATTGATGAGTGGATAAAGAAACTGTGGTATATATATACAATGGAAAATTACTCTGCCATAAAGAATGATAAAATTATGGCATTTGCAGGCAAATGGATGAAATTGGAGACCATCATGCTAAGTGAGATAAGCCAATCTCAAAAAAATTAAAGGACGAATGATCTCGCTCACAAGTGGATGATGACACATAAGGGGGAGGGTGGGGGGAGTTAGTGTTAGGGTTAGGGTTAGGGTTGGGGAGGGGGGCAAGAATGGAGGAAGAAAGGACTGTTTAGAGGGAAAAGAAGGGTGGGAAGGGTGGAATGGAAGGGAAAAAATAATAGAATAAATCAAACAACATTACCATATGTAAATTTATGATTATACAAATGGTATGCTTTTAACCCATGTAGAAACAGACAAACAACATGTATCCCATTTGTTTACAATAAAAAAAAGAAAAAGAAAGACTAGCTTGATTATTTATTTTGTTCCTCATTTAGCATAGTAATTGCCATTAATGTATAATTTATATTTTTTACTATATCACAAGCAAGTTTTTTTGTCTGTTTTAAGCTCCTACTGCTAGGGTAGGAATACCAACTAAAGAGAAAGTTAAAGCTTCAAATTATATTTTAGACAATAGATAAATTGAATCATCACTATCATTATCTAAGGATCCAACCCCTTCATGAAACCATTGAGCTGGATGATGACCTATTAAATGCTGAGAAGAGGGGAGAAATACTGAATCTACTTCAAAAACAAGTTCCATGTGACATATTAGTCAGAATATAGTTAGAAGTATAAGACCCACAGGAAAAGAACCATCCAGGAGGCAAAGGGATATGTACATTTCCATACAAAATGGGTTCAACATTAGAGCAAATGAAGAAAAGATATTCCATTGACACACAATTTTGAATTTCAGCACAGGTGTCAGTAATATTTAAAGAGATCACAGGTGTAAGTAGTATCATGGCATGGGAAGGTTTGGTATACTGAGGATTTCCTCAATTATAGGAATCTTTATAAGACACAGGTTTTGAATGCCTTGATTAGGGAAAAACATTGTTATATTAGCAATTTCATAAGAAGGACAGCACACAAGGACAAGGCAATATCTCAGTATGCTTGCTATATCTAGATCTTATTGAATGCAAATCTCAGAAGAATTAACAATTTCCATTTAGCAGATTAAATGTTATAATGGGTGAGGGAAGTCAAAGATGAAACAGGTTTTTGTACAGGGGTACAACCAACAGGAATAGAGAAACAGAGAAATAACACAGTAATAGCCATCATAGTTGTAGAATTTGGGGTAAGTTTGGCAAACAGAGCTATAACCAAGTGTTCTGGGGTGCATTCTAACTCCATATGGGTTAGCAATTGTTGAGCAGATGTTGAACTCTTTTTATCTCTTTGTAACTCTTTATAACTCTTTGTATCCCCACAAGTCACAAGATGATTAGAAGACCAAGTGTCCTTTGAACCTGTTGTTCTTGTTGGAGGTTCCTTCTTTGAATCAGTGTCCTCCTTATCCAGGGTCAAATGGAATTTGGGAATTGGAGTGTGAATTCCTCAAAGACAATTCATGATGATGAATGGGTCTCACACACCTGGCAGAAATCCATACAGGTCCTAAAGGAGTAAAAACAGCAGTACATCCCTTCCTCCATGTAGTCAAAGGTACAGGGTCCTGCCAAATTTGATCTGGTGGAACTGGTTATTTTACATATATCTGTAATATCCTTAGGTGTAAAATGCCTGTCCAAAGCAGAGGACCAGAGATGTGTATTATCTTCATACTGTACATTAAGAGCATTTATTGTGAACAAGGCAATATTTAGGACATTATTAGCATGAGCAAGTCTAGGTCCCCTTTTTAGTTTTTGTTTTAAAAGGCACGTTTTAAGCATACAATGTGCACATTTGACTAAGGTCTGTCCAGTAGGATTGTGAGGAATTCCTTGGGTGTGAATTATATTCCATTGATTTCAAACTGAGCAAAGACACTAGAAGTATAAGCAGGGGCATTGTCATATTTTAAATGATGAGGTGTACCCATGGTGGCAATGTAAAGGAGCACATGAGAGATACAGGCTGAGATGTTATCTGAACGATGTGCACTGGCCCATATAAGAACTGAGGATGTATCTGTGGTAAAACATAAAAAGGAACAGGGATGGAAAGGAGGAAAATGAGTTGCATCCATCGGACAAAGGGCAGTAGAATGTAAATCTCAATGGTTTACAGTTTCCCAAGTAAGGGAACAAAAGGTGTGCAATGAGGGCAATTATTAATGATGAAACAGGTCTGTTGAGAGGAAATAGAAAAGGTTTTCATTAAAGAGCGAGCATTTTGATGAAAAAATTTTGTGATCCCACAGCATCTGAAAAGAGAGGATAAAGCGATTTTATAGCAGCATAAGCAAGAGCATTTCCCTTAGTGATTCATCCAGAATCTTAGTGTGGAGACATATGTGAGCAAGAAATACTGGTGCTAGAGCACCAGTAGATGATCTTGTAAAAGAAATTATAGAATGATAAACAGGGACAACAAATTAGAGTTCAAATGATGTGACAAAATTGCCAAAGAAATATGAGGCATCAGTTTGGCTATATACTGAGAATCTGTAATGATGTTTAAGGTAGTGGGAAACATACAAAGCACCAAAATAATTACGGTTAATTCTGCCTACTGAGAAGAAACTTTAGGCAATGTGTAATAATCGATCCATTTATTATTAGTGAACATAGATACTACACCCCATTGTTTTTCTCCATTAGTATAGACAGGAATCCCTCTGGAAGGTGGAATGGAGATTATAGAAAAAGGGGCATGAGAGACTTGACACAACAAGGAAAGGCATTCATTCGGAGGTGTATGGAAAGCAGCAGGAGCTAAAAAATCAGTTAACACAGCTTGATAATATGAATAAAGTTGTAACTACTGTAAATGGAAAGTTTTTCCACAGGTAAGATAAAGTTCCTGTAAGAGAAAAAATATTATTGCCACAATCTGAGATCAATTGAGCATTCATAACAGCATAAGGGAGAACATTTCTTCCTGAAAAGTGAGAATATAACCATTCTACTACATGCAAATTTTGATTATAAATCAACTGCAGCAAAGGCATAAGACTTTCCTGTAAAGTTATTAGAGATAAAGGAACATTGATTTTTGGAAGTCTATGTAAAAGAACTTTAGATAATTTCTCATTGACACACTGAAGAGTTGTAGTCAGTGGAGGAGTTAATTGGAAAAAATGGTGGGATTATGTTCCTTTTTCAACAGCTAGAAAAATGGCAACAACATATCAGTAGTTAAAGAAATATATGGTGGAGCCCAAATTAAATGTCCTAAAAATTGCTGTAAAAAAACTAAGGAAAATTTGCAAGGAAGAGTCTGTTAGGTTGGAATTTGTGTGACTGTATGAGGCAGAGCAGAGCAACTGAAACAAAGGGCAGTGTGCCAAACCATGGCTGATCAAGTGGTCTGGATAATTCCACTGACCCTTAACATCCACCTGTCACTCGGCAGGACCCCTCCCATTCCAGCCTATGAAAACCCTGGGCATCCAGGGCTACGTGAGATTTTCTCCAGTTCCCTACCTGACCTGTATCCTGGGGGGGTGGGGATTTTGCCAGAGAGGCAAATTCCAATAAAGCTTGCTTCAGCCACTTTCTGTATCATATTGTTTGGCTGCTAACCATGCCCCCAAGCTTACATTTGGTGCCAAAACCCGGGAGGGGTTTTTGGGCTTCCCCCTCAGGGTTGAGGCCAAACGTCTCCCTTAGAAGAACCAGGAGATTCCATTCCACTCACCTCTGTTCCGTTCTGCTCCATTCCGTTTTTTATCCAGCATCATACTGGGGTAAGTTAGGGTTTGGGTTTCTTTTTTTTCCCCACTTGATGTTCCAATTTTTTTTTATTGTAAACATGTTGTTTCTCTGTTTGTACATGGAGTAAAAGCATACCATTTGTGTAATCATAAATTTACATAGGGTAATGTTGTTTGACTCATTCTGTTATTTTTTCCCTTCGCCCCACCACTCCCACCCCTCTTTTCCCTCTATACAGTCATTCCTTCCTCCATTCTTGCCCCCCTCCTTAACCCTAACCCTAAACCTAACCCTAACCCTAATGCTAACCCCTCCCACCCCCCATTATGTGTCATCATCCACTTATCAGCGAGATCATTCGTCCTTTGGTTTTTTGAGATTGACTTATCTCACTTAGCACGATATTCTCCAATTTCATCCATTTGCCTGCAAATGCCATAATTTTATCATTCTTTATGTCTGAGTAATAATACACTGTATATATATATATATATATACCACAGTTTCTTTATCCATTCATCAATTGAAGGGCATCTAGGTTGGTTCCACAATCTGGCTATGGTGAATTGAGCAGCAATGAACATTGATGTGGCTGTATCTCTGTAGTATGTTGATTTTAAGTCCTTTGGGAATAGGCCAAGGAGTGGGATAGCTGGGTCAAATGGTGGTTCCATTCCAAGCTTTCTGAGGAATCTCCACACTGCTTTCCAGAGTGGCTGCACTAATTTGCAACCCCACCAGCAATGTATGAGTGTACATTTCTCCCCACATCCTCACCAACACCTATTGTTGCTTGTGTTCTTGATAATCGCCATTCTAATTGGGGTGAGATGGAATCTTAGGGTAGTTTTGATTTGCATTTCTCTTATTACTAAATATGTTGAACATTTTTTCATATATCTGTTGATTGCTTGTAGATCTTCTGTGAAGTGTTTGTTCATTTCCTTAGCCCATTTGTTGATTGGATTATTTGTATTCATGGTGTAGAGTTTTTGAGTTCTTTATATATTCTGGAAATAAGCACTCTATCTGAAGTATGATTGGCAAAGACTTTCTCCCACTCTTAGGCTCTCTTTTCACATTACTGAGTTTCCTTTGCTGAGAGAAAGCTGTTTAATTTGAATCTATCCCAGTTGTTGATTCTTGCTTTTATTTCTTGGGCTATGAGAGTCTTGTTAAGGAAGTCTGATCCTATTCCGACATGTTAAAGACTTGGACCTACTTTTTCTTCTATAAGATGAAGTATCTCTGGTCTGATTCCAAGGACCTTGATCCATTTTGAGTTGAGTTTTGTGCAGGGTGAGAGATAGAGGTTTATTTTCATTCTGTTGCATGTGGATTTTCAGTTTTCCCAGCACCACTTGTTGAAGAGGCTATCTATTCTCCATTGCATATTTTCGGAAACTTTGCCTAGTATGAGAAAATTGTATTTATTTGGGTTTGTGTCTGTGTTCTCAATTCTGTACCATTGATCTACCTTTCTATTTTGGCACCAATACCATGCCGTTTTTGTTACTATTGCTTTGTAGTAGAGTTGAAGATCTGTTTTTGCAATACCCCCTGCTTCGCTCTTTCCACTAAGGATTGTTTAGCTATTCTGGGTTTATTATTCTTCCAGATGAATTTCATAATTGCTTGCTCTGTTTCTGTAAGGTACATCATTGGGATTTTAATTGGAATTACATTGAATCTGTATAGCACTTTTGGTAGTGTGGCCAATTTGACAATATTAATTCTGCCTATCCAAGAACATGGGAGATCTTTCCATCCTCTAAGATTTTCTTTTATTAGTTTCTTTAGTGTTCTGTAGTTCTCATTGTAGAGGTCTTTCACCTCTTTTGTGAGATTGATTCCCAAGTATTTTATTTTTTTCGATGCTATTGTGAATGGGGTAGTTTTCCTAATTTCTCTTTCTAAAGATTCATCACTTATGTATAAAAATGCATTGGATTTATGAGCATTGATCTTGTAACCTGCTACTTTACTGAATTCACTTATGAGTTCTAAGAGTTTTCTGGTGGAATTTCCCGGTTCCTCTAAATATATAATCATGTCATCAGTGAACAGGGATAGTTTGAGTTCTTCTTTTCCTATTCATATCCCTTTAATTTTTTTGGTTGGTCTGAATGCTCTGGCTAGAGTTTTAAGGATGATGTTGAATAGAAGTGGTGAAAGAGGGCATCCCTGCCTTGTTCCATATTTTAGGGGAAATGCTTTCAGTTTTTCACAATTTAGAATGATATTGGCCATGGGCTTAGTGTAGATGGCCTTTACAATGTTAAGGAATGTTCCCACTATCCCTATTTTTTCTAGTGTTTTAACCATGAAGGGATGCTGTATTTTATCAAATGCTTTTTCTGCATCTATTGAAATAATCATGATTCTTAACTTTAAGTCTGTTGATACGGTGAATGACATTTATTGATTTCTGGATGTTGAACCAACTTTGCATCCCTGGGATAAAACCCACTTGATCATGGTGCACTATCGTTTTCATATATTTTTGTATGCGATTTGCTAAAATTTTGTTGAGAATTTTTGTGTCGATGTTCATTAAGGATATTGGTCTCAAATTTTCTTTCTTCAATGTGCCTCTGTCTAGTTTAGGTATCAGGGTGAGATTGGCTTCATACAATGAGTTTGGGAGCGTTCCCTCCTCTTCTATTTCATGGAATACTTTGAGGAGTATTGGAATGAGCTCTTTAAAGATTTTGTAGAACTCGGCTGAGAACCCATCTGGTCCCGGACTTTTCTTTGTTGGTAGACTGGTGATGACCTCTTCTATTTCATTGCTTGAAATTGGACTATTTAAGTTTTGTTGTCCTCCTTGTTCAGTTTAGGTAATTCATATGTCTCTAGAAACTTGTTGATGTCTTCGAGGCTTTCTGTTTTGTTGGAGTATAGATTTTCAAAATAGCTTCTAATTATGTTTTGTATTTCTCTCATGTCTGTAGTGATATTTCTCGTTAATTCTGAATTTTAGTAATTTGAGTTTTCTCTCTGTTAGTGTGGCTGTTTATCAATTTTATTTTTTCAAAGAACCTACTCTTTATTTTGTTTATTTTTTTGATTGTTTCTTTTGTTTCAATTTTGTTGATTTAAGCTCTGATTTTAACTATTTCCTGTCTTCTACTTTTGGTGTTGGTCTGCTCTTCTTTTTCTAGGGCTTTGAGCTGTAATGTTAAGTTGTTTATTTGTTGATTTTTTTCTTCTTTTGTTGTATGCGCTCCATGAAATAAATCTTCCTCTAAGTACTGCTTTCATAGTGTCCCAGAGATTTTAATATGATATGTCTTCGTTCTCCTTTACTTACAGCAATTTTTTTCCCTCCTGATGTCTTCTGTTATTCATTCATCATATAATAGCATATTATTTAATCTCCAGGTATTGGAGAAGTTTCTGTTTTTTATTCTGTCATTTATTTCTAATTTCACTCCACTATGAGCTGATAGAATACAAGGTAGTATCTCTATCTTCTTGTATTTGCTAACATTAGCTTTGTGGCATAAAACATGGTCTATTTTAGAAAAGGATCCATGTCCTCCTAAGAAGAAAATGTATTCACTCTTTTTGGATGGTATATTCTATATATGTTCGTTAAGTCTAAATTGTTGATTGTGTTATTGAGATCTATGGTTTCTTTATTCAATTTTTGTTCGGAAGATCTATCCAGTGGTGAGAGAGGTGTGTTAAAATCGCCTAGTATTATTGTGTTGTGGTCTGTTTGATTTCTGGAATTGAGAAGGATTTATTTGATGTACATGGATGAGCCAATGTTCGGGGCATAGATATTTATGATTGTTGTGTCTTGCTGATTTATGTTTCCCTTAAGCAGTATGTAAAGTTCTTCTTTATCCTTCTGACTAGTTTTGGCTTGAAGTCCACATTATCTGAAATGAGGATGGATACTCCAGTTTTTTGTGTGTCCATGTGCAAGGTATGTTTTTTCCCATTCTTTCACCTTTAGTCTGTGAGTATCTCTTTCTATGAGGTGAGTCTCTTGCAGGCAGCTTATTGTTGGATCTTTCTTAATCCAATCTACCAGTCTATGTCTTTTGATTGATGAGTTCAAGCCATTAACATTCAGGGTTATTATTGTGATATGATTTGTATTCCCAGTCATTTGACTCATTTTTGTTTTTTGACATGATTTGGTTTATCCTTTGAGTATTCCTTTAGGCTAGTTCCTCCCATTGCTGATTTGCATCATTGTTTTTCATCTCTTCCTCATGGAATATTTTACCGAAATGATGTGTAACACCAGCTTTCTTTTTGTATATTCTTTTAGCTTTTTTTTTTATCATGGAAGGATTTTATTTCATCATAAAATCTGAGCATAAGTATTGCTGAGTAGAAATTCTTGGTTGGCATCCATTTTTCTTTCATGGCTTGGTAAATGTTGTTCCAGGCCCTTCTAGCTTTTAGGGTCTGGATTGAAAAATCTGCTGATATTCTTGTTGGATTCCCCCTGAATGTAATTTAATTCTTTTCTCTTGCAACCCTTAAAATTCTGTCTTTATTTTGTATGTTAGGTATTTTCATAATAATGTGCCTTGGTGTGGTCTGTTGTAATTTTGTATATTTGGAGTCCTATGCACCTGTTGTACCTGGTTTTCCATTTCATTCTTCATTTTGGGGAAATTTTCTGATATTTCATTGAATAGATTGTTCATTCCTTTGGTTTGTTTCTCTGTGCCTTCCTCAATCTCAATAATTCTTAAATGTGCCCTTTTAATGATATCCCATAATTCTTGTAGATTCTGTTCATGATTTCTTACCATCTTTTCTGTTTGGTCGTCTTTGTTTTCAAGATTAAATATTTTGTCTTCAATGTCTGAGATTCTGTCTTCCAGTTGTTCTATCCTATTGGTTATGCTTTCTATGTAGTTTTAACTTGGTTTATCGTTTCCTTCACTTCAAGGATTTTGGTTTCGTTGTTTTTCAGTATCTCTCTTTATTGAAGTGATCTCTTGCTTCCATATTTGCTCTTTTAACTGTTGACTGGTGCGATCATTTAATGCCTGCATTTGCTCTTTCATCTCTTCCTTCCATGCCTGCATTTGCTCTTTCCCTCCTCATTTGCTTCCCTGATTGTTTTAATTATGTACATTCTGAACTCCCTTTCTGACATTTCTTCTGCTGTGCTGTCATTGGGTTTTATTGATATAGTATCTAGGTTTCTTTGGGACATTTTCTTCCCTTGTTTTCTCATATTTGTCAGATGTCAGTGGACTCTGAGATATTGCAGAATTCTTCTATTGGCTTATCGTGTCCCTGTAGATTTCCAGTGTATCACCTCCCAGCCTTCAGTTGCCTGAAGTCTTGGATAATGCAGTGCTTCCAAAGAAAGCTACTGGGTCCAGGGCTGGGGACTGGTTCTGGGTGGAAATCCTCTCACTGGGTGGTCCTGCTCTGAGTTGCTGGCTGTAGACAGCATGTGCCGCTGCCAGAGGGAGCTGGGCTGCTCAGAGAAAGCCTCTTGCTGTACTGCCTTGGTCCCAAAAGCCACCTACATGCCAGGGCCGCTGCTGGGTTCAGGGCTTGTGGTTGGCTCTGTGTGGAAAAGCTCTCACTGGGTGGGTCTTCTCAGGGATGCTCTCACATCCTTCCCTCCTCTCTCTCTCCCCAACTCTAACCATCCTTTCCACCTCTTCATGGATGAAAAACATATTATTGCTACTGGCCTCCTTGCACAACCAACTGGAGCTTCTTACAGACCAATGGCATATCTCTCCAAGCAGCTTGATTCCACAGTTCATGGGTGGCTCCCATGTCTCCAAGTACTGGTGGCAGCAGCTGAATTAACTAAGGAAGCTCTAAAACTCACCCTACTCCAACCAATAACTGTGTTTTCCACCGATCAACTGCAGGACCTCTTAAGCCATAAATCCCTTCCACTCCCACAGGTGCTAAAGGCGATACATTCACCTTGTGAAGACCTCTTCCATTACCCACTCCCCTCACCTGACTTAACCATATTTGTAGATAGTAGTTCTGTGCTGGGTATAGATGGACATCATAAAGCTGCTTATGTAGTTGTCACCACCGCCTCAGTTCTGGAAGCCAATTGCCTCCCAGAAGGGACCACTTCCCAAAAGGCCGAATTCTTTGCTCTGATTAGGGCTCTAGTTTTATCCAAAGGTCAACATCTACACAGACTCCAAGTACGCCTTCTTGATTGCACACTTACATTCAGCTATTTGGAAGGAACATGAATTTTTCACCATGAAGGGGTCACCAGTGGTCAACACCTCCCTAATTGCTAAACTCTTAGAGGCATTTCAGCTGCCCAGACAAGTTGTCATCATACACTGCAGAGGGCACCAAAGATCTTCAGACTCTATAACCATGGTTAACAACAAGGCGGGCTCTTTTGCATGGGAGCTAGCAACAAAATCCTCAACAGCCCTCATTTTATTCCTATCCACTACAATTAAACCTAAATATTCTCCACAGGAACAGCAGGACCTAATGACCCATCTTGAGGATGATGGCTGGATTTTCCTGGGGGACCAGATTGTCCTTCCCAAGCAGCAAGCTTACAGCTATTGGTGGACATTCATAACTCTCTTCATATTGACCCCAAGCCTCTCCTGTGATTTCTCCAACCCCTCTTTTACCTTCCAGGAAGGAGAGCCATTCTGGGGCAGATCCACTCCACTTGCTAAGTCTGCTCCACAGTATCCTTACAAGGGGGCATCAAACCCAAACTCCCAACACATCAGTTGAGAGGTCATCAGCCAGGTAAAGACTCGCAAGTTTACTTCACCCACATGCCCAGACACAAAAAGTTCTGTTATTTACTTACCCTGGTTGATATTTTTCAGGCTGGATAGAAGTCTTCCCTACCCCCACAGAAACTGCAGACATCATTGCTTCCATCCTTATTGAGCAAATTATTCCCAGATTCATACTTCTTGCATCCATCCAGTCAGACAATGGTCCAGCCTTCACCTCTCAGGTTGTCCAACTAGTCTCCAAAAGCCTCAACATCACCTGGAGACTCCACATTCCCTACCAACCCCAATCCTTGGGTAAGGTTGAAAGGGTTAATGGCATTCTCAAGGACCATCTCACTAAACTTGCTGTTGAACTTAAACTTTCTTGGCCCAATCTCCTTCCATTGGCCCTTACCCGAATCTGGGCAGCCCCTAGAGACCCCTCAGGCCTCAGCCCCTTCGAGCTACTCTATGGGCGCCCTTTCCTAATTAACCAGAACTTCCCAATCACCCCTCCTCCTTTAGCATCTTATCTACTCTACCTCACACTCTTGCACAAGCTCCTAAGGGAACATGCAGACTGCTACCTTCCAGCACCATCAGAAGGCATACTCCAGCTGGACTGCAAACCGAATCAGCCATCATTCCTCTCCAACCGGGCGATGTAGTTTTGCTTAGAGAATTACATCCTCAATTGCTACAGCCTCACTGGACTGGACCTCACACAGTTATACTTACCACCCCAATAGCGGCCAAACTTCTGGGCCACTCCCCTTGGTATCATGTCTCCCGCCTTAAAAGAGCGCCCTTCTGGGATACCCATTCCTGGACTTCCACTGTGCTGGGACCCACCAAACTTAAAATCTCTCACCAGCCCCCTACTCATTAATTTCTCTCAAGCCTCTGTCCTAGCTTATAGGTGGCATTTCTATGGCCAGGAAATGTGGCAGATGGGTGGATCCTCCTTTTCCAAGATCATGGTGAAAAAGGACTGTTCCCCCACAGGATGTGACCTGGAAATCACCCTTGACCTCAAGGATTTTAAAACTATATCTGTCTCTTCTTTCTATGCCTGTATGGTTTGCTTCCGATTTGACCAATACCAGGCATATTGCTAGATGGAGCCTGCCATATATGATGGGTACCCCTACAATGCCTGTAAAAGACATTTACCAGAGCCCCACTGGGGAATGCAATAAGAATCAACATCAAAGACACCTGAACCCCAAGATGGGCCTCAGGGGTTGACAGTAAAGTTTACACAGGGCCAACAGCCAGCTATCCCATGGCTTCACTTAGAATCTGGAGAGTTTATACTCAGGTAATTCCTCAGGTTCACCTAACCATTCAGGAACAGGAAAAGGAGATCCAATGCCAGCTCAACGCAGCTACACAGACTCATGCTAACCCTTTTTCATGGCTTACTTTGATACGTGAAGATCTCCAACTTCTCATTCTCTCCAGAGTCAATAACATTTCAGATTGCTTTCTCTGTGCAGGTTTGGACCAGACCCCCCTAACAGTTTTCCTATGAGTACCCTCCTTAACACTTCCTCAAAACCTCAAGGAACCCCCTCTTCACCTTTGGAGGGAGTTCTCCTTTATCACAATTCCTCAGAAAACTTTGCTTACTGTTATGCTTCCTCTAACTCAGTGCCTTGTACCCAAACCATGCAAGTCTCTTCTCCAATATTTGCTCCTCCAGGATTCTTTTTCTGGTGTAATGGCACTCTGACAAAAGAATTAGATGCCAATATGCCCTTTGCTTTCTGTGTGCCCTCTATTTCAGTTCCTCAATTGACACTATATAGTGAAGCTGAATTAATTTGGCTTTCCCAAAATCCCATCCCTAGGGTAAAATGGGTCATTTTTCTACCGGTTATGGTCAGACACTCCCTAGCCTCCTCACTCATGGCCTCTGGATTGGGAGCAGGATGACTTGGTCATGCCGTCAGCACCACCTAAAAGCTAGAATAGCACTCCAAGAGGCAGTAGAGGCATCTGCTGGCTCCCTGGCATCCTTACAAAGACAAATAACATCTATTGCTCAAGTCTCTTTACAGAACCACCTAGTGCTAGATCTTCTAACAGCAGACAAAGGGGAAGCATGTCTATTCTTAAGGGAAGAATGCTGCTATTACATCAATGAACGTCGAAACTCTCAGACATCTGAGTGAAAGGCTGAAACAATTTCAATCAAATGACCCCTGGTCAGAATGGCTGAAATCCACTTTTGTCACCTGGCTGACCCCTATCCTTACTCTCCTATTTGTGATAGAATTTCTGCTAATAATTGCTCCCTGTCTTCTCAGGTTTGCCCAGAACTGCATGAGTGAGGTTGCCAGGGTGACATACAACCAGATGCTCCTACACTCTTATAGCCACGTCCCCACCACCCTATACCTAAACCCTTTTCTCCCCACAATGCCTCCTAATATGCAGGAAGTAGCCAGATGGACTCCAGTGCCCTATATCATCAAAAAGGTCAGGATGTTAGGTCGGAATTTGGGTGACTGTAGGAGGCAGAGCAGAGCAATTGGGACAAAGGGGAGTGTGCAAAACTGCAGCTGATCGAGTGGGCTGGAAAATTCCACTGACCCTTAACATCCACCTGTCACTCAGCAGGACCCCTTACATTCTGGCCTATAAAGACCCTGGGCAGCCAAGGCCACGTGCGATTTTCTCCAGCTCCCTACCTGACCTGTATCCTGGGTGGGCTGGAAATTTCACCCAAGAGCCAAATTCCAATAAAGCTTTCTTCAGCTCTCTGTCTGATTTTATTTGGCCGCTAACCATGCCCCTGTGCATATAGATTCAATTTTGGAATATGAGGAATGGAATAATGTTGCAGTATCTTAATAGGTAGGTGTCATTGAATTTTTTTGTGTGTGGTCACATGGAGGTCAGAGTGTAATTGAATGTGTTGCAATTTAACATATCTTCTATAAATATTGACCCAGCAATCAAAATATCACCCATGTAATGATGAACAAAAGTATTTGGGAATAATTTTCAGAAAGGCTGAAGAGGCTTATTTACAAACTGTTAACATAATGTAGGGCTGTTTAACATACATAGAGGAAGAAATTTCCATTGATATCAGCAGGTTTATGATAATTGAAAACAGGAACTGTGAGGGGAATTTTTCTCAATCATCAGTAAAAATAAGAATAGTAAAAAACCTGTCTTTTAAGTTTATTACATATAAGGAAAAAGTTTAGGGATTAAAATATAATTAGGAAATCCACACTGAAGTGGACCCATAGGTTAAATCTAGTGATGATCTCCATTTCCTTGATTTCTTCTTTATGATAAAAATGGTGTGTTCCATGCCACATCTATTTCTTGCCACTCTAACATTTGACATGGCTCTGTTGGAGTAGAGGATCTGACACTCACATGGTTTTGTTTTGGAATAGAGGACTCAACACTTGACACGGTTCTGTTGATCAGCCTCCCTCTTGAGGGCCATAGGCCTGGCATGTCTCCATGTGCCTTTTAATATTAATAATCAACATATCATTAGAAACTCATTGAAAAAACATTGGGAAGGTTTTACTGTACTGGGACACAAAATAATATGCAATAAAAATTTAGCAGTAATACATAGATAAAATATATGAAAATAAACAATTTTAGCTGTGCTTCAGTTAAAAGGAGACTGTGATTGCCTTAGTATAATAATAGATGGCTAAAGAGACATTTCTCTGAGCTTGGATGCAGTGTTTAGCCTTTGTTGCTTTCCTAGTTTTAATAGTTGATTCTAGAGATACTTTACATAATAAAAACTTTTAGGTTAGTCATAAATATAATTTGTGCTTTTCCAATGTTTAGTCTATTCTTTGAGAATCAGAATAAGATTGTAGTCTGCCATTATATGAAATAGAATAGACTAAATATTATCAGTTGATTTCTTTGCCCTTTAATAATAGTAACAGCTTTTCACTGTTAAACATGATGGGGGTAGTTTCTCAGATAATCTAGTGATGTATTTGTTATGAAGGGTGAAGGCAGGCAGATCATGGTGCCCTCAGTTTAGCTCGGAGACAGGTTGTTTTAATCTAGCTGGGAAATAAGTTTGTTTTGGTCTGAACTGTCATACAGAGAGAATGCATAGTTTGAAAAAAGGCATAGATTATACTTTTGAAGGTTTTTCTTATTTTAAACTAACCATAAAATGATATAATCATTACTAAAGAAAAATGTCTATAAAAAAGCTGGAGGAAAAAAATAAAGACAGATGCAGCCTCAGAACACTTGATGTCTCTGTGTGCTGTTTGTCCACCATGCTGATGCACCCCATCCACCTAGGACCCCCAACCCCTGCTAGGGATGCACCCCGGCAGATACATGAACTGGTAGAAGGTTCAGTATGTACCAATTGTACTTTTCTTGAGTAAGGGCCTCTGCACTTGCCACCTTCTCCTTAGACAATGGACATTTTTCTACCCAGACAGGAGTGGTGACATTCCATTTTATTGGTAAGGAGGTCAATTTCCCAGAGGCCCTATAAAAAAGGTGCTTCCACAGATATTTGTAACTTTTGTCTCTTCCTCAAATAGGAAAGAAAATTGCCATATTGTGTGGTTAAATGTGAGTAATAACTTGTGAGTTGGAAGAGGTGGAGCATTGCAATCATAGAGAACTTATAAACACCTGTTTATTATTTTCTCCGATGCCCCAATCTTGGGTGGCCTTCAGTAAGGGCCAAGCAAGAGGCCACATTGAGACAGATATAACTGTAACATCAGCACTGGTGTCCAATTGCCCTGTGATTGACTGTTCATTTAAACAAAGGGTTAATTTGGTCTATTTTCAGTTAGAGATAAACCTGCTCCAATAATAGTGGGCCCAAATCTTGTATTCCCTCTTTTATTTAGGAGTTGTTGGGCAGTAATATAAATAATGACAATTAATTGACCTATGTAGGATCCTTTGGGGAGATTTAAGGGCATATGAGACCACACTTGAATGTATATTTAACCAGTATAATCAGAATCAATCACTCCAGGAATTATAAATTTTTCTTCTTTAGCACTGGGGAGTGGGGTAACATTAAACCAAAGCTACCTTTAGGTGGAGGTCCTTGAATTTGGGTAGCAATTACAAACTTCCCCAGGCAGACATATTTGAGCAGTCTCAGTAGTAATTGAACCTGTTCCTGCACTTCCTCTAGTGGCAGGAAAGAATTTGTAAAAGGAGCTTCTGTTTGAATTGGAAACATTTTTGAAGGAAACATCTGTATCTGCAGATATCTCCTCCTTTGACCCTGGGTTGGCAGGTGACCTGCAATTGGGTTTCCTGACATGTCTGTTCTAGATCTGCATTGATTAGTCCAATAAAATCCTTTGTGACAGATTGGGCATTTCTGATTGGGTTGTATTTGTGGCCCTTTTGTTATCTTATGGTCCTTTTGAATATGGCCAGGTTCTTTACAATTGTAACAAAGTTTATCAGGGGGCTTTAGGGCAGCAGCCAGTAAAGTCACTTTATGAGATTTAGTTCCAATTTTTGACATGGCTTTATTAAATCAGAAAGTGTAGTATTCACTTTATGATAGATTTCATTACTTCCTTAAAATCTTGGTTGGCATTTTCATAAGCCAGTTATTTGGTCAGAATATTGGCAGCCTCCAAATTGTCTACTTGTCTTTCAATGGCTTTAGTCAATTAGTTAACATTAATGAAATGCTCTCCTGAGGTTTGTCAAATTACAGCAAAGGACTTGGAAGGATCCAGAGTGTCTGGGATCCTCCTCCATGCTTTACAAACTAAAGTTCTAACCTGGGCAATGGCAACTGTGGGCAACTGAGATTGCTGTTGTAATGTCCCCCTTGCCCCACACCAAATAAGACCTCATAATCAATATTAACATTTTCTTGAGCATTATCATCTGCTTGAACAAAGGCTAAATCAGAGTATTCTTATAAAACCACTATATTTTGGGCAGGAGAAATAACCATTTTCACCAGTGCTTTCCAATTATTGGAAACCAAGGCATAACCGGTTTTCATGTGCTCTATCATATTAACAGTGATTACTAATCCACTCTCCAACACGGTCCTTCTTAATTCTTTACACACAGCAAAAGGCAATTGTTCATATTCTGGCTGATTAGCATTGTTTCATCTAATTTGGTAGACAGCCAATATATGAGTTTCTCCCTCTGCAACTGCCTGCCTGAGACATTTAGATAAATGAGACTGAACTGGAAGAGGAAAAGGAGAAGGAGGAAGAGTAAGAATGCAAGGAGAGGTCTGAGAAAAACTTCAATCTTAGAAACTACCAGAGAAGTCTGTGACTGTCAAGGCTATTTTTGAGTTAGCATCTTGACACAAATGCCAAGCATGTAACACAGTTATAAGAGCCCTTGTCTCCTCACACAATTTTTTGCCTATGTCTTCTCCAGATACCATGAACAGCAAGAATCTATTTCAGACCAGAAAGCAACAAAATTAGCATTACTAAAGTATGTTTGGCCTTTGACTCAAATAAGAAAGTTCAGCCCAATGATGACATTAAGCTTCAGACAGGGACTTCCCCATAACTTACCAGTGGGATTGGTTTCAGTTGATGTGTATGCATGTCAAAGCCTGTTCCAGGCAGTAAGCTACCCCTTCTCCCATCAACACATCCAGAAAGGTCACTGCTCAGGGTGCCAGCTGCAAAGGTTATTTGGGGTCCAGCTATAAAGGTTAAGGGGAGGGCTGGGGATATAGCTCAGTTGGTAGAGTGCTTGCCTTGCAAGCACAAAGCCCTAGGTTCAATCCTCAGCACCACAAAAAAAAAAAAAAAAAAAGGTTAAGGGGAGAGCTAATAAAAAGGCAAGCACACAGGATGGTAAAGAGAAAGAAGTACTTCCCATGGGAAAGCAAGTCCAGTTTATTATCTATTCCAGGGTTATATCAAGTTACACCAGGTTACATAGTACAGCTATCTTTGCACATGTGTAGATCACATAAGTTGCATGCTTCTCAGAGTCTGCTAGTACTATTATTTTAATAATATAATGACTCCAGGCCTCAAGGGCAGAAGAATTGCAGAATATTTCTAAGCCATTCAAACAGGGCATCTATTGTGTCCTGAGAAGTTTTCTGGATTCAAGTATTTTGCTCCCCTGTATGTTGAATTATCTGAAATTCCTACAGAAAACTAAACCTAATTTTACATAAAAGCCCATGAAAATGTGAATATTGATGTAAATTTTGATTGATATGTTCAATTATAACTCTTTGTATATATATTCTACATTCATGTATATAATTTGACTGTATCCCTAAATTTAAAAAGCATATTTATAAAATTCACATTAAACCCTTTTCTATTTCAAACTTTTGTTTATATGTTTTCATACATATTTTCACATGTGCATTCTTATTAATATTCATATTTCTAGTTACACATATTTGTTCCCTAAACAACTCAAAATGTATAACTCTAATATTGTCCCTATACCTATATATGATTTTATGTAAAATTCTGAGCAGTAATTTGAATATTTATGTTACTTTGATTTCCATGTTCTATTATTAAATGGTATATTTGTGTATATATTATTACAGATCAATTTATATGATATATCCATTCATCTTCAATTTTGAAAATGTATATTCATATGACTCTCTTTATAAACCTTTCTGTATCAAAAAACGTGTTCATAAATATTTTCAAAAGTATTTTTACACATGTTCTCATACAAATTCATGTTTACTGAAAAACATTAATTCCCTAACCATAGCCCTAAATCCAACTGAATACTGAATTCTAACCCTAACTCAACCCAATATCTATACCTAATTTTACATAAAATTTACTAAAATGGATATTTATGTGTATTTTGACTTATATATTAAAATATCAAATGTGTATAGCATAAAATATTTTATGTTCATTTATAAGTTATACATAACATCCCTAAATTTTAAAAAATGTATTCCCATGACTCACATTAAAGTCCCCTTGTTTCAGAACATAAATGTTTACATATGTTATCATACACATTTTCATGCAAAAATTCTTCTGAATATTCTTGTGTTCTGATACCCATAATTATTTCCTAACCCTAAACTTAAATAAACCCAAATTTAATATGAACACTAACTTATCCATATACCTAACATAATTTTACATAAAAGCATGTATAACAATATAAATATTAATGTGTATTTTGACTTATATATCCAGTTATTTTTGGTATATTTGCATTCACAAAATTACATACTCATTATATAATATATGCAAGTACTCCAACCCAAAATTTTTTAAAGACTGTATTCAAACAACTCACATAATACCATCCCCTGTTTCATAGCATGTATTTTAAAGTTTTTGCACATATTTTCACACTTATATACTTATGAATATTCATGTTTCCTGATATACATATTCACATGCTAAACCAGCTTAAAATTAAGTAGCTAATTTAAATATCTAATTTTACATATAAGCATGTATACTAATAAGAATATTTTTGTGTATTTTTTATTTGCATATTCAATTATCAATGGTATATTCACATATATAATTTTTTCATATTTATTTATATAACTTAACCAGACATACCACAATTTAAAAATGTGTATATGTATGATGCTCAGTATACACTTCAAGTTTCAGAATCTATGTGTTTATATATGGTTTTAGACATATTTTAATATGTACATTCTTATGAGTATTTATATTACCCTATGTACATATTCATTCCCTATACAAAATTTAACACTATCTAATTTTTCTTTTCTTGGTACTGGGAATCAATCTTAGGGACACTCAACCACCAAGCTACATCCCTGGTGTCATTTTGCATTTTGTTTAGAGACAAGAGTCTCACTGAATTGCTTAGTGCCTCTTTGTTGCTGAGGCTGGCTTTGAATTCTTGATCCGCCTGCCTCGCCTCTGAAGCTGCTAGGATTACACCTGTGTGCCACTGTATCTGGCATCAAAATTTCACACTAATTGTAATATTAACCCCATAACTAAACCTCATTTTACATAAAAGCATGTATGCTAATGTGAATGTTTATGGATCTTTTGTCTTCAATATTAAATGATCAATGTCATATTTGTAAGTTTAATATTATATATCCAGTTATATGTTATAGCCTTACAGCCTCAACTTAAAAAATGTATATTATTTTATCCTTATGAATATTTATGTTTGCCAGTATACATATTCATTTTATAACTCTAATCCTAACCCAACTCAATATTTTATACTAACCCTATCGTCCCTATAACTAAACCTAACTTTACATTAAAGTCTGTATATTAATATAAATATTGTTGTGTATTTTGACATATATTCAATTATCAATAGTATATTTGCATATATATTATATTGTAGTCATATACATGACATATCCATGCATCCCCTAATGAAAAATATGTAAATGCATGGGTCATCTTATGCCCTTTCCTTTTTTAGATCATATATGTTATATGTGTTTTGTTTATATTTTCACACATACTTTCTTAGGACCCTTCATGTTTTCTGATATACATACCCCCTCCCTAAACCTAATTTTAACCCAACTAAAAATTTAATGCTGAACCAAATATTATCTCTATACCAAAACCTGATTTACAAACAGTGTATATATGTTTATTTATCTGCATTTTAATATTTATTCAATTATTCATTGTACATTTGTATATATAGTAGTATATATTTATTTATATACTATATCCATGCATCCACAAAGAAAATAAAAATGTGATCATATGACTAACAATATAACCTTCCCTATATCAGATCCTATGTGTTTATATAGGTTTTTCTACCTATTTTCTCTATATATTAATATAAATATACATAAGTACAAACTTATGAATAGCTCTTTCCTGATATATTTAGTCCCTCACACTAATCTTAAATCAACCTAGAACTTAATACTACCCTTTAACTTACCCCGATAACAAAACCTAATTTTACATACAAGCATATATACTGATATGTGTATTGATCTGTATTTTCATTTATATATTGAATTATCCATCCTGGTTGTTGTATATGAGAAAGTTTTACCACTGATATTTTCAGTAGGAAAAGGTTGTAGCTAAACTCTGAGCAGAAAATTTTCTCAGTCATCCACTGTGACCTGGGACAAGAGGAGAGGCAGGGACACCTGGGAAAAATTATCTGCCTGGTCATTATATTGTAAGGATTGGGGGATTAATTCCAACCTGAACTCCAAGTACTTACAACCAAAATCAATTCATTTTTGTCCCACTTTGCCTCCTCCTCCTAGATTTTCATTTAAATATACAAAGGGAAGAGGTGTTATTTTATAAGCACTTTTATTTAAAATTAAGTTTAGATATTGGGAAAGTTTAGGGTTAGAACTCAAATTTGTGTTGGGATATGGTTAAATACAATTTTATATTGGGTTAGTGTTATGGTTAGGGGATTAATATGAATATCAGTAAATGTTAATTTTTATAAGACTGAAAATATGATTGAAAATATATATCAATCTATCTTCTGATAATGGAATATTTATAATGTGAGTCAAATGAACATACTTTTTCAATATTTCAGATGTATGGATGTCATATAAGTTAATGATATATATGCAAATATACCAATTAATATTTGAATGTGTAAATCAATGTAACATAAATATTCATATCACTGTAAAAACTTTTATATAAAATTAGGTTTAGGTATGGGGTAAGATTAGAGTTACTTATAAATTTTGAGTGTTTTAGGAAACAAATATGTATATCTTTGAATATGAATATTAATAAGAATGAAAAATGAAAATATGTATAACACAAATAAAGTTTTGAAATAGAGACAGGTTTAATGTGAATCTTATAAATGCACTTTTAAATTTAGGCATACACTCATAAATTATATACGTGAATGTATAAAATATATGCAAATATTTATAATTGAACATATCAAGAAAAATACACGTCAATATTCACCTTATCACATGTGCTTTTATGTAAAATTAGCTTTAGTTGTCCACACAATATTAGGATTAATAGTAAATCTTTGTTTTCCATATATGGTTAGGGATTTTATATATGTATATATGGTGAAACATGAATATTCAAAAGCATCTACATGTAAAAATGTTTATGAAAATATGTGTATGTTTTGAAATAGTGAATGGTTAAACTGATGTATAACTACCTATTTTTTTAAAATTTGGTGAGGCAGGCATAAATATATATTTGAATATAAAATTATATGTATGCAAATACACAACTGATAATTGAAGGTATAAGTCAAAATACACATAACTATTATTACTACATGCACATTGTTCTACCATTTTGTGTACCATTTATGAACTGTGGTTAATTTATACACTAAAAAGAGCATAGAAAAACTGCAGAGGAGCAGGGTCAGCAAACAGCTTCAGCTTGGAGGTACTCTGTTCTCAATGAGAATATATTGGTTTCCATTTGGATAAATAAGCAAGAAACATAAGTACTTTCCAGCAACAGAAGAAACTGTTTCAATTCAAACTGAATCATTGAAATTGGGAGCACATTCCCAGCAGAAAACTGCAGGGAAAGAGTTTTCTTAAAATGTTTTACAAATGAATTTCAATGAGAATTTTAAATTTCATCATCCTTACAGTGCCAGTTGGCCCCCACACATCAGTGTTCCTATATAAGAGAGCTGTCTTGTTAGACTAGTTTGTATAATAGGACTGAACTGATGTTTGAATGTGTTGGCTGAAAAGACCTTAAGGGTACTGAGGAGGATCAGATCCAGCAAGCAGGTTCAACGTAGAGGCTCTCACTGTCTCAATGAGTACTGTGTGCTTTGCATTTGGGTCAATTAACTCCAGGCTTTATTCCTTACCAGCAAGTAAAGAAATGGTATCCTTTCAAAGCCTCTGTACCATTGTTAACTGGCAGTGTATTCCAAAAGGACAACTGCAGTTGAAGAGTGATTGCTGAAAATGTTTCCCTAATGAATATCAATGATTCTTTGGGAAAACAGTTCCCTGAATGGCCCCATGTTTATTGCACTGGCTGGTGCTTGTAATTTCAAGAGTTTCTTATTCTACCCGTTTGTGTATATGTAATGAGCAGTGGTTTAAATGTGTATTCTTAAAAGTGATTAGAAGGCATGCAGAAGAGCAGGGCCAGCAAACAGCTTCAACTTTGAGGAACTCATTCTATTCTCAATGAGAATATGTTGGTTTGCATTTGGATGAAGTACAAAGCCTAAGTGCATGTCAGCAAGAGAAGAAACATTTTCAGTACAAGATGTATCTTTCAGAACCAGGAGCACATTCCCAGCAGACAACTGCTGTTAAAGAGTATTCTGAAAGTGTTTTACAAAACAGTTTCGATATGCCTTTGTGCATTTGATCATCCTTACAGTACCAATTGACTGCCAGACATTCATGCTCCTATCTACAAAAGCTCCCTTGATAGACTGATTTTTGTAAAGGTCTTAACTGGTGTTTGAATGTGCTGGTTGAAAACAACTTACAAGTGCTTAGGGTGAGCATATCTTGCAAGCAGCTTCAGTGTAGAGGCACTTCCTGTTCTCAATGAATACCATGTGTTCTGCATTTGGATCCATAGCTCAAAGTTTAGTTTACTAGCAGCAAGTAAAAAAATGGTTTTCTTTCAAAACTGCCTTGCTATTGTTAACCAACAGTGTATTCAAAAATGCTTCATATCTCATTGAAATGACAGGCCACTGGGTCTCACTCCCTTGGCCTTCACTTCTCACTCTCAAAGCTAAGCCTATGATTTGTCTTGAATCTTTGCCAGAAGCCTCTCTGGTTGCCATGGGAAGCATGATTCCATCAAGTTAAAATTTCACCTGTCACTTCAGGAGGTGTCTGCAGAGTTGCCAGGATGGCACAGCAGGCATTCATTGATACCCATGTTACCCAACACTAAGAAAAACCCCTGGGGGAGAGACACCACATGCCCTCTCCTACAGGATGCTGGAACTACCTCCCTTCAATTCCCAAGTGCTGGACACCAGCTAGTTCCACTTTGCTTATTGAAACTCTACTATTTTTTGCTCTCATTTCACAGGAGCAATGATATCCATGTTAGGCATTGATTTGAGAATTATCAAAACTAGGGTAGCAGGATTTTCAAAGGAAGTGAAGGATTGAAAGTTGAACAAAAGTGACTTTCTGGAAACTAATCTTGGTACAACAATTCCTGAGAGAATTTGCAGCAAACATGACAATAGACAGTTTGAGTGTTGTGTGAAGACATTTTTTTTCCTGCCAACAGATATTGTGCCTGTTTTCACACATTCTGCAAGCCATTACCCTTCCATTTGTGTATTTATAATTAAAGAGAGCATGTGGTTAAGTTTCTTGGATTTCCTCTAATTTAGGGAGACTGGTTTGCACTGTACATGTACCTGCCTCAGCTTCCCCTCTGTCCCTGAGATGAAGGGTAAAATACAGCATTTCCACTTGTCCATTTACTTGGCCCAGATATCTGCTGGCCAGAATTTTTTAAAGGAAATGTTCAGGAGGATGAAGCAGAGTAGTACAAAAATCAATTTATTTTGATCATAAAGTCTTGGGGTTCAAGTATGAATTACCCCCAAAATTTTCTGATATAATAATGACCTGAGCAGAGAATCTTTCCCAGATTTCCCTCTCTCTTCTTTTGCTGCAGGCCCCCATGGATCACTGAGAAATTTGTCTGCTCACAGTTCAGCTACAAAACTTTTATTGCTTAAAAAGACAGGGGTAAATCTGTATCTTATTACATCCCCCAAGACTGTGGGAGTTGACATGCAACAATGTTTCTGGCTTGATTATTTTCAAATGTGAAATTAAAATTCACTGGAAAGTGCTTGGACTTGTGTTGGTATGGTTTTCCTGCAAAACATTTCACAGAGGGAGACTGGAAAAGGATCCAGTCACCTTGTCGCCACCCGCAGCAATTTGTTACTGCCTGCAGCAACAATTGCATGGGTATTTATCGGAGGTGGACTGGAAACTGAGCTACTTCTATTATCTTTCTCTTTAGTGCGCTGCTTTCTTGCTTGTTCACCTATTCATCAGCCTATAGAGGAAGAAAGTCTTTGAGAGGAGAGACAGAGAGGCTTTGCTTAAGAGAGAATCTTTGCTTATCGGAGAGGCTACACTTTCAGAGATCTATATCTTCTTAGTTCTACTGCTTCTTCTTAAAGGTGCATCCTGCATCCTGCATCCTTCACTCTGCTATCTAGAGGTGTGGCTTTACTTCTCCCTTCTGCAACCTGCAACTTGCGTTCTGCCATCTATCAGAGGTGCTGCTTATATGATGGTGCTTCCTATAGGTGTGTTTTATATACCTAAGGCAGCCAATCAGCTTAGGATCAGCACAATTGAGGCATGCCCCTCAGTACCAATCAAGGAAGAATGAGGAATATCTGTTGACCACTAGCACAAAGGAGACGTTAACTAATCAGGCAAAAGTAGATCACACTGCGTTAACACTAATTATGCGCCACCTCTTAGCTCAATGCCAGCCGCTATCTTAGGGTTACCCATATACTGATCCTCTTCAGATTATTCATATCCCTCAATCTCAACATTTTCTTCTCTGTTAAATCAAGTGAAGAGAACATGATTGGAAAAGTAATGGTTTAAATGGAAGTCATTCTACTTAAACTGGGTAAGAGTCACAGCACTTCCCCAGTTACCCTGAATATTGAAAAGTAGGTCTTTCTGGAGATGAGGCAACTGTGAGGAACTGATAGATTATTTCATTCTCATGAAAATGTTGATGTGGAGTTTAAATCAGAAAATGCTTGCAGAAGGAAGGATGCTTACCAGGAGTTAATGGCATGAAATTTCAATGGTCAACTGAAGTAGTATTTAGGAATTTGTAGCATTCAGGGGCACACTCTCTGTCTCTGGGCAAATTAAGTAGAATGAGAACTTGGGCATGTTCCAAGTCAACCTTAATGTCATCCGGGATGCCTAGAGTTGATAAAAAAGTGAGCTACTCTTCTCACTGCTTTTTGTCATTCTGTTCTGCTTTGAATTGGAAAGTTATTAATTACTTTGAGGAATTGAGTGAATTGGTGCTGAGCACTTAATTTCTACAGATGTCACTCAGGAGACACAGTGAGAATTTAAAAACCAGCTTCCCTGTATCTTTGCAGATCCAGTCTCAACTCTAATGAAGCATTTTTATAGACTTTAGTTGATTCTGATTGTTGTTCTTAAGCCATGCTTTGCAGAATTGGCTGTAGGATGTGGTTTTCTCACATTGACCATGTTTCTGTGGAAATTTTTGATTGTTCTTTTTAGGGTAACACCACACACAAGTACACCTGATTGAAAGAATTCACATTTAACAAATGAAATCAAAGACATTAGATAAGCCATACCTTTGTAGTTGACATAACAATTAAAAGAAGAAAATGTATTGTGATTTTATGAATGCTTTAGGATCTGTGTTTCATGGCCAATGGTTTCCATCACATCTTTAGTTTTTCTTTAAAATTTTCTGTTTTTGAAATACAGAAATTGCCCATATTGGGTCATCATGTCTGTATTTTGCAATGATTATTTTGTTCAAATCTCTGATGAAGTGATGCACTATTTTTTTTCTTTTCAGGAGCAATCATTCAATGCTGCATTTCCAAATTTGTATGTGTGTAAATTTGGGTGTTGGGTGCAGGTGCCATGGTAATAGGAAAACCTTTCCTCAAAGGTAATGTGTAAGAAATGCAAAATAAACATAGGTGTTATCTGATCTCCATTACAAGCAACAGGAACCAATCATGAATTTTCAAGGACATTCTAGTCCCTTCAAGATGAGCTTTTGTCACTAGTTACTTTTGCTTACCAAATGATCTATCAATTCCTTCTTGCTGTTATGGCAAATATTTTAACACTGAAGGATGTCCTGGTATATTTTGGGAGATAATTAGCAATGAAAATTTTTTCTTTAGTGTCTGTTCACTGTAGTTATCTTTTCATTTCCAACACCCTTCTCATTTTAGTTCCCACAGAAATCCCTTAGCTCTTGACTTTTTTAATATTTAACTTTGAAACTTTGTACCATTCCTCTCTTTCAGCATGATGCATCTGTCAATATATTATGGTTGTCAATATATTATGGTCTGGAATACTGCTCATCATGTCTTTATCAGGCACTTGTTTGATTCATCACATTCACTTTTTTGGAGCATCTTTGTGCCAGGTTCTATGACCATGGACTATAGCCTGCATCCTCCTCCAGAGGCTGTGAAAAACCCTTGGCATTGTCACAGTGGGCCTCTTGTCAGATAGACAGTAGTCACGTCAAGAGGAAGAGCCTCATTTCAAGACAAATTGGCCATTATTTCTGCAACAAAAGGTGAGTTGAAAGGCCTCTTGGAAACTGTGACCAAGAGAATTGTGGGTGTAGTCAAGTTGTGGGGCAGCAGCAAAGGACGGTTCATGTAGCAGGTGGAGTGTGCAGAGAGCATTTTGACTTGGTTTCTCAATTGATCCTTGCCTCTATCACACATACTCAATAAGAATCACATCAACAACCACCACCACTAAAAAGTCAAACTTCACATGTTTTATGTGTCACCTGTTTGGGCACTCTAGGAAATGGGGGCACCCAACTCAGTCATCACCTAACCCACTAAGTACCACTGGATACATCCCTGCCCTCAGCTGCAATCAGCCATCAACCCATTTGACTGGAAGGGCCCTAGGCCAGGTTCCTGAGTGAACAAAATTGTGGGTGAGCCCAGATATGGAGGAGCAGGACAGGAGGGTAATGTCAATGGGGAGGGTGCTTTGCTGGTGATCCTGTAATTATGGCACACCCTCTGTCCTGTTTCAGTCCATCAAACCAGGGGAGGTCAATTGTCTGCAGCACAATAGGGGTGTCCAAAAGGCCACCTTGCCTGTGGCAGCCCAATGAGAATAGCACCACCTATCAGGCCTGGAGCAGGCTGTCAGGCTCCAGCAGGCTACCTTGCCCTGGAAATAGCTGGATCACCCATAGGCCCACAGGGTTGTGTTCCCAACACATCCTGACTCCACTTCATCTGGGTGTAGACTTTAGGATCATATTTCTGGGCAAGAACAGGGTTCTGGGACTCACATCATACCTTCACATACTCCCTCATACCTTCACATCTGAGCCAGTGCTTGTCTTGAATCTTTGTCTGATGTGGCGAGGACCAGAAACCTCTCTGGTTGCCATGGGAACTGTGATGTCTTTATACTGTCATTCCACTCTTCTGTGACATCAGAAAGTATCTGCATGGCAGCCAGGATATGAAAGCAGGCACTCACCCATACCCATTTTGCCCAAGACCCAGACAAACTCTGTGTTGAGCAACCAAGTGTGCACTCCTACTGGAGCATGGAACCTTCATGCCCTTCAATACCAAGATGCTGGGCACCAGGTTTTTGCACTTTGAATATCATAGCTCTCCCGTGTTTTGTTCTCTTATCATAGGAGCACTCCTAACCAACATGGACACTTCTTCGAGAAGGATCAAAACAAGGCTACCAAGATTTTGGATAGAAGTGAAAGATTGAAAGTTCAATGCAAGAGATATTCTAGGAGCTAGCTTCAGTGCAATGACTCCTGAGAGGTTTTTGCAGCAAGGAGAACAGCAGGAGGTTTGAAAATTGGGTGAGGTTTTACTTTTTTTCTTCCAGCAGACATTTTGCCTGGGTTCACCTATCCCATGAGTCAGCACCTCTTCCCTTTGTATATTTATATTATGGACCATAGGGTTTCCCTAATTGAGGGAGCCTGGCTTTGTGATGGAGAACATCCATGCTTGACCTCTCATGTTGTTGAAATGATAGGCAAAATCCAGAACCTCAAATAGGTGGTTTATTTTGTCCATATATCTGCTGTTTCAAATATTTAAAGAAAAATCCAGGAGGAGGTGGAAGAGTTGGACAAAAATGAATTGATTGTGGTTGTAATGGCTTGGATTTCAGGTTGGATTTCACCCCAAAACCTTTTTACATTATAACATTGCTGAGCATGTAATTTTTCCCAGATGTCCCTGCCTCTCTTCCTGCCCCAGGCCTCCATGGATAACTGAGAAAATTTTCTGCTCAGATTTCAGCTTTTATCTTTAAAAAGACAGGGGTAAATCTTTGTATGATGACACCGCCAGGTCTTGACATACTGTTGAGGGAAACAGAATGGTTGAGAAGCAAGCAAGCAACACTCAAAAGAAGGAGAACTTTATTTTAAGGTTGTGGACCCAAAGGAAAACAAAAACTCTAAATTCTGAACCCTAATCCACAGTTTCACACAATGTTTATAGGTTATTTCACATCATTTAGACCCATCCTATCATTGGGACTTTTTTATCTTAAAATAAAATCCTAATCTATGTGACTGAAGGCCTTGTAAAGGGTCTCTATCATAAAGCATGCTCACAGAACAGATAAGAAGAAACAGCTCTTTTCCAGAAATCTATTACATTTCAGGAGAGAGTAGTCAGATTTTAGGGCAGTTATTGACAATGTAAAAGGTAGGGACCCATAGTTAATTAGGCTTCCTGGAGAAAGGCAAGAAAGGGGAGAAGATCTGACCCCTTCTCCAGGCATTGGACTCATACCATAATGTCTTTAAAATTTCTATTCACAACCAGACCTGGTTTTCCATCATATTTTCTCTCCACCCCCTTTGATGCTATTTTAAGCCCTCTTAAAGGCAATATCTCTGTTCATGTCCTCCAAGTTAATCCACTGGTGACTCCAAAGAACCATACAGAATGTCATGACCTCTAAGCAGGAGAAGACAAAACAGGTCAGTATGTTAAGAATGCAGGGACCAAACAGAAGTGCCAGGAGAAGCATGGCAGTAAAATAGACCAACGCAGAAAATAAGAGTAATCCATTTATCCCAGATAGCAGATCAGTTCCTCAAGCTTCTTCCATGCATAGAGTAGTCAACTTCTGGACTGACTAAGGCAGGGCTGTTGTCCTTGGGGCTATCAGGTTCAGTTTGTCCATTTTGGATAGTCAGCTTGCCAGTATAGGTGAGTTTCCTGATGCAGTTAGTTGTAAATTCCTGGTGATCGCTAATCCCTTTTCTATCAATTGTGCCACCTTAGCTATGTATGTTGGCCCCTGAGTGACTGTGCTTTGTATCTCTCCTTCCAGGTGTTTAAGACTAACTTGGTCAAAATTGACCTTGTCCTTATCCACTGTTGAGAATCATCTTAAATTCCTCAGGGGATCACTCTTGGGAACTTGTGAGAAGACTCTTAGCTTCTCTACTGCCAAGGTCTCTAGTGCCAATAGGTCAAGGTCTTGCTGGTGATACATGGCTTCCCTTGAAAGCACTAGGGAATAATTTCCCTTTCCAGTGACCCTCCTCTTTGCAGAATGTGCACTGGTTGACTTCCTATTATCTAGGGTCTCATTGAATTCTCTGATCAGGAGGTCATGTGGACCAGAGTTGTAAAGCCTTAGAGAAGTCCCTGTTGTTCCTTAGGTTCAAGCTCACCTCAGAGGGCAAGAACCAAATATTAGCTATTTTCCTTGGTTCATTTTTTGTTTTGTTTTGTTTTGTTTTTAGTCTGTAAGTATTTGTTTTAATCAACCAGCAGGCCAATTTTGCCAGTCTTAAAGTAGAAGTACTGGGTTTTAACATTAATGTCTATAATTTTATAGCTAGTTACCCCTTCCATTTAATTGGGGTCAGTATTATTCTGGAATTCAGTCTTACATTTTGTCAAGCCTATAGCTGATGGCTCATTATCTCAAATTACCTCTGGTTATTATATTAGAAGCTGTGCTTCTGTAAAGCACTAACAGACAACAGTTATAAAGTTTAAAAGGAAATATAAAATGAAATTAATAAGAGTAAAATATATGTAGTTTATATTATAGCTATTAACCAAAAAGACATAATTTTATAATCCTAAGCTTTTAATTAATTATGTATTATATTTTCTTTTTATTTTAAGAACAAATTAATCCTTAAAACAAAAACCTATCTTTTGAAATTTAAATGAATTTGAGGGTCTATCCTAACATGGAAATGTGAGAGGCAGAGTTTAAACTCAGGTGTGATGGCCTCTTGACAAAACTTAGTAAGGTGTTTTATTTTCGAAACTGATCTTTACTTCTTTTTAAAACATTTTATAGTCTTTATCACTTTTAAACAGGTTAGGCTCTCATTATCTTTCAAAAATGCATTTAAAATTTAATTCCAATGTGAAGATTAACACAAAATTGTATATATAACTTATTGACTACAGGTTACCTTATCCAGCTATAAAACATCAAATGACATGAATAAATATGAACTAAATTTCTTATTTTTAGACCAATATGAGATTTTGCTAGAGATAATTTTAGTTTGGAGAGCACCAACTTGTAAAATTGCTCTCCTAAGTTTTACATTTAACTAAGTTTAACTTTTAAAATACAATTTAGAATCTGGAGTGTTTGGCAATAATACTCATAGGTCTGCATGGATAAAGAAAAAAAATCAAAGAATAGACTTAAAAGCCTCATGCATTTAGGAAACTCTCAATGATCAGAAATTTACTTAGTCAAACAAAATAAATATAAGACAGATCTTCAAATAACAGTATGGCCTTTTCATGACCATGTACAAAAGAGAGTACTTATTGGTTGTCTTGTTAGTAAACTGACATAAACTTTATTTAATAAACATTTTTAGATGTTGATGGAATTTTATTTTATTCATTTATTTATATATGGTGCTGAAAATCAAACCCAGCGCCTCACACATACTAAACAACCACTGAATCACAACCCCAGCCCTTCATTTAATAAGCTTTTACATAACACTTAGACAAGGCCTAGACTAATATAGTTTTCAGATGCATACATATACCTAGTCACAAATTTTGGCTGTGAACTATTTTGTTATAACCTACATAACAGTTGTTTTTTTAACCAGTTGCAAGGTAATCATTTAAAACTTTAAAACAGGTACAAACCCTAATTCCTTTAAGACTTAGTTTCCCTAAGTAATAAAATCTAACAAATACAAATACTAGAAAATTATCTTAATAGGATAAGAGCAAATCAATGATTTAGACTCTTTCATATCAGCATATTAAAGTTCAAATAACTGTGCTAATTAAACCATTTTAATCAAAAACACAAAGTTTTTAAGATTTAAATTCTGCAATACTTCTTCAACTTACTTAGACATTTGCAACTTGCTTACATCCTTAGTTTTGTCCTCTTATCCTTGACTTTAGCACAAGAATATTACTTTATCAGACAAAATGCTTTCTCATTCAGGAAGATTTCTTTTACCTTCTAATATATTTCCATACCTATATTTTTTTAAATCTTTTTGGGGGGAGGTTTCAGACCCTTTTTAAAATTTATATTTTGAAACAATCCTTATGAATGTTTTCTATGTATTTAATTTATATAACAATTGTTATCCTAGAAGAGGGATCACACAATATAGTACATACAAAAACTTTTCCTTAATCTTTTTTTTCCAAGTTGCAGTCAAAGGTTGAAGAACAGGATATTTTGGAGCCTAATATGTGTCCCTTATCTTCATCATAATGTCATCAAATTTAAGTTAGTTCCCCACTGTCAATTGTACCCAGAGACTCCTTTTGGCATTTTCTCTCACATTAGACATATTAATATTCAGTGAAGTAAGCCCTTTCCATCCTTTTCCTATAGCTTCCTTGAAGATCCCTTTGCAAACTCATGTTTGGCCTTAGTTTCTATCTTATTCTTTTCTGGTTACAGTTACTTATTCTGCCAGTTTCCTCAGGCATTAATTTGATGGGACACTGTTATACCAAAAACTACTTTGCCCCAGTGATAGATATCCCCTGGCTAAATGGGGTTCCTGTCAGATCTTAAAAGGGGAGTTTAGTCCTATCCCCAGGTCATAAACATAGTGTTGATATATCCAATGAGAATCAAAAACTCATCCAAGGCTATTCATGTAAAATACAAAGAAGCCTTTACTGAGCTGGCCAGTGATGACCACCCTAGGCACCTAAAGCAGTGTACTAGAATGACATGCCTAACAGTCATTTGCACAAAACATCCTGTAGGAAAAAGTAGAATAGTAGGACCTCCTATACACAAATAATTGGATTGTGATCTGGTACATAAACTTGGCAAAAACTTTTGGTTGTACTTGTCTGATAAAACCTCAAATGGATCCACAGTTATATATCCAGAACAGATGTGCACAATATCTGTATAAGAAAGACCTCTGCACCACCTTTTTAAAACATCACAAATCTTAAAATAACTGAAATGCCCACCAACAGATTATTCCAGATAAATAAATCATACTCCATTTATACAATAGGATATATTGGTAAAAATGAATGAACTAAAGATACAGCAATTAAAATATAGATAAATCTCAGAAACAGTGTGCAATGAAAACTACAAGTTACACAGTAACACCTATTTAAATAACTTTACCTATACTAGTAGACTTTTCTATGAAGTGTTATTAATACATAGATATTTGGAATCTATTCCAGACTTACCTAATCTTTTCACTTAATATCCTCTTGGTATATATTATTACTGAATGTTAAATATACTCATGGTGAATTATATCCTTAAGTTGTTATGTTATATTTCAAGATATTTCCTTTAT